>NC_141620.1:44653837-44970921 GCF_047967505.1 Dipteris shenzhenensis | reverse complement strand
GGGAGGGAAGGGGAGAGAGAGAGAGAGAGAGGGAGGGAGAGAGAGAAAGAGAGAGAGAGAGAGAGAGAGAGAGAGAGAGAGAGAGACAGGCAAGGGAGAGAGAGAGAGAGAGAGAGAGAGAGAGAGAGAGAGAGAGAGAGAGAGAGGCAGGGGAGATTTGTTATGCTAAAGGATAAGGTGTGAATTCTACCCACACCATGAGAGAGAGAGAGAGAGAGAGAGAGAGAGAGAGAGAGGGGGGGGTGAGGGAGAGACAGACAGACAGACAGACAGACAGATAGACAGACAGAGAGAGACAGAGACAGAGACAAGGGAGGATTTGTTATGGTCAAGGATAAGGTGTGAATTCTACCCACACCATGAGTACATCAAGGTTTGAGTGTGTCATAGTAAGGTTGTGGTGGCCAAAGACAAATGCTTTTGGAAAGACTTGTATGCTCATCTCCTACAATAGTAACACATGCCCATAAGTGCCTCCATCATCTCACATACTACATTTCCATAGTTTTTTTAACAAATTATGTGTTATCTCTCCGTTACAATGCTTGATTTAGCCTAGCCTAATAGTGTGGGATTATGCCCTAGAAAAGGCTAGTTTAAGCTCAAATCTTTGTAGGCTAGATTATTTTCATGGCTACTCTATTGTGATTCTGTCATGTGGAAAATTAGATCCCCATGTGGGTATTGAATCAAGCAACTACATAAGTATCTCCTCCTTGGCAAAGAAAAAATGGCTTACTTAATTTACCCATGCATCATGCTTTCTAAATTTTATACTTCTGTACAACACATTGGATTGGGTTCCACCCAATTGAACCAATTGATAGTTTTTCCCATAATTGTTAAATGCACATTTTAGCAATCTAAACCTAATTTTAAAGAACCCAATAATTTCTTTGGGCTCATCTATCCATAGCTGGGATTGTATTTTGCACATTTATTTAGAAAATAGGAGGAGTACACCCAAAAAAAGATGGTAACACATGAAATCTTGGTTACGGGACACTATAGGTGATATTTAGACAGTCCACCTTCAATTTTAGATAGATACATTTGTATGCCATTTGTGTTTCAATTAATGGAAATTTTTTCTGACATGGATTTTTGATTTACCAACTAGTCCAAGAGGAGAAGGTGAATAGCCATTCACAGAGAGAGAGAGAGAGAGAGAGAGAGAGAGAGAGAGAGAGAGAGAGAGAGAGAGAGAGAGAGAGGTTTGTTATGCCCAAAGGTAGGGGGTGAAATTATGCCCACATCACCAAATTCATCATCAAGTGTGTCATGGTCAAAGCTAGTTTTCCGCATTCCCAATTGTAAATGTCTTCATTATTTGACATACTATGTTTCCATAAATTTTCATATAGATATTGTATTTTCACTCCATTAACATGCTTGGTTTAGCATATCCTATCAATTTTGGCTTACTCCCTGGGAAGGGTAATTTTGGGCTCAAATCCATATAGCCTCCATTGGTATTGTGGCTACTTTGTGGTAATGCCTTCGATAAAAACACCAAACCCACCCCAGGTGGATATTGATGACTCAACTAAATAATGATCTACTTGGCAATCTTCTTAATTTTAGACTCCCTTAGGGCATAATGTCTTTCATTTAATTCAACCAATTGTTAGTTTCCCCCCTAGTTGATATATGCACATTCCAACAATCCAAACCTTGGTTTTAAAAGAACCCACAAATTTCTTTTTCATTTGAGTATAGCAAATATTTTATTTTCTCATACATTCTAAAAATAAGAAGATCACACCCATCAAACTTATATTCCACTTGGGTACTACAGCTATAAAACAATGTGTTTGATGCACATGTATTTGTGCTCATGCATGCACATGTGTGTGCCTTATACATGCTTGCTAAAAGTTTACACATTTAGAGGATCACATCCCCTTGGAAGGTCTATATTGTCTAAAGCCTTTTTGGTTTCTTACAAATGTTAACTTGATTTCAAAGAAGCATTTGTGTACATCATTTGCGATTGGAGACCAATTACACACATGCCTATTGATTACAAGGTGGTGGCTAAAATGCTGGTTAATAGAATCAAGGGTTCTTTGCATGATGGTCTATATCTTGCCCAATATGGCTTTATACCTTGTAGAGACACATCATGGATAATGTTGCCAATGCCTATGTTGGAATGGAATATGCACGTAGCAAGATGTACTTTGGTACAAGTAGATGTTGCAAAGGCATTTGATATTATACAATGGGATTTTATCTCGCACACCATGCAATCTTTGGGATTTGGAGGAAAAATGCAACATTTTATTTATTGGTTGTAGTTTGATAGTAAAGTTGCTTGCATTTTGTATGGGGACATTTCTTATTAGTGGACTCTCCATCATTCGATACGACAAGGATGCCCTCTTAGTGCCTTATTGCATGCAATAGCCACTCATCCTATGCTTCAATATATAGATCATCTGGTGGCCACTTATCCTCGCATGGTTCAGAGATCCATGGAAGAAAGCCCATGATTGCACAAGCTTATGCTGATTATGTGCTTTATCTTTGTATGGATTGGCTACTGGTTTGCAGGTAAACTTTCAAAAATCCAAGCTTTTGCCTTTGCATGCCAAGGACTCGCATCACCTTTTGTGGCCATAATTCAGATTGTTCGTCATATAGGCTATCCATTGGGTTGGATGGTTTCTTGCCATCAACAGATGGATTGGGTGCCTGAAAAGCTTTAAAAGAAATTGGAATACTAGAAATTGGCCACTTGGCCATTACATGCTCGGCTTCGCATTGTGCATACAATTTTTTTTGCCATTGATGATGTTTGACAAGAAAGACATTACATGTTTCTTGTCTTCTCTTATGGAAAATTTTGGGTGCTCAAAGAATGGCTCTAAAAGCATCAGATTACCCTCCATGGAGCATCTATGTTCACCAAAAATGCATGGTGGTTTGAATATCTTGAATATTCATATTCATATTTTGGCACATAAAGGGAAAATGATGCTGGAATTTATTTAGGGTGACTAGCCTTGGGCTACTATGTTAAGTCATTTATTTGATTGTAATAATCCACTCAATGGGATCTTATTATGGGATATATTGATGGAAGAGTTAAGGGATGCCCTTTTGCCTTTTGAATGTTTTCAGATGGAAAAGAGATACTCTCTCATCTTAATGGCAAGGCCAAAGCTCTGTGGAAGGAAACTCCTTATAGGCTGAGAGTTTACATTTGTCCAAGGTGTTTCCATGCCCACTGGCATTGCAGGAACCCAGATGCTCCTATTTCATTTCCTTTAAAGAAATCCCAGACTGTGGGGGATGTAGATAAGCCTGATGGTACTTTTCTAGCTTTTCCTCTAGTAGCTAGACAATATGGTTTGGGGCTACACTATCAGCCCCTCTGGCATGACATTTCTTAGATTCTTCAATGTTTTCTACTAATCAGCCCATTTCTTGACTTAAGGATTGGGCCCTACACCTGGGGTGCCAACTCAATATGTGATATGTTACTACCCTCATCCAAAATCCAAGGTATGGAGGGACAAGGTTCATATATAATATGCATGGATTTTCTTTAAAATTTTCAAATATGCAAGGGGAAAATATGAAAAATTCATGTCCCCCATCCCACAAAATATAAGGTATGTATCTTTAAAAATATGTTATATTTTAAGATTTGTATATATTTTTCATAATATGTGGCCCAAAGGGGGGGGTCTTTTGGATGAGGGGGGGTAAAACAAAAAATACACTAAAATATGAGAACCTATCTCCTTTCAAATTAATGTAACTTTTTCATGTGTTACCCAAATTTTAAGGTGTAAAGACATATTGGAAGCTCTTTTAGTGTAGAACACAACCATGTCAATTTGAATAATTTCTACTCATGGCATATTGTTAAATTCATCTCATACTCAATATTTTGATAGGTTTTCTTACTAAAAGGAGTTGGCGCCCCAGGGCCGTACATTGTTAAGGTTCACCTAGTGCCCATTGTTATTAGCTAACATCATTGTAGCCATCCTGTATAGGGTTTTTTTTTTGGCAAAAAAAGTTTATAATATATTATATCAACATATCTACATAGTCTTTAGAGTAGAAAAGCCAGCCCCCATGGGGAGAAGTTACATCGGCAAAACAATTCTAACAAAAACTAAAGTACTTGGAAACTTCTGAGTTTATCACAGCAGCAATAGACTTAAAAGGAGGGTTCCTCTATATCATCATTGGTAGAGTAGTCAGAGTAACTGAAATCCATATCATATGAGTCACCAGTATTATCAGAGTCATCAGAGGCAGCAACATGAGCTTCACTGAAGGAAATTGATTCCTTCTTCACAGTTGGAGCTTGGATCTGCTTAAGAAAACAAGTAAAGTCAATAGGGATTTCAAAGGGGTAGTGTTGCTCATCCCAAAGCCTCTTTGTACATGGCCTCTTTGTACATGGTCTTGAAGATCAACATTAAACAGAGCAGCATCAGATCTGAACTGAGTTATCAGCTCTGCAATTTTCCTTTATTCCTGTGCATCCAATTGAGAAAAAGTATATCAGCATGCAAATCAAGTTGGTTAAACTGACAATTGTTTCTGGCTATCCAAATAAACCACAGTGCATGTGTTCTAACGAGTGCCCATTTCTCCTTCTTTGTCTTTGAAGAGTCCCCTAACATAATAACTTTCCAATTAATGGGCTCTCCTGTTTCATATTGTACTATTTTCCAAACCTTTCTAGCAATAGGACAGGCAACAAAGAAGTGGAAGATATCTTCCTCTGAAGAAGGACATCTCATGCACTTGCCATTTCCCTTCCCAATTCTCAATCCTCTGTTGTTAGTCCAAACAGCTTTGTGCATTATTAACCAAAGCAGGGCAGACATTTTATCAGGGATTGAGCTTGACCAAATGCAACAGAATTTGAATTTCCATTTGCCCCTAGAATTCTGCAATTCCATCTAGTATTAAGGACAATGAAAAGATCCCCTATGTCCCTGGATGGGGTAGGAATAGGGAAGAAGGAAGTACTCTCGACCAATCATTTGAGTGAATATAATCCAATTTTGTGCATGCCTAACCCCATGGCAATCACATCACTTGGCTCTCCTCTTCAAGATCCCTCAAGAGAAGCAGATTGTCCTCCCTATGCTACTGTAGAGGCTTGTAAATAAAATCCATAGGCATGTCATTTTGCTCATTCATTGTGCCACACATAAACCCACCATACTTCATAGGCTTTTGTTAATTTAATGTTGGAAAAAAGCATTGGCAACTTCTTGACCAAATAGAATAGACTACTAAGGGGATTCTCTTGCCACTTGATCCGTGTTTGCCAAGATTGAGGTGTATGTCCCTCGATTCACATCTATCGTATCTCATGGTCATCTTCTTCATGAGCACACCCAAGACGTAAGGAAATATAGGCATAGATGTATAAATCGGTGGGTGATTAGAGGGAGGTTAAGGGTGAATCATGTCTCCTCTAGTTATAGAATAGTCATCTTCGTCTTCGTTATTGTATTGTTTTTTTGAGGAGCTTGCAAGTACCACCGACCTCTCCTTCCCACTTCTCCCTCCCTCTCCTTTACTGTGTCACAGGGGTGCGTCGATCCAAACGTTGGATCTACTACCTTCCATAATGATAATTTGGGATACCCTCTTTTACCGGTAATGTTTGACATCCGATTGGTTTCACATGTTACAGCTGCACTCCAAACTTAACCCCACCGCCACTGCTACATGATGATCGCCGTTGTTGCATCAAAGTAGTCAGGCCATTGCAATTCTCGTGAGTTCTTGCACACCATGGAGATTGCTCAATCCCCACCTCAATGAACTAGAAAGCTACACCTATCACCTTCCTTGCATCACTTAACATGGCCACTGGTTCCTACACCACTTTGCTGAACTAGGTTTTAGCGATCCCTTGATCACTTGGTTGTCTTCTACTAAACGGTCCGCACCACAAGACAATCAACAATCACCTCTAGTTATCGTTTATTGGTGTGTACAGGCTAAACCCGACCTTCGACTTCCCCCTCCATCAACCTATGCACCTTCATCATATTCATGTTTGGGCTTGGTCGGATTCAAGGGCTGGGTCGAATTCTACGTCTTGTCGATCCGCTGTAAAAAACTGGGCCTTGCCATGCATGCTCGTGGCATTGTGCCATGTGGCATCCATCTTGCACGTCATGTCACGTGCCACGTGCACTCGCTCCGACCGTCCATGTAAAGGAAAAAGCCAACATTTAGGGCAAAAAAGTGCTCGAAATCTAGCTCGGGAGCGGGTAGGATTCCGAGTACAAAGGAATCCTCGAAATGAAATACGGCCAAACTTTGGCAGCCCTCCTCATTTGGTTGCTCCACTTTCCAACATCTTTATTTTGCGAGTGCTAGTGCTGCTAAATCTTGCTAACTTGTTTATCTTTGGACCAATGGACTTATGGGTGGTGTTCCCACCACCTTTCTGTCTTCGCAGGATCAAAATAAGTAGCTTCATCCACGAGTAGTTCCATCCATGGCAGCCTCAAACATCTTCCTCTCTCGCCTTTGTATGGCTTCTGCACCTTCCTTCCCTTCCCCTGCAGTGTCTCCATCCTTGAGCGGCGAATGTTTTATCCGCCCACATCTCAGGCAGCTCGCTCCTTATTCTCCAATACTTCCGTTCGAGGCAAGTTTCCATTTGTCATGTTGTCTTTGCACTCCGCTTCCCGCCAATGTCCTAGTGCCAACGGTGTGGAAAACATTGACGGTTTGAAAACAAAAAAAAGATTTTCAGAAAGGTTAGCCTGGAAGGCTGAACCGTCGCTGTCCAAGACTTCATAATTGTTCAGTTTCAAAACAACGAGCTGAGACCTGCTATCGTATTTGATTTAGCTGCATATTCTTTTTCGTTAGAGAGTTCAATCTAGGATCTTTGTGGAAGCATAACCTGTATTGTGTCAACCACTACTGCCGTCTATCATCTCAGATCTGAGCAATTCGGAGATCGACTTGACAATTGAAAGAGGAAGGTGACTTTTACAACTCTTGCCTCCTTCCAAGAGCGTACAATGGGAGGTTGCTTTTTGCTGAACCAAGAGATGCTGCTACCTGTCAGCAAAAAACAATACCCAGGAGTAGACCTCCAGGTGTTGAGATCTCCTGCCCAATACGAGTCATAGAAACGACCGAGCACATCTCATGAGCTATATCTGATGCCATATTCTCGAGTCTCTTTAATGTATTTGAGAACTCGGATAGAAAGAAGCCCCTGATTCTCCCTTGGTTATGATGAAAACTGAATCGGCACCCCACCCCAACTATATAGCTGATTTTAGGTCTTGTACTGGAGAGAGAAATGAGGCTGCCAATCACCTCTCGTACTCTTGAGTCCACTAGTACGTTGGAAAACACAGCTACATTGGACTCTTGCTCAGACCACATTAAGTGGTGCTTTGTAGATGGTCTAACCTTTGTTAGCAGTTGTAGCTTGAATGAAGAGAATGTGGACTACTTTGATTCTTTATGGTTGAGTCTTTCACAAGTAGTTGTAGTTTGAATGAAGGGAATGTGGACTACTTTGATTCTTTATGGTTGAGTCTTCCCTTCACCTCCGGAGTGCCAACAGAAACTTAGTACAAAAACCTTCGTATAAATGGATTCTCAAGTATGCGTGGTTTTGTGGATTTGTATGTGAGAGCAAATGTTTATACTATGGTCTATACCCACGGTTGGGCAGTGATGATGTCAGTGGGGATGCCATAGTAGCTAGTCCTGCTATGCGTGATGGAGTTCATGGTTTTTAACCTTATGAGTGACTATTAGGAGATTGAAACTGCACTATGTGTTTTTGTAAGAAATCCTAGATTTACTATATTTAGAAATGTGCTATGGAACAGAAAGGAGACTGAAATAGCAAAGAACAAGGAATAATTGCATTGTTTGAGTGTCTGTAGTATATCTGTAGTGTGTCATCCATACAATTGGGCCTCTCTTATATAGAGAGTGAAGAGTCACACATGAAAAGGTGTGTACTCCAAAGTGTATGTGCATGAAGAGGTGCGTACCCCTTGTGAAGGGTGTGACCCTTGATGAGAGGGTGCATTACAATAGGAGTGTCTCTTCAATAGAATGTCTCTTGTGAAAGGGTTGTGCCTCATAGGAAGTGTCCCATCGAAAGGGCATACCCTTCCACAAGTGTCCATTCATCAAACCATCCATAAAACTAGATATAGAGAAAGGAATACGTCACAGATTGTGACATCCCCTCCCACTCAAAATAAGACCCTGGTGGAGATAATGAACTGATGTAGAAAATATCACTGTAAATTCTGAAAATACTGCCATAAAATGTCAGGGTACTGCTGTAAGTCTTCATCAGATTGCCAAGTAGCGTCGGAGTCGTCTAGATCTCGCCAAAGAACAAGAAATTCTGTGATAAGTCGATGTCGAGTCTCTCGTTGTCGATGGTCCAAAATACGCTCAGGAATAAGGAGAACATAATCGTCTTCGATTTCTGGGACATAATCACCTGCAGGAGGAACTGCTTCATCGCCTGGAATGTACGTCTTTAGCCAAGAAATATGAAATGTCGGATGGATTTTACCCCATGATGGTGGTAATTCCAATTTGTAACTTAAAGGTGAATTTTTCTTGATGATCCGGAAAGTTCCATAGTATCTTGAAACACAGACTTAATCGTCTTATAGCGATGTGGGGCTACAAATAATAGCACCATGTCACCAGTGTCGAATTCCAGGTGACGTCTATGTTTGTTGGCAGACCGTTGATACCGCTCTTGCGCTTTTCGCATATGATCCTTGACTTGGAGTAGAATGTCTTGCATTTCTTGAACCAGTTGATCAGCTAGGGCCACTCAATGTTGAAGTACAAAATTCGTTGGTACGATTGGAGTGTGTCCATAAGCTGCTTGGAATGGAGTCATGCTGATGGCACTATGGAAAGAGTTATTATAACCAAACTCAAGGAGTGGTAGATACGCTTTCCAAGCTACTAGGCGTGACTGAATATAATGTCGAAGCATTTCTTCGAGAACTTGGTTGACTCTTTCAGTCTGGCCATCTGATTCTAGGTGATAGGCTGAATTGAACAGTAGAGTTGTACCCAAAGATTCGAACAGTGAAATCCAAAAGTGACTGGTAAACTTAGGATCTCTGTCGGATATGATATTCTTGGGTAATCCATGGTGTCTGAAGATGTGTTGTATGAAGAGTTTGGCGATATCCGGACCCTGTGCACTGCTTTTGCAAGCAACAAAGTGTGCCATTTTGGACAATCGATCAACAATTACCATAATCTGAGTGTTACCTCTGGAGGATTGGGTAGTGTTGTAATGAAATCCATGGAAATACTTTCCCACCTTTCAGTTGGAACTGGAAGAGGCTGAAGAAGTCCTGCTGGAAGTCGTCGGCTTGCTTTCATTTGTTGACAAGATAAGCAAGATGTAACCATTTTGATGACGTCGCTTTTCATCTGAGGCCAGTAATATGTTGCACTGAGTAACCTATAAGTCTTGTTGATGCCTGGATGGGCAGCATAAGGAACTACATTATGCTCTTTTAACAAAAGACGTCAAACATCCTTGTCATGTGGTACACAGACGCGATCTTGATAATACTGAAGGTCATCCGTATAAGAATAGGATGAGAAAATCTTCTATTCGGAAGTCGAAGGTTGATCTTTTGAAAGAACTTGTACTGCTGTGCCGAAGTCTTTATCATTGAAATACTTCTCTTTGAATGAATTCGGAACATCCACAGATAATCTAGAGATTACCATAGCTGATGTTAGAGTTAACCTGCTGAGAGCATCTGCAACTACATTGCGTAGTCCTGGAATGTACTCAATGGTCATGTGAAAGTTGGCCAGAAACTCAACCCAGCGTGCTTGTCGAGCATTCATGACTGGTTGAGTAAAGATATACTTTAAAGAGTGATGGTCTGTCTTGACCACCGAGTCGGCTCCCATGAGATAATGTTTCCAAGAGCGATAAGCATGTACAACAGCAAGAAACTCCTTATCATAAACCGGGTATCAGGTTTGGATATTAGAATGTTTAGCTCCTGTAGCGATGTCAGAAGCGTCGGTCATGACCTCAAATGGAAGGTTTGGGTCAGCAATAGCCATAACTGGTATGGTAGTGAGTGCTTGCTTGAGTTGTTGGAAACTATACTCTGTTTCGGGAAGCCACTGAAAAACTACTGTGCTTTTCAATAATTCGGACATAGGAGCTGCGATTTTGGAAAACTGATAGACCTTTGTATGGTAGAAGTTTGCCAATCCGAGAAAAGAGCGGACATCATGAACATTCTTAGGAGTAGGCCAGTTTCGGATTACCTCGACCTTCTTGGGATCCACAGAGATGCCTTGAGCTGAAATAACATGTCCCAAATATTCGAGTTGGGTCTTGAAGAACTCACTCTTCTCAATGTTGATGTAGAGAGAATTTGTGCGGAGAACTTCAAAAACTTGGTGAAGATGTTGTTTGTGCTCATGTAGGGATCTGTTGAAAACGAGGATGTCATCGAGGTAAACGATGACGAACTTATTGAGGAAAAACCTGAAGATGTCGTTCATTAGTGTCATGAATGTGGCCGAGGCATTGTTTAACCCAAAAGGCATGACCAAACATTCATAGTGTCCATACTTTGTTCGAAAAGCTGTCTTGTACTCATCGCCTTCTCGTATGCGAATTTTATGATAACTTGAATGAAGATCAATCTTTGAGAATTGTGTTGCGTCTAGAAGTTGATCGAAGAGGTCATTGATGCGAGGCAATGGATACTTGTTTTTGATAGTGAGCTTGTTGAGGGCACGGTAGTCGATGCAGAGGCGCATCGACTCATTCTTTTTTTCCATAAGTAGTACAGGAGATCCGAAAGGGCTGCGACTGGGCTGAATGTGACCTTTGTCGAGTAGTTCGGTCACTTGTCTTTGGATTTCTTCATTTTGAGTGTAAGAAACCCGATAAGGAGGTTTCGACGGTGGATTACTACCGGGAATAAGTTCGATTGAGTGATCCACTGGTCGTCGAGGTGATAACTGCTTTGGCAATTCCTGTGGAAAAATATCCAGGTAGGGCTGGAAAAAAGGTTGGTTGAGGTATTCAGGAGGATCCTTTGTTGGTGTCTCCTCTACTGTCGTAACCAACAGAAGTAAAGTCTTTACTTGACGTTTATGAACCCACTTCTTTACTTGTAGGGCAGAGGCAACTGGGGTTGAAAGAGAGTCCCTAGAACTAGTTAGCTCAATAAGTTTTCCTTGGTGGACAAACTGGATAGTATGGCTGTGAAAACTGATTGATGGATCATAGTCGTAGAGCCATTGTTGTTAAAGTATGACATTGTACCGAGAAAGAGGCATGATGTCGAAGTTCAACTTGTTCGTATAATGTTGGATGCGAAAAGACAAGTTTTTGATCGTGGTGTTGCACAAGAAGGTAGTTCCATTTGCGAGTTCAATTTGATAGTCCATGAGACTAGGACTGGTGGTCAACCGAAGTTTGTCGACCATAGAACTAGCTAGGAAGTTATGAGAGCAGCCACTGTCGATGAGGATAGTGACCGTTGTTCCATGAATTGATCCTTGAACACAAAGTACTTGAGTGGCCAGGGAAGGTTCGGGGTTGCTGGCAAGGCTTAGGTGGATGGTATTTGCGATTCAAACAGCTTTGCCTTTCTTGTCTTGTGCTAGGGTAGCATCTTCTGTTTGGGAAGTGCTAGGTTCCATATTGGAATTTTGCTTTGGTCGCTTGGGACAATCGAACCATCTATGGTCGCCTGTACAGATGGTACAAAGTCCTTTTGTGCTGGAGTTGTTCTTCTTGTCAGTGGTCGCACCTTTATGTTGGGGATGACGGTGATGACTTTGTGAAGAAGAAGAGGCGCGATCCTTGGAGGGGTGCTTCTGTTGGAATCCAGCATATGATTTCTGAGACTTGTGGGGATCTTGAGACTGTTGCTGACCTTGATTACCCGAGTTTTTTCTAAACCTGGGGTTATCTTGAGGGCGAGCACCTTTGGCCATAGTAGAGTTCTTTGTTTTATTAGCACTCTGCTTCCCTGTGTTTTGGAAATCTGTTATGCGCTCTGCGTAAGCAATAGCGCCAGCTGTGGTGGTGATGTTTGCTTTAAGGACATCAATGCGTAACGAGGGATTTAGGCCTGAGATGAAAGCATAAAGGCGATCATCATCAGTTAAACCATCAATCTCCAGCACCAATGTGGTGAACTGAGAGATGTAGGAAGACAGGGAGCCTGTTTGCTCCAACTGTCGGAGTTTTGAACGTGCTTGGAAGTCAGCATTGGCAGGTATGAACTGCTTATGGAGCACGTGTTCAAAACGTTCCCAAGTTAACACACTTTTGCCGTCCTTTAAGCGTCGTTGCCACCATAGGAAAGCTGTATCCTTGAGGAGGGAGGCTGCCAAGGCAATCTTTATGCCTTGAGTGAGGTCAATAGTATCAAAGTACATGCGCAGTTTTGCGAGCCATTGGTCAACTGTTCGGCGATTTCGTTGACCAGTGTAGGCTTCCGGAAGTTTAATGTCAAGTCTTTTAGTTTTGGAAGCTTGGAGTAACCAGTAGAGGGCATGGAGTTCAGTGTTTTCTACCTCTGGTGGGAATGAGTCCACATAGTCGTCTGGTTGCGTCACGTCATCCTTTGTATGTGTGGTACTGTGAGAATCTTGGAGTTGTTGGACTTTCTGGACCAAGTCGGAGATGCTGTCCTGAAGCTGGGAAATTTGAAGTTGAAGTAGTGCTTCGCCTTGTAAGTTGACGTCAGGGATCTCCGGAGAGGCTGCACGCGAGCGTTGTGACATATCTGAGGTCCCCGTGAGAAAAGCACGAACCTGCGCTCTAGTTTGTACCATTCCTGGAAGAAGATTCGGGCTGCTCCCTGAGGTTGCTCATGTTGGAGGGGGCAGGAGAAGCAGGATGGAACCAACCGTGGAAATCTGGTAAAGGAGGTCCTGTCTGAGGTAACACTGGTGATGCCGAAATTGGTGTTATCGCTCGTGAGAGTACAGGGGTAGGTTGTAGAGTCCACGGATCTGAGAAGGGATAAGGAGCTGCTATTGGAAGTGGAGGATATCCAGGAGAAGGAGTGCCTTCAGAGTGTAAATACTGTCTTGGGGAAGGTACAACCTGTATAGGAGGATATCTGGGAGCTGAAGGAGGTGGAGAGTACCCTGGAGATGCTGAAGCTGAGGGGTAAAAGTCTCTCCAAAGATGGACAGCAAACTCGTGAGGAATATCAGGTTCTGAGTATCTTCGTGTCTCGTGGAACACAACCTATACTGTGCTGAGGAAGTAATGTAACTGAGGTGCCTCACGTAGAAGGTATACGATGTGGTCCAAATCACTAGGAGGGCACGTGACACAGAAGACCCACGATGCCAGAGCTCCGAAATGGGCTGGTTGTGCAATCTGAACATGATATTGTGTGGTAGATGATGCCTGAGGTGTCCTTGAAGGGACGGGTGAATAGGAGTTTCCATACTTTAAGGAAGCGGCTTTCATTTGCTGTAATTTGATAATAAGCGTCAAATGACAATATGAAAGAGAATCCTTAGAAATAGAATGGAAAAAATCCACCTAGCATAGATTTAATCTGCCAATTAGTTGCGTAGAAAAGGCCTGCAGATCACTGTCCGGAGGTCCATGTTGCTGTCCTTGCAAATCCACGTGGCTGTGTGAACCAGAAATAGGTGCCTGGTAAGACTTTCGAGGCAGATAGCGGTGTTGGCAGAGGCTGGGTGCAGAAAAGGCAGATTTCCTGCGTTGATTTCAGAGGAAAAGTGCCTGTAGGGTGCGAGGAGCAGATCTCGGCCTGGCTGGTCAGGATTGGAAGGCAGCAACAGGGCGCTTTTCACAGGCTGTCTGCATCACGATAGAGGGGCTGAACCGCTGCTGAGCAAAAAGGCAGGTATGGTGGCGAAAAAGGGGGCAGGCTGCTTGCTTATGGCAAAACAGGCTGCGAGCTTCCAAGGCTGAATCGCGATAGCCAGGGCAGTGATTTGGCGCTGCAGGACTGGCAGGAACCCAGGGCAGCAGACTGGCTGGGGGGGGGGCTGCGTATGGCATGGAAAGAGGGCTGCGTAGGGAGGTGAGCCAAAATGACGAATTTCTGTACGGCGTCAAACGTGAATCGTCATTTTGTGTGTGGCTGCCTAGGTTGGGTGGTTGCCAAAAATCAAAAGTGTGGGTTTAATTAACCCGTGGGTAGTCTAGGGTAAGACCTAAGGTATGGGGCTGGGTTTTCCTTTTTAGCCCCTCTAGGTACCCTTTTATATAAGGTGCTTGGTGCCAAAAGGTGTGCCTATTCTAAGGGGTGTGACCCTTGGAATAGGTGTACCTTTTCATGAAGGGGTGTGACCCTATTTTCAAAAGGGGTGTCCCCACATGAAGAGGTGTGTCCTTTTTTCCACGATGGGGTGTGTCCCTTGGGTGAGGAGTTGAAACTCTTCATCAAAAAGTGTGTCCGATGGTGGAAAAGGTGCGTCCCTTGGTTTTGGGACAGCCCAAGCACATGAAAAGACACGATTTTTGTCGTGTCCATTCACATCAACTCGTGATGTGTGGGAGATGGAGAGGCCATTGATGACTTTAGGCAGGGTAGGCACTAAAAATTGTTACTCTCATTCTCTCCATCTCTTCCATGCACAACGTGCACGGATATCCTTCTAGCGGAAAGAAATGTATCAGATCAGCGCTAGAAGGTGGGGGGCATTTCCTACAGGCAGGAGCGAAATTTGCTCTGATACCACTGTAAGAAATCCTAGATTTACTATATTTAGAAATGTGCTAAGGAACAGAAAGGAGACTGAAATAGCAGAGAACAAGGAATAATTGTATTGCTTGAGTGTCTGTAGTGTATCCGTAGTGTGTCATCCATACAATTGGGCCTCTCTTATATAGAGAGTGAAGAGTCACACATGAAAAGGTGTGCTTCAAAGTGTATGTGCATGAAGAGGTGTGTACCCCTTGTGAAGGGTGTGATCCTTGATGAGAGGGTGCATTACAATAGGAGTGTCTCTTCAATAGAATGTCTCTTGTGAAAGGGTTGTGCCTCATAGGAAGTGTCCCGTCGAAAGGGCATACCCTTCCACAAGTGTCCATTCATCAAACCATCCATAAGTCTAGATATAGAGAAATGAATACGTCATAGATCGTGACAGTTGTGTTTTTAGAGAGATGAGTTTGGGCATGTTCCTAGATTCATTCTAAATATACATCTTGCTTAGACAACATGTACATAGACCAATGAGCCGACTGGGTCTGATGGCTGGCCTGACATAGTCTGTGGACTGGCCGACCAAAGAACCACCCTTTTGGCTAGGTGTTTGCCCAGTCCTACAACCCACGTAATGGGCTCTTTGCTGAGCCTTGTCTCAGCCTCCTTCCAGGCCCATGAGTAGCCCCAAAGAAGGGCAGCTCCATGACAGTCCCATGTGGAGGATTATCATTTGCTGTCCATGTGGCAGCCCTCTCCCTCCCCTATTTCACTATAGGTGTCACTGCCCCATGCACTCCTCATTTGGGGGCTTACAAATGGCGCTAATTTTTTGACACCCCCTCTTAACGAGTTGTGTTTTAGAAATAACCATAACAGAGGGTACACGCAGCAGTAGATAGATAGAATAGCCCCGGAGCTCACACTGTGGAGTTGTGGGTGGAATCCAAAACTTCTTTACTTTGTGTGCTCAACATAAACGTCCAAGCCAGTAAATAGACTCCAAGAGAGATATATTACCAACAAAATATATTTCCGTCCAATGGAATCAATATCCAGAGTCCCACCAAATTGTGGTCCTTTGTCCTTACCAAAATGATGCTATCCTAATACCTCCGTGGCACTTCCAGATTCCTAAGCCTGCGTTCTCCTGGCCGAGCTTCAGTAGACTTTGTCATCGTGCCTTGATCCCTGCTCCTTGCTGCCCTGGAAGACAGCCACGGGTGCAACCCCTTCCTGAGCTTTGTCTGCAGCTATCTGAATTTGTACGATTGCATATTTTCTAGTCTTACAAAGGTATATTTTCCTATCACCTTAGTGGACATGCAAATTCTTTGAATTTTCTTCCAAGTGGTGATTAGTTGTTCAACTAAATCGAAATACCTTACGTGGGTGCAGAAGCCCCAACAACTAAATTCTCAAAATTTGGTCTTCAGAACAACAAAAATCTGAGTTCGTACGATTGGATATATTCTAGTCTTACAAAGGTATATGTCTGCAGCTCTTGAGCTCCCTCTAGACCTCGTGGATGTAGGGCCAAGTGCTGCTGCTTTGCTGCTCCAATCTGCTGCTTCAAGTGCTGCCTGGAGTGGATGAGAAATGTCCCCTTGAAGGGGCTCCTTTTATAGGTTCTGAAGGGTCCCAAAATGGCCGACCCAGCAGTCCTTTAGCCCCGACCAATGCTAGTCTATAAACGGACCCAGCAGGCCCTTTGCATGGGAGTGTGAGCTGACTGTTAGAGGTGACATCTCCTGTATCATAGAGTGAGGGCGGGTCTGCCTGCCCATTTGAGGGTGAGAGGGGCCTTTCTTGTGGGTCTTCCCGCTCAGGAGAGGTAGAGGGGGATGGTTTGCTGGTCATCCTGGAGGCGCCTCTATCCTGGATAGGTTTGTGGGTGCAGGGCTGTTTTTCACCCGCCCCTAGGGCCGTACAGGGCTGCGTCAGCTGCGGGTCATGGAGAGCGGTGCAGTGCTGTTTTTCCCCACCCCATGGCCTGTTAGGGCTGCCACTAGGCCACCTACATGGTGCCTAGGTGGCGCTTTGGTTGGGGACCAACTTGGCTCCCAACCCTGGTCTAGGGACCTGATCCACTGAACTGCCCCCTCCGGTCGGCCAATTTGGGCAAGTGAGGGGGGCCTGTGAAGTGCAATGGATCTGGACAGAAATGGAGAGAGAGAGAGAGAGAGAGAGAGAGAGAGAGAGAGAGAGAAACAAAGAAAGAAATTTTATTAAAGGTCCACGGAAAGCCATACATGGCCTATGGGACACAAAATCATCCGAAAGGAAAATACATCATCAACGATGCGCCAACTAGGTGGCCTCATCGTAATACAGGCCACAAAATTCCTAGATACAAAATGAAATGAAATAGAGTACCAAAAATGCCTAGATACAAAATGTAAAATATGAAATATGAGGAACATCGTCTTCCCTAAGGGGTCTGTGATCCAAAGAAATGATGGAAGTCATGGCCATCGACCATGCCTCCTGCCATGAGTGTGAAGATCTGGGCAAGTGTCAAGTGGGCTGTTGGCGGTGCCAAGTCTCCATGGAGCAATCTCCTCCAAAAATCTGCCATCATCCTCCGTCGTCTAGAAATAAAGCGACGGGTACGGCCTCTGTGTAAGATCATCCTGCGGTGCTGCCGGATCATGTCATATGTACATCCTCGGGGTGGAACCATCGGTGCTCTCTGGCAAGATGGGCTATCTCTGTGCTCATGGTCCTGCGCCTCGTCCTGCTCCTCATGAATAACCAGGTCTCTGGCAGGGATGCGACGGTGCTCTCTGAGGAATCTCTCTCTGTATCTTGTGATCTCCCTGATGAACAACGCTAAGCAATACTGATCCTCATACTCCATAATCCGAGAGAGAGGTCCAAATCCGTGCCCAAATAAACAGTGAAATCTGCCACGGATCTCATAATATAAAGGGCATCTGCAAACAAAGTGCTCCTCAGTCTCCACCTCCCCCATAGTGTAACAAGGGCATATCCTAGTCTCTCGCCTGGGTCTATGTCCGGTAGCTGTACAACGCATCCTGCCGGCCTCAACGTCTAATTTGTGGGAAGATACCCTGAGCTGGCCTAAGGCAATCCTGAGTGAGTGCGACATATGAACGCCGATATATCCTAGGGATATGATGAAGCCATCCTCTGAAATCCTGAGAAAATGGTCATGATATGTGGCCATCTTCGTAGGAAGCTCCGTGGGATGAACCCAAGTGCGAAACGTGTGTAGCTGCAACAAATCTGCCCTGATAACCTGACTGAGCTCATGTCGAGTGAGAGGGAGGCGAGGGGCATCTATGCTGTATCGAAATGGTGGCAGCCTATCCATATCCAAGCCCAACGAGGTGAGCCATGTGGAGAGTGTGTGGTACCAACAAAAAGTATGACCTCTCTCCGCTAACATCTGCGAGGATGTCAGTGCTAGCCACGGTAATCGTGCTCTGCCTGCTGCTGAGTCTCCGAGCGCCCTGATCTTATGCAAGTATGTAACTGACTGAAATGCTGCATCTAGCGCTAGGGGTGTAGCTCCGAACTCTGCGAGCATAATCTGATGCGGTACCGTGGGCTTCGCTCTGATCAATCTGGAGAACATGATGATCTGTAACCTCTCTACTCGTCTCCAATCTGCAACACTGAGATCTCCTGCCCAAAAGGGGCTAGCATACATGGCTGCAGGTCTCACCAGCGTATTGAAAAATAAGGACTTCGTGTCGGGATGCTGAAAATGTGACTGTGCACACTGCCTCTCGAGAAGAGCTAAGGCGGCATACCCTCTACTGATCCTATCTCGTGCTGCATGCGTCATGGAGAAGACTGGACCTCTAAATGTGGCACCCAAATATGTATACTCCCTAACTAGCTCCACCTCCTGCCCATCAAATGTGAAAGAGAACTCGCCTCTCCTATAAACCTGGTATGACGTGTTGAAGACCATGACTTTGGTCTTCCCAAGGTTTACAGACAACCCTCTGTCCTGACAAAAGTTGTGGAGTGCATGGAGATGTGCCTGTAAACCCTGCTGGGAGGAAGAAATAAGAACCACGTCATCTGCATAGAGGAGAATCGGTATCGTGGATCCTGCCAGTAAAGAACCTGTACCACCCATCGTCTGTATGTACATCTCTAACTCATCGATATAGAGACCAAAGAGTGTCGGAGACAAAGGACACCCCTGCTTCACCCCTATCGTACTGCGTACTTTTCCCGACAGCCCCGCCCGTGTCCTGACTCTACCTGTGACTCTCTCATACAAGGCCATGATCGCCCATTGAATCTCCCCACTGAATCCCAAGTCACGAAGTCGCTGGAAGAGTCTGAAACGCGGCACAGTGTCAAATGCCTTTCTGAAGTCCACGAAGCAACAATAGAGCCGTTGCTTACGTGACTTCGCCTCCTCAATCAAAGCCCTGAGTGTGAAGATATGATCTAGAGTCGAGTGCTCTGCACGAAATCCTGCCTGCCCTCTAGTTCTCATACCTGTCGCCTCGGCATGGTCATTTATATGTCCTTCTAGAATGGTCGCATAAATCCTGGCCATGACATGGCCAATCATAATGGTCCTGTAGTTCGACGCCTCCAAAGGATCCCCCGACTTGTGTATGGGTACTATAGTATTTTCTAGCCAACTAGGTGGAAGACCTGTACAAATGGACTCGTTAAAAAGACGGGAGAGGACTGTAGCTAAGGCATCAATCCCATGGGTTACATACTCCGCTTGCAATCCATCATGGTCCTTAGCTCTCCCAGTCTTCAAACGATGAACTGCTGCTCGGACACTACTAGATGAGAATAAGGCAGAGGAGGTGGGTCTAGGCACATGGGATAAGTCGATCTGTGGTTGGTCTGGAATATCATATAAAGTGGAAGTATAGGCAAGCCAAACCTGCGGGTCTGTAAGAGGAGTTTGAGATTTCAAGCAAAGGAATTTCTTCCAGAATTCCTTGGAATCATAGCTGAAAAGTAAACTTCTCAGCTCCTCCTCATTCCGGGCTAGAAATTGGCGCTTTTTGCGTCACACCAAACGATTGTAACTCTTCTTGGTCTCAATCAGAAGGGGAGACTTCTCCTGTGTCTCAAGGCGAAGCTTCCTGCGGAGTTCTTTACACTCCTCATCATACCATCCATTACAAGGCACAAGACCGACTGGTGGAGGACCGGATGTGTGGCAAGTGACGGGGAAGGACTTGTGGGCTGCCGAGATGATGGAGGTAGGTACAAGGTCCCACCGATCCTGTGTGGAGGGTAGGGCATCGAGAAGGTGCGGACGGAGAAGACTACTCAGGTGCTGGCTATAAATATCATCGAACTGGTGGTCAAAATGAACCTCATAGTATGGCTGATGCTCATGATGTCTAGAAGGGGGGGCATGAGGAATCTGGGTAAGAATAAAGTGCAGACGTGCATGATCGGCTGAAGGCATAAGAGAGTCGACTGTGAGGTTATGTACAAAAGGGATTAAAGTCGGGGGACCCAAGACGTAATCAATGACGCTTGTACCACCACCCGCGAAGGGAGAACATGTGGCTGTGGATGAATGCGGCCACTGTCGAACATCCTTCCCGCTCTCCGCCTCCGCTCTCGACTGCGCCTCCGCTTCCCCCGTCCGACTCACGTCGCCCCGGCTCCCCTCACCCGTCTTCTTCACACCCAGGCTCCACCCTCGCGCATCTATCCCCCCCTTTTTCTGGGTGGCAGCCTCTTCTTCATTGGAAGCCTCGCAGTTTGTCTTGGCGGTATGGCGGCTCCCTGCTCGGAACCGGAGGCCCAGTCGGACCCTCCCTCTCCAGATGCCTACCGTGTCGGGTTCAGGAGGTTGCCAATGACTTTGCCCTTACCTCTCTTTATGGCAGAGTCATTGGACATTCCCCCTCCAGATCAGCCATCAGGGACTGGCTCCAGTCCACTCTCATGCTAGAGGACGGCCATATTGAGGAGGTGGCCCTTATGGGAGGGGGCATCTTTTGGCTCAAACTCTCCAATGCGAAAGCTGCGAGCAACCTGATTGCTGGTTCCCCCACGTCGGTGGATGGAAAGATTATTATGATAGTCCCGTGGTACCGTGGATTCAGCGCAGCGGATTTTGATGCTCGGTTCCGTATACCTCGCCATCCAGTGACGCTAGTTTTTCCAGGTCTTGCTACTGAGCTGCGGCCGATTGTCAGGGACCTGGGCTCCCACTTTGGCTGGGTTATGCACGACACTTTCGCCGACGCGGTGACTACGGCAGGAGCCCCTCGAGTCCGTGTGGCTGTGGCGGATCCTGCGACTCTCCCTGCAGTGATCGAGATCGTGACAGATGCCGGGAGCATCACCCAGAGCATGGTAGTCACCGGACAGCCAGGCCAGTGCTTGAGGTGTCACGGCTTTGGGCACTTGGTGGCTGTTTGTCCACGATTCGCCAGCTCTTCTCGGCCTCCCCCGCCCCCTCCCCCTCCGCCCCCTCCCCCCCCCTCCGGGCAGCCACGTCAGGAGGAGCAGAGGCAGCCGGAGTCCGGTCCAGAGTTAGTTGGCGGTTGGACTGAGGTTAGAAGGAAAAGAGGAAAGAACAAGAAGATTTCTGATAAAAGGCAAGGAGGCAGAGGTTACCCAACCTGCAGCAGCACCTCAGAGACCTGACAGGCAGCCGCCCCAGGGACCTGGGAGAGCTTCTTCTTCGACGGTAGCCCGTCCTTCACAGCCTCAGGTCCCCCTCTCTTCCGCTCCCCAGCCCCTTTCCACTCAGTCCCAGCCCCTTCCCCAGTTGCACCCCCCTTCTCCTGACCCGCAGCTTCAGCCCCCGCCTCTTCCTCCTCAGTCTCCTCCTCCTCCTTCTCAGCCCCATCCCCCCTCGCCTCTCAGCTCTCCTGCAGAGTTAGCTGCACCGACGGCTCCTCAGCCGAGGGCAGCCCCCGCTCCCCCTCCTCCACCTCCTCCGCTAGTCGCCTCCGTGGAGTCTGAGTCGCCTACCCCCCAGCCTCCTCCCCCTCCCCCTCCACTGGCAGGACACCCTTAGTCTACACCACCACTGGAGCAGGCTTCCCTGTCCGCCGCTAGCCCCTCAGTGGCAGACTCTGATGGGCCTCAGCTTCAGGAGAGAGAGCTTCCTCGCGACTTTTACAGATCTGGCCCGTGGGACTACTTGGATGTGGCCGACCTCGGGACCTTCCCTGCTTGTCTCGACATCAGTATCTTCCTGCTCCGCAAAGGGGCGGATGGGAAGATAGCCGCCTTGGCCCCTAGGGATGGCCCTAGCTTTGCTTTCACGTTCCTCAGCGACGGCACCGAGACTTGGACAGACGACTCGGTCTGGGAGGCTCTCAGAGAGCAGACGCACGCTCAGGTTTGCTCCTGGATAGGCCCGTCCGGTGGGCAGCTTCTCGAGACTCAGTGGTCCGAGGGTGACATGCGCCTGAGGTGGCATTGCGCCGCCAAACGCTTCAGACTGATTGTGATCCTCAGGCCCCCCTGTCATGGCCCCTCCCCCAGGATGTCAGAGCCTGGACCCCTCAGAAACTCCGAGCCTTCTACGGGATGACTACTTCAGAGATCTCGAGCTGGCTCGAGAAAGCATTTGCTCATGGCACCAAAGGCCTCTCGCCTTTGCTGAAGGTGTTGAAGAACGGGTAGGACGACCCCGCCTCCCCCTCCAAACCTTCTCATAAGCGTCAGCGCCTCCACTCCGAAATGTCAGCTTCTTCATCGACTTCGACCGCGAGCAGACAGTTGTTCGCAGCCTCCCAGTCCTCACCATGAGTGAAACCGGCCTCTAATCACTCAGAGGGCAGTGGAACTAAACCTTTAATCACTTCAGCACTTATTTACAGCTCACAAAGCATATATCACAACCATTAACCATTGCATGATCACCATTTGGCATTTACCCATTTGTTCACAAACAAAACCACTGAAAAAGGGATGGAGGCTAGAATGCCCCTGCTCAACAGACATAGACAAGTGCACCCGATTGGCCCCAAACACCGTGGCGCCCCTTTCGGTATTTCTTTATATTTCACAGTGAAATGATTACAAGTTGCATCTGGGAGACCTTCCCTGCAACTGAGCACGCAGCCCCAATTCACTAAGCCTTCGCAAGGCTTTCAAGCATAGAACACCATCACATAAGTGCACTTAACCCGTAGGCTCAACCCAAAGGCATTCTCTTTTCCGAGTGCAATTCCATTGGCTGTCCAGATGCAATCACACTGCACCCCAGCTGCACTCTCTTTGAGTGGTTTCCAGATGGCATTCACAAAGCTTTTCAAAGCTCCAAAATAAAATCAGCAAAGTACCCAACCAAAGAATGACTCATGTAGCACTGCCTGGGCACCTGTGAGCCAAGAAAGAGGCGGCACACGATGCCAACCAATAGCTTATGGCAAAAAGAAATTGCAGTAGCAAAATCACAACTCACCAAGCCCTGAAAACTCGAACCAAGTCCTCAATCGCCAAGAGGACATAGTAGCCAATACCCAATTGCATTCTCAGCCAAAGAGGAGTGCAAAGGCATGAAGAAAGAGCATTTACAAGAGCCGACCAGCAAGAATTCCATTGAAAAATGCGAAAAGAAGCACTTCTGTCGCGAAGAAGTGGGGGTTCTTGGGCTCAAAGGAAGCGTGCTTCAGAGAGGAATGCATTGAGAAGGTTTTGGAGAAGTTTCATCGCCGGAAAGTCCTCCAAAACTGAGAAAAACCAGTCAACCAGCGCGTCGGACCACTCGAAATTCAACAGAAAGCTGTAGCTTTGCAAGAGGAGAGGCCCAGGAGGCGGTAGAAGAAAAAAGGTCCAGAAAAAGCCACTTTTGCAAATTCGACCAGCAAAAGAAGTGCTCAGCTCTGCCCGTTCTACCAAACGCATGGAGGGAAAAGCATATCACTACGAAGGGGAGGCAGAGGGGAAGCCATCGGGCCAAACGGAAGTCGAGGAATCCAAACGGGTGAGGAGTTATGAAGAAAAACGGAATTCAGCTGAAGGAGGCTGAAAAACCAGTCCAAAATCTCAACAAAGGGAGAAGATGAGAGAGAAAACCACACATGTGAAGTTCAGAAGGCCCAGGAAGGTCCAGGAATGGCAAAGGAGCATGTAGAAGGCACTAGAGCCACCTGGAGCTCTAGGGGGGCCACTGAAGGTACATGGCCCTCTAGGGGGCCCATTAAAAATGCCACATCATCATTTCCCAACAACCACTCTTTTAATTCCTTGGAATGCCTTTGGGCCTAGGGATTAATTACGCTTATGTGCTAGGCACCATGCCGCGTTTAATTACACATTATTAAGCCCACGCTTGGACTTTTAAAACCAAAGTTGTCACGGTCTTGTAGTACATTAAAGTACCTAGAATTTCACGCCCCGTGACAATGAGCCTACACCTTGTATCCTGGAATGTGAACGGGTTTCATTCTTCTGGCACCCGTGGTCCTAGGAAGCTCATTTTGAGATAGGAACTTCAGCCAGCAATGATTGGTCGTTTGGATGTACTTCTGCTCCAGGAGCACAAGCTTTCTGCGGCTCACTCCCGTAGCTACGGGAAGATTCTCCCTAGACGTTCTCACACTTATTGGGAGCCCTCGATCGGCGCACAGGGGAGGAGTGGAGGTGTCTGTACTTCCGTGTGCGAGCAGCTAGCCCATGGAGTTTTCGGTCATGGCACGTTGATCCCAGGCCGTGCCCTTTGGGTAGGCCTGGAACTAGAGGGTTCCAGAATAGGAATCCTCAACATTTATGCTCCCACAGACCTCCGTTGCAGAGCCACCTTCTGGAGGACACTTACAGGGATTCTCCCAGACATGGATTCCTGGATTGTTGGAGGTGACTTCAACAATCTGGAGACCTTGGAGGACCAGCAGGGTAGAGGACCGGAGTTTACAGGTATGTCTCAGGCAGAGCAGTCCGCTTGGGACTCATTCATCTTCACGACAGGAGGTAGGGACAGTTGGAGAGACCCGTCCTTCCGTCGTTGGCACGGGAGCTTGGATCCTTCCGTCGTTGGCACGGGAGCTTGGACTTCTCGTGGGGCTTCCGCAAGGAAGGAGGCAGACTCCTGGAGAGGCTGGATAGATTTTATGTCAGTGATTGGGCCATCAGCAGAGGCGGTCAGGCGGGTATAGTTCCAGGGACGACACTTTCCGACCATGCGCCTGTGCTCTTATCATTAGACTCGGCAGTTCAGGCCCTTCCCCCCCGTTCATGCCGGATTCTCGACTCCATTTTCTCGAGGGTGGACGTGCGCAGCAGTATATGCAGTCTATGGGACAGAGATTGGGGCGAGTGCGTGGATCTGGTTGATTCGGTGGCGCAGGCTTTGCAGGAGTCCAGCCAGATTTGCCAGCTCGCTGTCCTACAGGTTTGACAGGAGTGGTGGGGCAGAGAGAGAGCTCTTCGGAGGGACCTCGCCTCCATTCAGCGACTCCAGTAGGCAGCCCTGGGCTCGGAGGAGCTTCGGATCCAGGCCCTTCGAGCTAGAGTCCTTCTTGAGGAGATCCTCCAGCGCTGTTCAGAGTTTTCCTATCACGCCTCTCTCTCCTTCTGGGCTCGGAAGGGTGACCGGATGTGCAGGGAGTTCTTCAGGACGCATGGCCAGAGAGCAGCAGGTGATCAGCTTCAGAGTCTCAAGACAGCGGAGGGGCACATTGTTATGGATCCGGGTGAGGTCTTGGGGTTGGCTACCAACTTCTACAGGACTCTTTTCGCCCCTCGCACTCGACGCTCCCGTGAGGAGGTGTGGAGGCACATTCCATCCCTGGTCCAGCCCAGCATGCAGGCGACGTTGGCACCGTTCACTACGGACGAGATGTTGGAGGCCTTGATGGCCATCGACGGGCAGAAATGCCCGGGCGAGGATGGGCTATCCCGGGCATTCTTCACCTCCTTCTGGGATCAGATTCATTAGCCCCTCCTAGCAGCTCTTCAGAGGATTTTCAGCAGCGGTTATATGCCAGAGAGCCTCTCCTCCGGACTGATTTGCCTCATCCCAAAGGGAGGAGATAGACAGGAGATCCGTCAGTGGCGCCCGATCACCCTCCTTACCACTGCCTACAAAATCCTTGCCAAGATGATCAGCGCCAGAGTTCGGCCTCTACTTCCAGATCTCATTCATGACACTCAAACAGGCTTTGTCCAGGATCGCAGTATCCTGGATAATGTCTTCACCTTCTTAGAGGCGGCGGAGTGGGCTCAGCACGGTGGGTCACACCTAGCCATCCTACTTCTCGACTTTGAGAAGGCCTACGATCGAGTGGACTGGTCCTTTCTGGAGGGGACTCTGGAGCGACTAGGTTTCCTAGCAGGATGGATTCAGGGTATTTCAGCGTTGTACAGGACAGCTTCTAGCAGGGTCATCATTGGCGGCAGGATGGGTGAGCGTTTTTGTCTGGAGAGATCAGTGCGTCAGGGCTGCCCCCTTGCTCCTTACCTGTTTCTCTTCTTTGCTGAGGCTATGACATACTACCTTCGGGCGAGGTCTACTGGGATCAGGGGTGTTCGTCTTCCACTCCGGGAGGACACGGAGCTCCTGGACTCGGAGTACGCGGATGACACAGCACTGTATGTCCAGGATGATGAGATGATGCTGGAGAGGGTGAGGATGGCCCTAGAGGTCTTCTGTTCGGCTGCCGGTGCGAAAATCAACTGGAACAAATCAGTTGGTTTTCTCACAGACCCCGGGGCGTGCTCTCAGTGGGGGAGGTTTTTGGGTTTCAGGTGGATCCCGCGGGGACAGACAGCTAGATATCTTGGTTTTCAGGTCGGCCTGGATATCACGCCAGCTCAGCAGTTTCTCCCAGTGCTAGATTCCATCCGACGGAAGCTGGCTTTCTGGAGCACTGCTAAGCTCTCCCTTGCAGGTCGTGCCCTGGTAGTCAACCAGGTCCTCCTAGCCACGGCTTGGTATGTGGCTTCCTGTCGGTGTTTCTCGAGATCCAGCGTGGCACAGCTTAGGAGGTTGGTTCGGAACTTCCTATGGTCCGGGGAGGATGGCCTTAGAGATACCAGAGCCAGGGTTGCTTGGCAGACAGTCATTCTTTCGCAGGCTGAGGGTGGCCTGGGGGTCATCGATCCAGAGCTTCAGAGTCAGGCCCTGTTAGGCAAGCTAGTTATCCGCGGTTTGACCCCGGGGGGGCAAACGTGGAAGATGTTACTTCAGCAGGGGGTCGGTTCTTGTGTCCCGCGCCGAGGTGGAGAGTGGCTATTGTCCCTCAGGTGGATCTTTACTTCCGTCCCGCTCACTCAGCCCCGCTCCCCACTCGTTCGTAGCCTCCTCATGGTTTGGAGGCGGCTCCGCCTCAGTCTCATTCAGTCCCCTCCTAGCTGTCAAGAGGAGATCGATCGCCAGCCGCTTATTTGGAACGATCAGGTCAGAGATGCCGAGGGCCTTCAGTTGGAGGAGAGATCACACATCAGGTGGGACGGTTGGATGCGGGGGCCAGCTCGGTCCCTTCGAGTTTGGAGGGACACGTACTGACATTTGGAGACGGCTGATCTTGCAGACGCAGCTGGAGGTGCCCGTGGAGCCCAGGCGAGACGTACGGAGATCTACGGCGCGATTCCAGCTGATTGGTTGGTTCCACCTGATGGACGACTCCTCTGTTTCCTTCTTCGCGGTTATGAGGGATGGACGACTCAAGAGAGAGGATGTGCTCATCGACCCCCTACTCCCATGGCAGAGGGTTCGGGTCGTAGGCCTTGTGGGGAAGGTTTGGCGGACCGATCCTAGCATAGAGCAGGATCAGCTGTAGCTTTGGCGACTTTGGCTCTGGGAGGGGCGGGCCTTGTCAGAGCTTGATTGGGACCCAGGAGAGTGGAGATGGCCAGAGATTGTGACAGGTCAGGGGCTGACCTCTTTCTTTGCCTACAGTACGACATTGGGCAGGCGAGTTCTCGGGAGGATGCAGAGCCGTCCTCCCACCCAGCGGCCCAGTTGGTATGCACAGGGTATTTCCAGGTTCTTTTTGCAGGCCTTCTGGAAGGCCTTGTGGGAGAGCTGGCGGCCGCGGAAGATCTCCTACTTCCTGTGGCTTCTTGCCCACAAAGGTCTTCCAGTGGGGAGCTGGTTGCGGCAGATAGGCCAGGACGGACGTTGTCAGATCTGTCATGAGGACGAGGAGTCACCAAAACACTGCCTATGGAGTTGCACTCGCCCCTAGGAAGTGTGGAGGTGGACTTTCAGGATCCTTACTCGCGCAGCATCGGAGCTAGGATTGATCACTTGGGGCGCGTTCTGCTGGTGCAGCACCGCACCTGGTTTTCATCACTTATTCGAGGCATGTCAACAGGACCCCACATTTCTTATCACACAGGGGACGTGGGGGCCGCTCGAGAGTATCCCGCAGCACCTGACAGAGGCTGGCACAGGAGCTCAGGAGAGGCAGCCAGTCTGGGAGATTATTAGCAGCATCGCAGGATGGCACATTTGGACCTCGCGTTGCACGCAGATCCTCGGTGGCACCTCCTTATCGACTGCCCAGATCATGACTGACATCTGGAGTGAGATTATACACACCCTCAGAGACCAATGGGACCAGATACAGGGGGACTCCCGGGCCGGTCGGGAGAAGCGGAGACGTTTCCTCCGGGTTTGGGACACACAGGGCCTCTTCTTCGAGCAGGCTTCGCAGGGCCTTCAGTGGCACTACTCACCACCTCTCTGGCTGTTCATTCACACTCGCCTTATCCCTCCGTGAGAGAGAGCTTTACTTTTGTTACCTTTTTGGGCTGCGTCTGATTTGTGAACGCAGCCCGTCAGCTGCAATGCTGACCTCTTGTATCTTGTTTTCGAAGTAATATAATTAGCACTGTTTTTTCGGCTATATATGATAGAGTGTGAGGGAGATAGAGTAGGGAGTAGAGAGACTCACTGCACACACAATAGTGGGGATAATCACAATGAGTAAGTGGTACCTCCCCAAGTACACACATATATATATTATGGATAAGGTAGTAACCCTTAAGTACATCTAAGTACAAATGTGTACTTAGTGTACTTAAGTGTCCTACATTAAAGTACAACATAAAGTACTATTTACATAGGGTGGCCAGTGCCTTTACCCCAACAACCTCCCACTTAAAGGCAGTGTGCCCTCAAGGAGAGAAAGAATATTGGCCTCAACCAATACCCATAAGAGATTTGCAGTGTGCAAACCTCTCTGCAGCTAACCCTTTGGTTAACAGATCTGCCGGATTGTCATCTGTATGCACCTTAACAAGCTTAATTTGCTTGTTTTCAAGCACTTCCCTGATAAAGTGATATTTCACATCTATGTGCTTCGTCTTTGCATGAAAGACAGGATTACGTGCCAACTGTATGGCACTCTGACTGTCACAATGCAACAATGGAATCTCCAATGGATAACCCAAATCTGCCACTAACCGAGATAGCCATATAGCCTCCTTGCATGCCTCAGTGGCTGCAATGTATTCTGCTTCTGTGGTAGACAATGCAACGCATTGCTGCATTCTAGATACCCACGACACTGCACCTCCAGTGAAAGTGAAAACATAGCCGGTAGTAGACTTCCGGGTATCAGGGTGACCGGCATAATCAGAGTCTGTATAACCCTACACTTTGGCATCTTGACTGCCGAAACATATACACAAGTCCTGTGTACCCTTTAGGTATCTCATGACACCTTTCACTGCATTCCAATGCTTCTTGCCAGGTTTAGCCATGTATCTGCTAACCACTCCCACTGCAAACGCAATATCGGGCCTGGTTGCAACCATAGCATACATGAGACTGCCACACGCTGATGCATACGGAATCTTTGACATCTCAGCTCTCTGAGCATCTGTCTGAGGGCTGTCCAAAGCACTGATTTTCACATAAGGAGGTAATGGAGTACCAATACTCTTCCCCCCCTCCATGTGAAATCTCTGCAAGACCTTGCCAATGTATTCCTTCTGAGACAAGTATAGCAACTGCTTTTCCCTATCCCGAAGTATGCGCATACCCAATATATGGTTGGCATCACCAAGATCCTTCATATCAAAGGTTTGGTGCAATCTCTTTTTCAAGGCATTCATCTCCTTATGAGATTTTCCAGCAATTAACATGTCATCAACATACAAAATGAGGATAAGTAAACTGCCATCTGAAGCTTTCTTGGTATATAAGCAGTGATCAATGTCACTTCTCCTGTAACCCTGGGTTCGCATGAATGTATCAAACTTATGATACCATTCCCTGGGTGCCTGTTTTAGACCATAAAGACTTTTCTTCAGTCTGCATACAAGCTTCTCTTTGCCCTTCACTGTAAAACCCTCTGGCTGCTGCATAAAAATTTCTTCATGTAAATCACCATGAAGAAATGCTGTTTTGACATCCATTTGGACCAAATCCATATCTGCATGTGCAACCAATGCTAATACAGTTCTGAGTGTTGTCATCTTGACAACGGGAGAGAATATCTCCTCAAAGTCAACACCATATTCCTGCTTGAACCCTTTGGCAACCAGTCTGGCTTTATGCCTTGGCTTTTCACCAGGTGTGACTTTAAGTCTATAAACCCATTTGCATGGCAGTACCTTCTTACCAGTAGGCAAGGGTACCAATTCCCAAGTGCCATTCTTGTGAAGACTGTCCATTTCAGACTTCATAGCAAGATCCCATTGAACCTTGTCTGCCCTCTGCTTAGCCTCTCTGTAGCATGAAGGCTCTCCACAATCAGTGAGCATCAAATAATCAATGCCTGGAACAAATCTTTCTGGCTGCCGCGTCTGTCTGGTTGACCTTCTAACCCAAAGACCATCATCTTGAGCTGGCTGTCCAGCCTGTTCATCACCCAGATAAGGTGGCTGTTCCATAATTCCTGGCTGCATTTGCATGTCAGGAAGATCACCTAACTGTGCCTCATCCATTGGGATGTTTTCTGCCATAACTGGCTGTCCATTAGGATCTGCTGCAGCATCATTTAATGGCTGATTATGCTGCTGTTGTGGCTGATTTACAGCCTGTCTGTGTTGCCCATGATGCCTGTCATCATCAATAGTTACTTTTAAAGGTTCCTGCTGTACAACAGGTTCCTTGAACATGATGGTTTCATCAAACACGACATCATTGCTGCGTATAAGTTTTTTGTTCTTGGGATCCCAAATCCTGTAGCCCATCTCACCTTTGTCACCGTAACCTAGGAATATGCATTTAAGAGACTTTGGATCCAGTTTAGTTCTGTCCTCCCTGCGTACATGCACATACGCGACACAACCAAAGACCCGTAGGTGTTTGTAAGACGGAGGCTTGCCCGTCCATGCTTGTTCAGGCACACCACCACATAGTCTCTTGTTTGGTGACCTGTTAATAAGGTGCACAGCTGTCTTTACAGCTTCAGCCCAAAATGTGTGGGGCAATGCAGCATGTGACAACATGGATCTGACTTTCTCTTGAATGGTCCTGAACATTTTTTCAGCTGTACCATTCTGTGGAGGATCATATGGTGCAGACAACACCCTTTGGATACCCTTTGCCTCACAGAATTCTTGAAATTCTTTGGACAAGTACTCTCCACCATTGTCAGATCGTAAGGCTTTCAGTTTTTTGCCTGTCTCATTTTCAACTAGTGCAACAAACTTAGTGAAAGCCTTGAACGTATCACTCTTCTTTCTGAGAGTGTAAACCCACACTTTGCGGGTGGCGTCATCTATGAATGACAGTATGTACTTTGAACCTCCTAAAGAGAGTGTAGGCATCTCACACACATCAGTATGTACTAGCTCCAAGAGCTGTAATTTCTGATTTGACCTTCTCTTATGAGGTATTTGTACTTGACGACCGTAGAGACAAAATTCACATTTCTGCAAGTCTGAATATTTTAGACTCGGCAAGTAACCAAAGTGAGCCAATTGCTCCATTCCCTTAATACTCATATGGCCAAGCCGGCTATGCCACAATGAAATCTTTGGCAGCTCGGTGGCATTTACATCAGAATGCGGACAATGTCCAGCATGAAGTGAGTACAAAGTATCAACCTTAGGACCCCTGGCAATAGCCATTGCCCCTTTGCTGATTTTCCATTTCTGATTACCAAAGGTGGTATGATAACCATCATCATCCAACAACCCTGTGGAAATCAAGTTCTTCTTCACCTCAGGAACATGCCTGACCCCTTTGAGCATTAACTGCTGGCCATTTTCAAGCACAAGCCTGACATCACCTATGCCAATGATAGAACATGCATGGTTATCACCAAGAAAGACCACTCCCTTTTGCCCTCCTGCATATCTGACAAACAGATTTCTGTAGGATGTCACATGAAAGGAAGCACCTGAATCTATAATCTAGGAAAACATATCTGATCCATCACCAGCATGAAGTGTATGAGCCTCCAGTGAAGAGGTGAAACATATCTCATGTCCACTGTCACTGTCACTAACATAAGTAACATTCAGCTCCTCTTTTTCTTTGCCCTTAGACTTGCCTTGAGCCTTGCCTTCTTTGGCTCTCTGGTCATTCTTCTTTTTAAATTACTTTTTCTCAATATGTCCCTTCTTGCCACAATAGTTGCATACAAGATCACTCTTAGAGCGGGACTTGCTCCTCTCTCTTTCTTTGTCTTTTCCACGTGTTTTGGACCTGCTGCGTGCATTCAAAGCATTTGACTTCCCAATAGCATTGTTCTTTCTGTTCATCTCTTCCTGTAGAAGAGCACTCTCCACATCTGCAAATACCAGAATGGTTTTTGAGTTGCTGGTAGAAGTCCTGAATGTGTCCCATGACTCAGGTAGAGAACATAGGATGAGTGTAGCTTTCAGCTCATCATCGAGCTTCAACCCCTGGTTGATCACTTGGCTGAATATGCTGTTAAACTCAATAATATGAGTGGACATAGCTGTCCCCTCCTTCATTTGAAGACCAACAAGCTTTTTTAGCCAGTAAGCTTTTCCCGTGGCACTTTTCTTGGCATAAGTATCCTCAAGACGTTGCCACATCTCCCACGCAGTAGGTTCATCCCTGATGCCTACAACCAGTGAATCAACAACTGTAAGCATAATGGTCGACCTGGCCAAGCCGTCCATCTTCTCCCACTGCTCATCAGTAATGTTGGAGGGCTTAACACCCTTCTCCTTTATAGGTTTGTACTGGTCCTTCTGCATCAACACATTGTAGCATTGTGTCCTCCATATGTCGTAATTTTTAGCTCCTTCGAGCTTCTTTATCTGAAACAAGGACGACACGTCGCTGCTGGAACTCATGGTAAAGAAAATAGAGTTTGACTCCCTGTAGTCGTGCAATTAAGCACTAGTTACTCCAAGAAAATTCCCCCGCAGCGGAAGTCTTTATCAGAAAATGAACTTGGTACTGTTTCAGTGGCATAAAACCAACTGAAAGTCTTTCTCCCACTTGCTGCAGAAACAGTACAGCAAGCTGTTGTTGTCTGGTCTGCTGGCGAAAGTGCGGTACAGCTGCTTCAAAGTGCTCCAGAAAAATCCCAGAACTGTTTTCTTAAAAGATAGCAGTACTTTTTGACTCTTTTTGACAGTCAAATCTGGTCAAACTTGCTGTGTGACAGTCCCGGACTGTCAAAAAACAGTGAATCTCTGATTTTGGATGAAGATCCCTGATTTTAGGCCTCCATATGCTTTAGAAACTTCCCCCCCAACTGAATTCACAGTTTGGAAGTGAGATTGCTCAAAAGCCCTTTGAATGCATGAAGAAAATCAGAGATTTGACCTCCAATTAAAAGATTGACCTTTGACCAAAAAAAAATTGTAAGTCAAATTTGCACTTTCAAAGCATAGTAGTGCTCCACGAGATAGTTTGATGCATGTAGAGTGCTTCCACTTGACAGATTGCCGGTCAGGCTACAAAAGCCCCAAATTTGACTAAAGTCAAACTTGGTCAAAATCGACCAAATCTGTACCAAAAGTGATTGTACTTTTAGCAATAAGCTAAAGCATTTGTCCCAAGCATAATAGCATCAAAAGCCGCTTGAATTGACAGCACATTCCATGCATTAACACAGTAAATGGCATCAACTGCTACTGCTCACAAGGCGTCTGACTGCAAATCCATTGAGGTGCATCCAACAAGGCATACACTGCAAGTATCAAGTACAGATCTGTCCAATGCATACAATCAGTGCCACCACTGACATACAATCACTGGCTAAGTGATAGACCTGTCTCGACACTGTTTGCGGCATAAGCTAAGCCTCAGTGCGAGTGAAAGCCCTGCCCCAAATAGAACACCTTGCGTACCTTTGCACGGTACCCTGCCTGCTGGCTGTACTTGTACGGTGTACTAGTCACTGACTGTCTTCAAGAACAGCTCCCACTTCAAAAGTCATCACATGAGCAGTCATCCCGGAGGAGAAAACCCATTTCACAGGCCTGCTTGTTTTCGGTGTCCTCTCAATAGACGATGAAGTCCGCCTTGGTCCACACGTTACAAGTGAATCCACCGACCTCTTGTTGGCCAAGGTAGGTGGCAAGCTCCAGCGTATTGCTTCAGTGAACAGAACGGTGAGCGTGCAGCAGGTCGTCTATTTAAGAGCAGGGTGAAGGATCCGTTGACGAGATGGATGCACGACTTGAACTCACAAGGCCTGTGAGACGTGAAACCAGCGACGTGTAGCCACGCCCTGCGCCCTGGCAGCCGCACCGATGCAGCCGCGTCGTTCACGCTCTTACAGCCGCCGCTGCAGCCACGCCTTTGCGTGTCCTGGCCACGCCGATGCAGCCGTGGCCTGCGACCTACAGTCCTGGCCACGCCGATACAGCCGTGGCCTGCGCCTTGTAGACGCGCCTTGCGCGTTGCCTACGCTCTTGCAGTTGCACGCCCGCGCCCTCGCCCTGCAGCCGCGCTACCACGCCCGCGCCCTCGCGAGGCAAGGCACTTCCTTCTCAGTTATCGGCCTTCCATTGCGCCTCTTTCTTCTCTCAGCCTTGTCGCTGTTGCAGCAACAGGGACGACGACGCGTGCGCTCACCTAAAGTTCTCCATACACCACCACGACGACATACCCTGGCAAGGATTCTTGCTCCTTCGGCGCAGCAGCTTCCACCCGTGTTTTTGCCACGCCCGAGCGCCGCAACCGCATCCCTTAATCCAGCTCCTCACGACCAAAGCGGAAAGGCTGTGGTGGCTATGGCGAAGGAAAGCTTGAAGGTCTGGCTATGGCGATCCGTCCGTACGGCTGTACGGACGATGTACGGCCGTACGGACTTGTCCGTACGGTAGGGGTAGGCTAGGGAGAGATGGGAGTGGAAGCGGAGGGAGAGAGCCCGTTGGCTCTGATACCAGTTGATAGAGTGTGAGGGAGATAGAGTAGGGAGTAGAGAGACTCACTGCACACACAATAGTGGGGATAATCACAATGAGTAAGTGGTACCTCCCCAAGTACACACATATATATATTATGGATAAGGTAGTAACCCTTAAGTACATCTAAGTACAAATGTGTACTTAGTGTACTTAAGTGTCCTACATTAAAGTACAACATAAAGTACTATTTACATAGGGTGGCCAGTGCCTTTACCCCAACAATATATACATGTGTGATGTTCAACTTGTGTGTGTGCTTGTTGGCATTCGATCAGATTTTGTGGAAGCAGCTTTCGAGTACAGCATGGTATGCAGAGTGGCGGTGTTGATTGTGGATGACATATGTCCGTCATAGTAGTCCTTTACCAAGTGTTCATAGTGTCATGAGTGGAGTTCCGTATTGTGGTGAAGACATGGGAGTACTCATGCACTCCGTGTGGGCATCATGGATGTGTGGCTATATGTGGCAATCAAGCTTTAAAGGCTTTGTTGGAAGTGTATGTGCAAGGGAAAAAGTGAGCCTAAGGTTGGGAATGTGGTGCATTAAGTGCCTTGGCCTAAGTTTTGTGGGGAAGCCTTGGGAGTGGTGAAAAGGCAAAAGTGAGGTGGCTAATCAAGGGTGACGTGTCTATTGCATGCATGGTGGCTACGTGATTCTTTAGGAGGGATGAGTTGGATGAGACGTGGATTATCATGTGAAGGGAAGTCTGGAAGAAGGGGCGGTGGCCTCACGGGGAACTGCTGGTGCGGGATGAAAAAAAGGGGAGATAGATAGAGAAGGGAGCGGGGTTAGGCGGAGGTCTGGCTGGAGAGATCAGCTGTTGCTTTGGAGGGAGCTTCTTGATTTGGCGGGGTGGCGTCGCTATTGTGCATGTTCATGAGCTCCGTGAGCAGGAGATAGCTGCAGTGGTGGGGGTCATTGCGCGAAGGCAGAGACGGGCCAATGGGACAGCGCAGGTAATATATGAGCATCAGCTGTAGCTTTTGGAGAGAGCTATGGAGTGATGGAGTTGTGGCGACACTTTTGTGTGGGCCGGAGGTGACGGATGACGGAAGGTCGTGAGTTTGTGAGCTTTGCGGCTCCATGAGCTGAGAAGCTGAGAGATAACTATAATTCGAGAAGGTGATAGATGACAGGTGAGCTTTGAGACAAGGATGGTGACCATGTAAGAGACTGTTGAACCCTGTTAGCACGTAAGCATTGTGAGTGGCAAAGAAAGAGAGCCTGTGGAAGAGTTTGGCTTGCGTATGCCGATTGCGGGCCTTTGCTTGACCGGGACCTTCTAGATGAAGGGTGTCTCTAATATGCAGGCTGACGGGAAGCTGGAGGACCTTGTTAGAAGTCCGTGAGAGCATGAGCAGGAGAAGCTTTGAAGCCCTGATCTTCGTGTGAAGGAGAAAGGCATTGCAGGTGTTTTGTGAGCTACGACGGGTAGAAGAGAAGAAGGTAGTACGTGAGCTAAGAATTTGTTTGGAGAGTGTTGGCTTGTATGATGGGTTACGGCTGTTGCTCTTGCTGGAGTCTTGTAGAGACCTGAGCTGTGATGCTTGAGCTTAGCTCACCTCAGTTTTAAGGATACCGATGGGAACTATGGGCAGTAGATGGTTTTAGACACTGGGTTTCATGCAGTCCAAAGGTGCAATTCCAAAATGAAGATGACATGCTGTTGGTCGAAGAAGGAGCTCTCGTGATTGTCGCCATACTTATCATGGATCTCATATGTGGTGCCTATGTGAAGTTCTTGACTGCTTAGGTTGCTCTCGGTGTGGGTTCTCTCACAGAGTTGTGGCGGATTCTGGCATAGCATGTTGTTCATGAAGTTTGCTCATAGGCTATGGGGAAGTATTGTTTGTTGGCTCTGTGTGAATTGAAGAACTTCCTTATCATCACATGTATGAGATGAGCTGATGACTAGGACTGTTTCTTGATGAGAATAAGGGAGGGATGCTCTTGGACTGGCATGCATACATGAAGAGAAGCTCTCCTGTGGGATATGGGTTCATAGCATTCATGGTTATTTATACCTTGAGCTATCTGAAAGTGTTCGTGGTAGTTATGCAGCTCTGAAGTCATCATTTTCTTGGGATTTAAGTTTCATGGGTCTTCTATGTATTTTCTGAGCTTGATCTCAGTCAGTAGGAGAGCTTGTGTTGAGCTGTGTAATCCACTGGGTTGTTTGGTTTGGGAGGAAATGTGGCCAGTGTAGGAATTGAATGTAAGGGGTGTAGAGACAAGGATTTTGAATGAATACCTTTTACCTAGTGATTGAGTTGCTCATTTGCTTTAAATGTGGATGAGGGTGGCTGTGAAGGCGGACTAGGCTCTACTGCTTTTGTTCGTCCAACGTGTGCGTGAATAAGATGCAGGAATCACACACTCCGCCAATGCTCATAGGCTCCTCCAATTGTCCATGCATGCTGCCAAGTGGCACAAAGCCTACCAGGCCCCCCTTAACCCATGCTCAGGTTGTATTTATTCCAACAGTGCTACAGGACCTTGAGCAGTAGTTACACTAGTCTTGGTCCTAAAGCAACCTAGAGAGACAAATATTTGAAAAAATTACAACCAAAGAGAAAATTATTCCACAAGCTAGCTTCATGGCTATTTCGAGGATGCGTCTGGACTAGGTGCACATGGGCAATTGAGAGTACCTTTTAGATATCTTTTGTACTGTTTTATCCCATAGGCTCTGGCTTTTGTCATGGGTCATGAGAAATCCATCATCTTCATCATCAGTCACTCCCCCCCCCCGGTTCACCTTATTGCGCCTCCTTGTTCAATGCAAATGAACTCCTGAAAACTACTTGCTTGATGGGAAGCTTTGGTGCCCACTGCAGAATCTCATCCTTATGTCCTTTTTGTGTTCACAACAGGTTCTTTCTGCAAAACTTGGCAGAGCTCCCAAGGATATAGTAAAGCTTGATGCAAATGAAAATCCATATGGGCCACCTCCACAGGTAATATAGTTTTGAACTGTGGAACAACATTGGTTGAAAATGTCGACAGAGGTCATCATTTTTCTAGTGTAAAACCATATACTAAAATTTACTTGAGTAGATTGTCGATGCTGTCCTAATTGCATTAAACTTTTTCTTTGTTTTGATCAAATTTTCCAACATCTAGGTTTTCAATGTGCAGCTTCATGATGTTGTCGATTTTGCATTCTGAAACCGATGTGAGATTGTGTTTCTGGATTAAGTATTTCACTGGTTGCTGTGACATATCCACAGGTTTTGGAGGCCCTAGGGCAATTAGAATTTCCTTACATATACCCTGATCCAGAGTCAAGGCGCCTACGAGCTGCCCTTGCAAAAGATTCAGGTCTAGATGCAGAGCATATACTTGTTGGATGCGGGGCAGATGAACTTATTGACCTTACAATGCGGTACTGTGTTTATTTCTAATGCAAACTCTCTCTCACGTTAACACATATTCATTATATACTTGGATAAAAGCTCCATCTTCTGACATCTAGTTTGTGTAACTGTTCAATGGCAGGTGTACTTTGGAACCTGGTGACAAAATCGTGGACTGTCCACCTACGTTTACAATGTATGCATTTGATGCCGATGTAAATGGGGCTAGTGTCATAACAGGTGCACAGGATAAGCAGTGAACGTACACGCCTTAGTCTTGAGGTTTTGCTGGCTCTAGTTGTTTATCTTATCTTTGTAAGAACCCTCTTTGTGATGCACTTTTTCACTCTGTATTCATGCAGTTCCTCGCCGATCAGATTTTAGTTTGGATATTGAAGGTATCATAAATGCAGTGGAGCAGCATAAACCTAAGATTATTTTTTTGACATCACCTAATAATCCAGATGGCAGGTTTGATACAGAGAGCTTTATATTTTCAATAGGGGATACCCAACTTCCTATATCATTGGTCAGGTTGATACTCTGGATTTTAATAATGGAGCAAACTAACCTTTCAATTGGTAACTTTATGTATTATGCAGTTTGATCAAAGAAGAGGAACTTTTGAGAATTCTAAGGGTACCTGTGCTCGTTGTCTTGGATGAGGCCTATATCGAATTTTCTGGACAGCCTTCCCGGATGACCTGGGTGAAGGATCAAGAAAACCTTATTGTGCTTCGCACTTTCAGCAAACGTGCAGGTATTGCAGGGCCTCTGATGTATGTGGCTATTCTGAGAAAGCAGATTTTATGCAGATGTCCTTATAAATTGTATGCTTAGTGTGTCCAAATCTTCTCTCGTTATTACAGACCAGATATCAAGCTGTATAAATGTGATTGATGCGGAGTATGCTAGATTTAGGGGTCAAAGCTGACCTGGGAAATCCCATATGGGGGGGACAATAGCGCTTGTGGGAAATCATCACATCCTTAGTGCCTACCCCCCTCGCTTGCCCCCATTGAGTTGCCAGGGCTTGGCTAAAGGCTTAACTGAAAGAATAAGGCTGGGGCAAGGGTTTCTTCACAGTCTTTAGGTTTCTTGTTCATTGAGACACCAGATTGGAAAGAGTAGTGAGATCCTTTACCATTGGCAGTTCGTGCGGGTTTGCATCCTGCAGCCCTTAGGTATGCTTGGTCAGCACTTTATGGAAGCAAGTCGTTTACAAAATATTGAATTTGTAAGATGGGATATATTCTATATTACGAGTGCTTGGTTGGTGCTAGGTCTATGATGGTCGTATTTAGTCACTCAGCCTGTTATGGGGCAGGGTCCGCTCGGCATAGGGGCAACAGATTACCTTTCCCCACATGAATTTAAAAATCCTGGCTCAGATCCTCTCAGACCACTAAAGCCTCAGAGAAAACACTCAGTAGTGATGGAGTGTCCAGCAGTGTAGTCCACAGTTAGATTGTTCAGTTTGTGCATCCATGGGGTTGTGCAGCCATAGAGCTACAGGTAGGGCAGCATCTAGGCTGCATATGTGGAGCATCATTCTGTGGCATGTTTTTACTAGACCAGCCCTTGCATTTAAGAGCTGTCTATCGTGCTGAGTTATTTCCAGATCTAAGTGTCTCTATTGCGTGCAGTGTGCACATTTGTGAAGCAGGAGCTGTGAGTTAACCTCGGGAACCTGACATTTTCCAGTGTGGGTATTTTCTGGCAGGGTTTGTGTAGGCTTGCTGCCCTGTTCTCTGACGTGGCATGAGAGCCCAAAGGTTCTACTCTTGTGGTCTACTCCAACCAATGCGGAAAGGAGACCCTTTTGATGCCATTACATGCATGGAATGCAGCTGAGTGAACTTTTTTGATGATGAGCAGTGTGGGGATCACAACCTGATTTGTATTCCAATGCAAATGGTTTGATGTGTGCGAGATACTGAGTTGAAGGGGCAACATCAAGGCCGGACTTTGCATATAGTGGACAATCTCATCAACATGAAGATCTTGCAGAAGGTCAAACTTTCAACCACTGAGATTGACCATTGGTTTAGACTTGAGATTGGAAATGGACATGACATAATAAGCAGCTTGTATTGTGCGGAATACTAAGAGACACTCAGATCTAGAGGCAAGATCAATGGCTGGACTCTTCTTATGTTAGTGGACAATTTCATTAGCATGAAGGTGTTGCAAATGGTAAAACTTGAAGCCAAGATCGACCATGAGTTTAGAGTTGAGATTGCAGATGGACATTTCACGATAAGCATCTTGTGTTCTAGAATGCACCGAGAAGACTTTGAACATCATTACTTATGTGCAGTAGATGTGTTCGCCTTGGATATGGGAATGTTTGACATTGTCCAAGGATGAAATTGGATGAACACATTGAATTGGGTGAGGCTGCGGGTAGATGGACGCATGGCCCGCACTACAGGGCAAGCTCTTGCCAGGTGACCTCGTCCCTGTGTCTCAAGTCACCCTCATCCAATGTCTCTAGAAGGATCTCTTGGGGCAAGGACTTTGGGAACTCTGCGATCACCTGGAGCAGCGGGACCCCATCATCTACAAGGAGCAAGGCTGTTGTTGGCTGGGACTCCAGCATGGTACTAAAACAAGCTTCGATGAAAGACTTCGGAAGCTCCAACAAGTGAAGCTTCATTGTGAATCGCAGCACATGGTGTGACATCTACATGTCATCAACTGTGAACCTGTGCTATCACGGTATGAAGAAAACTAGACACGAACCAAGAAAAAAGGACGTTGCTCCATGAGGGCCTGAGTAGTGTCGGGGAATATCTCTCTACCATCAGCTTCCAAACCATCCCTCTTCCTCCCTCCCTATCCAACTCATGCGTCCCCCATGTGTCCCTCCTATCCTTTGCACCTCCCCTCGTTCCCACCCCCCCTTTTTTTCCATCCCTTACTCCTTTTTTCATCCCCCCTTTGTCCCGTTTGCCTTCTTTCCCTTGTTGCTAGTAGCAGTAGCTTTTGCTTCTTTGAGGTGCAGATAGTAGTCTAGTCTTTGTAACCGAGCTACGGTGGGTAATATTGTAGGCCTCGCACACGAGGAATATTGGATCTAGGCGAGTTTGTCCTTCGAGGGTGACCATATCTAGAAGGTCGAGAGGTATCTCTCTTCTCTAGCTGAGTTGGAGGGGGAGATGCAGGAGGGGGGGAAGGAGGGGGAGAGGACTCAAGTAGGAAAATGGGGGCGCAAAGATGGGGCGCTAGGGGGGGGGATGCAAACTGCAGCCACCCCAAGAAAGCCTTCCCAGTTTGTCAAAAAATAGCCAGCAAGGGAAAAAGGAAGGGACTAAGCCAGTTCAAAGCTGCTATCCTAGCCCCTTAGAAAAGGGCAAGGCAAATGTAAGCCTCGTAGGCTTTGCTAAAGCCCTACAAACCAATCAACCAGCTGGCCCACCAACCATCCATACCTACTAACATCTACCAAATTTGAAGAGTCATGTATGCTCAACTTCTGCTCGACCTCCATCTGTGTCACAACGTCCTTGCAATCTGCCATCTCGAATCGCTTCAGTATCTCCCGATAAGTATTTCTCTAGCAAGATGAAGATGCTGTCTTTGTTGGCCTGACCTCAATCCCAAGGAAGTAGTAGAGAGATCCCAAATCATGAGTAGCTTCTTGACTTGAGAGATCTTCCTAGTATGGTCATTGGTAAGGATCATATCGTCAACCTATAGGATCAGAACTAGCCTTTTACCACCAATCGTGCTTTATATTCGTCCAAGCTCCCATCAGACTTGAACTTTAGCTTGTACACCCACTTGGTACCTATGACCTTCCGCTCGTGGGGTTCGGACACCAAAGTCCCAGGTGTCATTCTTCGGAGTGGCATCCATCTCTGCCTTCATGGCAGCCTGCCACTCCGCAAAATCTTTCGCCTCCTCAAAGCTCCACAACTCATGGAGCTGAGCCACCAAGGCGAAGTTGGCTAAGGGTGTAGACACATTGCGGTGTGACCATCGAGCTCCTAAACTCGACTCGGGAATGTCCGTGACCTGAGAATTCTGCAAGGTCTTAAGATACCACGTCGGTAACTTCTTATCTCTGGAAGTTCACGTCGGGCGTGGCTTTGATGCATCTTGCTCTTCCTGTGGTTCCTCGGGATCTTTAGTTGTTGGTACCTTTGTAATGGTCAACTTGGGTGTCGGAACTTTGGGAACTTTAATGACCTCTTCTTGTGCTTGGGACGTTGTTTCTTCAAAGACCACGCGTCCCTATTGATCAATATCTGTCTCTTGGTACCCCTTAGATTCTTCACAGTACCCGACAAAGACGCATCTCCTGCTCTTGGAATCCAGCTTTGTCGTGTTATCTTTATACACATGTACGAATGCATCAGATCCAAAAATTCTCAGATGAGAGATAGTGGGCTTCTTACCACAATGTGCTTCATAGGGTGTCGTATTTGCAACGGCCTTGGTTTTGGTCCTGTTGAGGATGTGAACTGCATTATTCACTGCTTCTCCCCAATGAGCTTTCGACAGATCTCTCCCTCTGATCATGGGCAACCCCATCTCTGTTACCATTAGATGCTTTCCTGAAATGGAACTCTGCAAACCTTGTGAATTGGAGTCACTTTCCTGAAGAACTCCTCCTTCCTTCGATGTGAGAGCGTCTAGAGCTGAGAACTGTGCTCTGATACCATGTTGGAAATGAGGATAGTATCACTCTAACCTCTCAACCTCTATGTGGAATAGGAACAGCTTAGTCTCACTCACTCAATGATGCAGACCACGCAAGAGAACCTCACTCAGATGGAGTATAGACAGCGCATACAAGAGAGAGAATATAAGAGAGCAACTTGGATTTATTCCTCCACCAAGTAGTGGGCAAAGCACAAGATCAAGGTGCGCACAAAAGACCAGCAAAGGGCTGGAACCTAAATCCTGAGATCACTCTCTATCCTTCCTGCTCCATGCTGCCTTGTGTAGGCTTCAGTAGCTGCTGTGGCTGATGAGGAATTAAAGGGGAGAAGCACATTAAGCTTGCTGACCAGCAGCTCGGTTCTGTTGAGGTGGCCGACCAGGCTGGTTGACTGGACCGACCAGCCCCAGGGTTGGCCTATAGGCTATAAATAGGGCCACAAGTATGTGTGGGTGTGTGGATTTGTATGTGTGAGAGCATGTTTCTATACTATGGTCTACACCCATTGTTGGGCACGGATGACGTCAGTGGGGATGTCATAGTAGCTAGTCCCTGCTATGTATGATGGAGTTTATGGTTTTCAACCTTGTGAGTGACTATCATGAGATTGAAACTGCACTATGTTGTGTTTTTAGAGGATGAGTTTAGGAATGTTCTTGGATTTATCTAGGAATGTTGTATAAATGGATGCTCAAGTATGTGTGGGTGTGTGGATTTGTATGTGTGAGAGCATGTTTTTATACTATGGTCTACACCCACTGTTGGGCGCTGATGACGTCAGTGGGGATGTCATAGTAGCTAGTCCCTACTATGCATGATGGAGTTTATGGTTTTCAATCTTGTGAGTGACTATCATGAGATTGAAACTGCACTATGTTGTGTTTTTAGAGGATGAGTTTGGGAATGTTCTTGGATTCATCTAGGCATATAGGTATATGCTTCTGTCGTATTAGCGGACATGCAAATTTCACCTTGTGAAGTTTTCGTCCAAGTTGCGGCCTGTTGGCATTGTGATAATTCTTTCTTTCTTAAATGGTGCGTTGCCCTATCAACTAGATTTAGATTTAGATGCTGTTGGGGAGAGACTAAAATGAAAACGTTAAGACTTCACAAGTAGTCGTAGCTTGAATGAAGAGATTTTGGACTACCTTTTGATTAGCCTTCTCCTTTAGTGCTAGCCTTCATCATGGCTGAGTCTGCCCTTCACCTCCGGAGTGCCGACAAAAACTCAGTACGAAGACTTTGTATAAATGGATGCTCAAGTGTGAGTCCCTGCTATGCATGATGGAGTTTATGGTTTTCAACCTTTTGAGTGACTATCATGCGATTGAAACTGCACTATGTTGTGTTTTTAGAGGATGAGTTTGGGAATGTTCTTGGATTCATCTAGGTATATGTATGCAAGTCCTCTTCTGCCAGTTGACGAAGCTATACAATGAGCTCATCTTGGAGGTGCTGCTTTGTGTCTTGGGATAACATGTATTACCCTTGGTGCTACCATCTCAAATACAAACCTTTTGTAGCCATAATCTATTTGCAAGCTCAATGTTGAAGCTACTGTGCCATTGCTTTTTGTTCTTTTTACAGTGCAATGATCAATCACAATAGAAACTTTTAGTATGTACCAACAAGGAACTCATGTCTCTTGTTGGAAACAGGGGAATCTCATTCCGAAAGTGTGGGAAGAGAATTGGAAATATATATATGGATATGTTACTTACCTAGGGAAGTTGCGACTGGTCCTTTGCCCTTTTTTTGGCCTCTCCACTCAATATTGTTGTATGGTTGCTAATGGATTTAAATGTACTTGCCCTTTCATTTTCCTTTTAGCATGATCTGCATCAACTGTAATTGAATGCATCGGAACTTTTGGAGTGTAAGAGAGTCTGACCTTCATTCTTAAATGGTGCGTTGCCCTATCAGCTAGATTTAGATTTAGATGCTCGTTGGGGAGAGACTAAAATGAAAATGTTTAGACTTCACAAGCAGTTGTAGCTTGAATGAAGAGATTTTGGACTACCTTTTGATTAGCCTTCTCCTTTAGTGCTAGCCTTCATCATGGCTGAGTCTGCCCTTCACCTCCGGAGTGCCGACAGAAACTCAGTACGAAGACTTTGTATAAATGGATGCTCAAGTATGTGTGGGTGTGTGGATTTGTATGTGTGAGAGCATATTTTTATACTATGGTCTACACCCACTGTTGGGCGCTGATGACGTCAGTGGGGATGTCATAGTAGCTAGTCCCTGCTATGCATGATGGAGTTTATGGTTTTCAACCTTGTGAGTGACTCTCATGAGATTGAAACTGCACTATGTTGTGTTTTTAGAGGATGAGTTTGGGAATGTTCCTGGATTCATCTAGGTATATGCTTCTGCCGTATTAGCGGACATGCAAATCTCACCTCGTGAAGTTTTCGTCCAAGTTGCGGCCTGCTGGTATTGTGATAATTCTTTCTATCTTAAATGGTGCGTTGCCCTATCAGCTAGATTTAGATTTAGATGCTCGTTGGGGAGAGACTAAAATGAAAATGTTTAGACTTCACAAGCAGTTGTAGCTTGAATGAAGAGATTTTGGACTACCTTTTGATTAGCCTTCTCCTTTAGTGCTAGCCTTCATCATGGCTGAGTCTGCCCTTCACCTCCGGAGTGCCGACAGAAACTCAGTACGAAGACTTTGTATAAATGGATGCTCAAGTATGTGTGGGTGTGTGGATTTGTATGTGTGAGAGCATATTTTTATACTATGGTCTACACCCACTGTTGGGCGCTGATGACGTCAGTGGGGATGTCATAGTAGCTAGTCCCTGCTATGCATGATGGAGTTTATGGTTTTCAACCTTGTGAGTGACTCTCATGAGATTGAAACTGCACTATGTTGTGTTTTTAGAGGATGAGTTTGGGAATGTTCCTGGATTCATCTAGGTATATGCTTCTGCCGTATTAGCGGACATGCAAATTTCACCTCGTGAAGTTTTCGTCCAAGTTGCGGCCTGCTGGTATTGTGATAATTCTTTCTATCTTAAATGGTGCGTTGCCCTATCAGCTAGATTTAGATTTAGATGCTCGTTGGGGAGAGACTAAAATGAAAATGTTTAGACTTCACAAGCAGTTGTAGCTTGAATGAAGAGATTTTGGACTACCTTTTGATTAGCCTTCTCCTTTAGTGCTAGCCTTCATCATGGCTGAGTCTGCCCTTCACCTCCGGAGTGCCGACAGAAACTCAGTACAAAGACTTTGTATAAATGGATGCTCAAGTATGTGTGGGTGTGTGGATTTGTATGTGTGAGAGCATATTTTTATACTATGGTCTACACCCACTGTTGGGCGCTGATGACGTCAGTGGGGATGTCATAGTAGCTAGTCCCTGCTATGCATGATGGAGTTTATGGTTTTCAACCTTGTGAGTGACTCTCATGAGATTGAAACTGCACTATGTTGTGTTTTTAGAGGATGAGTTTGGGAATGTTCCTGGATTCATCTAGGTATATGCTTCTGCCGTATTAGCGGACATGCAAATTTCACCTCGTGAAGTTTTCGTCCAAGTTGCGGCCTGCTGGTATTGTGATAATTCTTTCTATCTTAAATGGTGCGTTGCCCTATCAGCTAGATTTAGATTTAGATGCTCGTTGGGGAGAGACTAAAATGAAAATGTTTAGACTTCACAAGCAGTTGTAGCTTGAATGAAGAGATTTTGGACTACCTTTAGATTAGCCTTCTCCTTTAGTGCTAGCCTTCATCATGGCTGAGTCTGCCCTTCACCTCCGGAGTGCCGACAGAAACTCAGTACGAAGACTTTGTATAAATGGATGCTCAAGTATGTGTGGGTGTGTGGATTTGTATGTGTGAGAGCATATTTTTATACTATGGTCTACACCCACTGTTGGGCGCTGATGACGTCAGTGGGGATGTCATAGTAGCTAGTCCCTGCTATGCATGATGGAGTTTATGGTTTTCAACCTTGTGAGTGACTCTCATGAGATTGAAACTGCACTATGTTGTGTTTTTAGAGGATGAGTTTGGGAATGTTCCTGGATTCATCTAGGTATATGACCTTCATTCAGCTCAGCTATTATTAAGTCAGGATTTAAATTTCTTTCCAATATTGGCAGTCTTTGCAAAAGAACATTGTTATTTATAAAAAAAGACGATGTTTACATTGCCCAAGAGACTCTGCGGTTCTTTAGAAACCCAGTATAGCTGCTTGTGCTTGAGCATTGCTTTGCTTGCTAAGTATGTCTTCCTTTTTTTTTTCATAAAAGTTTTTGTTTACCTCTTTTTTCTTCTCTTTCATTTTCTCTTTTATTTTCTGTGTAGATTTTTGGTCAAATCTAAATTTTTATGATTGGACATATTCTAGTCTTACAAAGGTATATAGATGTTTAGAGTGAAAGCCTGTATTGTTGAGTGGTAAATTTTCAGCTGCTGGGGGCCATGGTAAAGGAGATGTTAGTATTGCATTTCCATTTGGTAAAGCCTTCTGGCTATGGTATCTTAGACCTTGTTGTGATAAACGTTGATTAGAATACAATTGCAAGGAAGGTGATTTCAAATGTAACCCCAGGAGCAAGTAAAGATCTGAAAGTAAAGGAAATTGCATTGGACTGAATTTCGTGCATCGTGCATGTATGGGTGTCACCTGCACGTGCATGTGCATGTATGGGTGTCACCTGCATGTGCATGTGTGGCTGTGTCTGTGTCTGTGTCTTTCTATCTGTCTGTGAAAATCATGCATATGATGGGGCTATTTAATTTGGGACTTCCAGAAGGGAAAGAGGATAGACAATTACCTTTCTTTGTTTTAGAGATTTGTTGATATTAACATTGGTGTGGGTTTTACAGGTTTGGCAGGTCTGCGTGTTGGCTATGGAGGTTTCCCACTCAGCATTATCAAGTATTTGTGGAGAGCAAAGCAACCATACAATGTGTCTGTAGCTGCGGAGGTTGCTGCATGTGCTGCTTTACAAAATCCAGTTTACCTTGAGGTAAACTTGTGACTCATACTAATTAGTCGAAAGTATCTTTGAACTACATCATTAATCAGTTAAGCTTTCCTTGTTTGTATTACCAGAGGGTAAAGGAGGCTTTGGTGGCTGAGAGAGAACGATTGTTTGGGTTGCTGCAAAGTGTACCTGTCTTCTCACCGTACCCGAGTCATGCAAATTTTATTCTATGTGCAGTAAAAGGTGGCAGGACAGCAGGACAGTTGAAGGTTTTTTCCCATCTACCTCCCTTGTTGCTGAAGGGAATTCCAGTCTGAATTCTAGATTTTCGATACTCTTCCAGATGTTTGTCCATTTAAGTTGCACTTACCTTTATCCCCTTTATCCCCTCCTTTACCAGGTGGATCTTGCAAAGGAAGGAGTGATGGTGCGCCATTATGACAAGGAGATGCTTAAGGGCTTCATTCGAATATCTGTGGGGAAGCCAGAACACACAGATGCCTTAATGAAAGCACTCGAAAATATCTTATAATTCTCAGCTTCATATCATGGAATCATGTCCCTGGAACTCTTTGATAACTGAGAAGACTGAACACCTCAGCCTTGCTTGGGTTCTTTGAGCTCAAGGCACTCAACAATGGAGTTAGACAGGTCAAATACAGCTGGCCTACCATTTTTTTCTTGCTTTGGGGTTATTGCCCTTTATCACCCTACTACGCCTGGAAGTAGGAAGCTGATGCGCTTGCATCTTTCAACAAGAAAATGTAACCAGGCAAACCATCCTGGATTCCCTATGGTCCTGGATGTTGTCTAATCCTGTACACAGTACGTACAGATGGATGATTCAGTCACTGATGATTTCCTGATAGATCAACTCTTTATACTCCACATCCTCTCATTAAAAACTTGTGCGGCTACTGCGAAGATCCATGTTGGGTTTAGTTCAAAAATTGTGGAAGAGAAACAAAAGCGCAGGAAGTTAGCCGTGTCAATTATGACGGCAATCTTGTCAATGGTGCGTTGCCTTATCAGCTAGATTTAGATGCTCATTTGGGAGAGACTAAAATGAAATCGTTTAGACTTCACAAGCAGTTGTAGCTTGAATGAAGAGATTTTGGACTACTTTTTTATTAGCCTTCTCCTTCAGTTCTAGCTGTGTCATGGCTGAGTCTGCCCTTCACCTCCGGAGTGCCGAGAGAAACTCAGTACAAAGACTTCGTATAAATGGATGCTCAAGTATGTGTGGGTGTGTGCATTTGTATGCAGTGTAACCAGAAAACGTGTTTTGGGCAGTAGAAATGTTTAGAAACGTTTCTAAGAAACGTGCGAAACGTGGAAGTTTTTTTGAAATATAATTTATAAAAAATACACTATCAATTATATAAAATAATTTATATTAAATACACTAATTTTACATGTTTCCAAAAGAAACGCTTGTCAAAATCTCGAAACGTTTCTAGAAGTGTTTCTTGTGACACATGTTGTATGTGAGAGCATATTTTTATACTATGGTCTACACCGATTGTTGGGAGTTGATGATGTCATAGTAGCTAGTCCCTACTATGCGTGATGGAGCTTACGGTTTTCAATCTTGTGAGTGACTATTGTGAGATTGAAATTGCACTATGTTGTGTTTTAAAGAATGAGTTTGGGAATGTTCCTAGATTCATCTAGGTATATGATCTGGAACAATAGCAAAATGTTCCTTACCTTGAAAAAAGATGAGTCACAATGCACATGCTCATATTCTCACCAAAATGAATGCTACTATACTTTCTTGCTATGTTACTAACTTAAATTTTTGTTTATGTTAAAATATTTTTGTTAAAAGTATTTTGGTACCTTCACATAAGGCAAGCAGCTGAAGAGCGTGGCATGAAACACCACATGCAACATGATGTATGGGGCAAACCCACCTTTTTGGAATAAAAAGTGCCAATGATCACTAACAAAAATGTGAAATCATCTTTCGGTAATGACTCCAAATTCATGTGAACCAATGTAGTATGCATATGCAAAAATCTAAGCAGTCCCAAGGTTACAGTAGCCATTTCAAGGACTTGGTTGGGGAAAGAGTTTGATGGGTTATTGTTCATTCTAATTTTGTGCACTTTCTACTTGAATGGTCTACACCCATTGTTGGGTGCTAATGACGCTAGTGGGCACTGGGGATGTCATAGTAGCTAGTCCCTCATTGCATGATGGAGTTTAAGGTTTCAGCCTTGTGAGTGACTATCATGAGATTGAGACTGCACTATGTTGTGTTTTTAAATGATGAGTTTGGGCATGTTCTTGGATTCATCTAGATATATTCGCCTTATTGATATTGCAATAAATTCTTCTATCTTAAGTGGTACATTGTTTTATCAACTCGATTGTCGTAGCACTTTTTTGCTTAGATGCTCGTTTGGGAGAGACTAAAATGAAATTTTGTAGCCTTCACAAGCAATTGTAAGAGAATGTGGGCTACCTTTGATTAGCCACCTCCTTCAAGTGCTAGTGTTTGTCACGGTTGAGTCTGCTCTTCACCTCTAAAGTGCTGACAGAAACTCAATACAAATACCTTTTTGTATTTGGATGGTCAAGTATGTGTGGGGGTGTGGATTTGTATGTGAGTGTATGTTTATACTATGTCTACACCTAACATTGGGCACTGATGACATTTGTGGGGATGTTGTAGTAGCTAGTTCTTGCTATGCGTGGTGGAATTCATGGTGTTCAACCTTATGAGTGACTATCATGAGATTGAAATTGCACTATGCGTTGTGGCTTTAGAGGATGAATTTGGGCATGCTCCTGGATTCAACTAGATATATGTTTCCCCCCATCTTAGTGGACCTGAGAATTTCACCTTGTGAAATTTTCATCCATGTTGTGGCTTGTTGATATTGTGATAAATACCTTAAGTGGTGTGTTGCCCTATCAACTAGATTGTCTAAGCATTTTTTGGCTTGGATGCTCGTTTGGGAGAGACTAAAATGTATTCGCATAGTCTTCACAAATAGTTGTAGTTTGAATGAAAAGATTGTGGACAATTTTTTACTAGCCTTCTTCTTTTATATGCTAGCCTTTGTCATGGTTGAGTTTGTCCTTCATCTTCGGAGTACCAACCGAAACTTAGTATGAAGACCTTTGTATAAATGGATGCTTCAATATGTGTGTGTGTGAAAATTTATATGTATGAGAGCATACCTTTCTACTATGGTCTACACCCACCATTGGGCATTGATAACGTCAATGGGGATGTCATAGCTTTGTGTGATGGACTTTCTGGTTTTCAACATTATGATCGACTATCATGAAATTGAAACTGCACATTGTGTTGTGCTTTTAGAAGATGAGTTTGGGTATGTTCATTGATTCAACTAGATGTGTAAATGAATTTCCCTTACGAGTGACTATTATGAGATTGAAACTACACTTTGTTTTTAGAGGATGAGTTTAGGCATGTTTGTAGATTCATTTAAATATTGTATTATGCACGTTGTCATGTGTTTTTTTGACTGTGGCTAACGTAGGAGATGACACCAAAGCCCAATCGTGCACCCTTAATATCTACTTTTAACTTATCTAAGAGTATTATGAGGCAAGCCTTTTCTTTTCATTGAAATTTTTATTTAGACTGTTGGAGTAGCTTTTATGCTTTTAATTTAAAAATGCAGGTATATAAGAAAATGACTCTTATCAACAAGAATGCTTTTGGGTCATCTTCTAAGAAGGTTGTTTCATGCTCTTGTAAATTGAGAGAATGCAAGAGCGTTGCATGCTACAAATCCTTGCATTTAAATTGCAATGCCCTTTCATTGCAACATGTGCAGTATCATTTATTGTTACAAATTTTGTTTGAAATGTCAATTTCCAATTACATATCTATTTTGGGTGGTTGTGGAAGCAGAGGGATGTCTTTTGTGTTGGGATAGATTGGTCAAGTCCCCACCTGTGAGTCCCATCCTAGTTGTGTTCTTCATATCCTATAAGTCTCTCAAGATTGTCCAAGCCTTGGATTTCATGTCTACAAATTCAATGTACAACATCATTGCATCTAATGTTATCCTAATGATCATTGACAATGCCTACCAATCTTCCGCTTTCACCTTGATTGGATTTGCACGTGTTACTACTTTCACATCGAATTCTTCACGTCCTAGGGCCCTAGCTCTACTCCTATGGCCACCATCCATAAAATCCTTACCATCATGTGGCTCCTGATCTTCAACTTTCAAATTAAGTAATTGATCTCCACATGGTTTGCCATTCTCCCCAACTTTGGGTAAAGGCATGTGTGAAGCCATCAGATTTGAAGAAACTGAAGGGATAAATTAGAAGTAAGACACCCTACAACCCTTATTTGATGTACACTTGCATAAATGTGAGTCACCTCACTACTCACAAAGGCACTCATCTTTCAGATTTCTAAAGTAGATCTCCTTGCTCCTAGGGCTACATTTGAAATCACCTTCCTTGCTAACCAAATTGAAGGCCTTTGCCTTGAAGTGAGGAACTCCTTTGTCATTCCTTGGGGCTTTGATGCCACAATTCTCAATAGCTTGGCTCTCAACAACTTTGATACCACATCTCTTGATTGATACTTTCTAAGAATACATGGATGCATTCTGAGCAATCATCTTGGATGATTATTTTAAATTTCCACAAAAGATCTTTCAAAAGTATAGGAGATTTCTCATTTTGTTCAATCTATACAAAACAAGGCCATTTAGATTTCCATAGAAGATCTTCCAAAAGTATTGGGGATTTCTCGTTTTGTTCAATCCATACAAATGTATATTGTATGTCTATTTGGCAATGTTCCTTGGTCATACAATTTCAAAGATGAAATGATGATAGAAGAATGAAGATTAATGCAATTGAGAAGATAAAACAAGGATATTTTTCTTCAAAGCTGAAGCACAATGGAGTACATAAACTAGCCTAATGGGACTTCTCATGCAAGAGGAGATGGGACTGCTAGTGGTACAAGGCAATCTCCTAACCCTAGACTCCTCAAATTTGGCTGAATGCAACATGCATTGGGCCTTGATTTTGGAAATGATGAGTTTGTTGAGCTAGGGCAGTTATCCCCTAGCTTTCATTACTAGGGAGAACTTAACCTTTGGAGGGCAGAATCATTAATCCAGTCCAATTCACAATGCTTAGCATGCCATTGTAAGGAGTCCCAAGTGTCATAGGTCAACAACAACAATAGAGAAACAAGGTAGGTGTTTTTCACTAGTATGGAGCAAGGTTGCAAACAAAAAATGGTGTGAAAAGAGAAAACTTATCCCTGCCACCAGATTTGCCTCATCAACCTCCTAGAACCAATATGCTAGAGCCGTCTAGGGAAGTAGGTCACTCTTCTAAGGACCATTGCGACACCAAGGGAAAGAGACTAAATATTTTAACCCTAGAGTCTGAAACTAGTTTGTAGTATCCTTTGTAAAGGGACCACCACCAAAAGGCCCGGCAGGAACCCCACCTAAGAGTATCCTTTGGAAAATCCGAAATCCGATTCTGTATCATTCTATTTAATCTTGTGCGGCAGGTGAGGTTGGTCTACCTTATTTTTGAATTCGGAATATGAGATCCACACTTCGTATCCTGAGATCTTTTTGTATAGATGGCTAGGCTCATCTCGTCTTCCTATGCCCTACTCCCCCCTGTTTCGAGTCTGCGATTCGACTATGTATAGTAGTTGTTTGGTTATATCAAGGGGTGAGTGCTGTGTTGAGCTCTGTATCACAAGCATAGCATTTGGCTACCCATATCCACACGATTGAGGGCCCTCATATAATCATCGTAGCGTTACTGCTTGCAATTATTCACCCAAAGTACGAAAGCGTGATCATATGAGTGGTCCTTTCGTGTTTTGTCACCCATAATACGAGTTAGCATCAGGTCCTCAGGGACTCATGGACCGATAGAACAAGTGAAGGTCTATTTGAAGAGATAGTCTACAATGTAAGATTCCACTTGTTAAATCCATACGGTTTATTAAATGAAATAAGAAAATGGTTAAGCTCCAATGCACTAGTGGGGTGCATTCATGGAGTGCAACCTCTAGTACCATTCCTTGAGAGTTAGGTGTGTTCTAGTGGGGTAGGAAAGGGGTTAGTCACTCAATTAGGCTAACAAAGAGGTTTAATGCTTCAAAACCACCCAACCATAGGTCTCTAGAATGTTCTAGAGATCTCTTTAATGTCGTTCATTGAAGGGGGTTGGTATAGGGTACAAGTGAGAGCTCCCCACCCAGCTAAATTCTTTAGCAATATTAAGGATGTGACCACCTTTCCAAGTAACTTCTTCCTGCCACAAAAGAGTCACTGGAACTTGATCCTAGTTGGCTAATCTAAACTACTCCTAATCTTAGGCCAGCAGGTTTTCCATCTAAATTCTTGCTGACAACTAGGTCAAATGGCAGAATAAGTTTCTTTTAATTTGGGTCAAAGACATACGAGAAAAATATGTCACTCTCCTCTGGCTCATTTTGCATAAAGCAGTTTGGACCAACTACAGAAGTGAGGAGGATAGGGAAAGGGACATGTTTTTGTAAAAGATGCCCCTCAAACAAAGAAGATGTCTTCCACCTTTTCATCACTTGCTTTGAGGCCAGGAAACTTTGAAAGTATGTACAAATTCATGTTGGAGAGCCCATAAACCAGAAAGCAATCTTAGTAGGGGACTCATGCAAAATGCCTCACTCTTCTTGGATCACCTTGAGAGCACATTCACTTTGGTCGATATGTTTCATACATTCTTTGATTCCAACAGAGAAACAAAATACAAATCTTTCAACAAAAGATCTCTAAACAAAAAGTCTTGGGCAGCAACAAGCAAGTGTATCCTAAGAATTTCATGGAGCTTCTTCTTTAACCAAGAATAGTGGGGGGATGTCTTGGTTTTGTAAGCACTCTGCTAATCCTTTGCTATTGCTAAATGCCTTGCAATGTTCTTTTACTTCTTCCTGCAGATGGGAGAGTGCTTCATTGTAGTCATAGATTTGTCGATCAAGAATGCGCTTAGCCAGCTTCCATGATAAGCAAAAATGTTAGTAATCATTACTTTTGAAAGAGGAAAATATTTTGTCAAATCAGTGTGAGAAAGAATCAACGATATTGACAGACTCATTTTGAAACTGATAGACATTCCTTGCAATAAACTAATCTTTTTTCCTATATGTCTCTAGAGTGCTCCAGCTATGATATACATGAACTACCTTGAGTTCCTCTCTCTCTCTCTCTCTCTCTCTCTCTCTCGTTTCTTCTAAGATGAAGCTCTCTGTCTAGAAACCTCCCTCCCAAAACCTAGTGCATGCCATGTGGACCTCTTGGATGCCAAGGCTCCTTCTCAAGGACCTTAGTCTCTAACCCTTCTTGGCATCCCTCTCTATTGCTAAGCCTACTTATTCATAGGCACTAAACTCTTGTCTCTACCACTGCACTATCAAGCCCTCATGATTTCCTACCTCGCCATAACCAAGCCACACAATTCTAGATTATGGATGATGTAACATTCCCTTTCCCTTAAAATGATTTATGTCCTCAAAAACGAAATTGGGGATCCTCCTCTGGAGATAACTTACCTTTTCCCATGTTGAACTCTTTTGAGGTTTGTCTTTCCACTTAACCAAACATTCTTAGTATAGCATATGTCTTGTTCTTTTTTAATGTATATCTAAAATGTTTTCTTGTTCATGTGGTAAAGTAGAAGCTTATTAAAAACTAAATGTACTCTACATCCTTCTAGTAAGGTTAGTTTGTAAGCAAGTTCTCTAATTCTCTTTACATATTAGGAATAGTTTGAACAAATATGGAGAGGGAGAGCAGAAGAGTGGATATGAGGAGAGAGGGCAAAGCTTAAGAGCACACCACAAAATCACTAACTATACACCATATTAGTTGAAAAGAATGAATATATAGAATCCCCATTAGGGTTTCCAACCCTTGTGCCTTTTAACACTCTTTGTGCTAGTGCTATGCACATATGATCACATGATGTTGAGATGAGTCCTCAACACCTTCCCTCAAGATCAACATCATGAAGTAGGCCTTCCTCAGATGATGATTATGGTGAATCAAAGAAGTATTGCATTACATACCATCACACCTCTTTAATGGGAATGTCCTTCCTCTGCGTCAAACCAAGAGCTTTTCAATGTTTCTAAAAAATATCATTCCCAAGTGGTTTGGTAAAGATATGTGCAACAATATCTTTGATGTCATAATGTTGCAATATGATGTCACCAAGTAATACTCTTTCTCTGATGAAGTGTTAACTGACATCAATGTGCTTTGCCCTAGAGTGATATATTGAATTCTTGGCTAATGCTTAGTATATTGTTGTTGGCTTTGACTCTTCAAAGTAATCTGTTTTCAACAAGAGTCTTATGAGCCATATAGCCTCACATGCACTTGTTGTGAGTGTCCTGTGCTTTAGTTGAAGACAAAGAAAAACTTGGCTTCTTATTTGATAACCATGATATAGCACCTTTACGAAGGGAAAATGCATATCCTGTGGATCTCTTGGTCTCATGATCTCTTACATAGTCACTGTCATAATATCCATGCAACATTGGATGACTTGCTCTGTATTCAATTCCAAACTGTCTTGTACCTTTAATGAACCTTAAGGCTCTCTTGTCTGCATTATGGTAATACTATTTTGGATTTTCCATAAAATGTGCGAGTGAGCTTATCGTATAACAAATATCTGCTCCTTGGTCCTCCTCTAAGCTTTGAAGTATTCACTTGTGATGATTAGAAAGCATTTATATATGGAAGAATTAAGCCTTATCAATCAAATGGAATTGGTTCAATGTCAAAGCAAGTGAGCCCATTCATGTAGCAAACTTATCATATTGAAATCAGCTTATGAGATTTATCTATAGAGTAGTTACCACTTACCATAATTGTTCAATGTGTTGCTTAATGTACTTTCGCTTTTCTCCGTAGAGTTGCACTTGCTCCATGCATGGGGTCATCTCTTTGATTTTTTCCCTTTTGAACTTGAGCTTTTCCATTGCTTGATGCAATTCAACTAGCTTATTTTTGTTTATAACATAGTGGTAATCTTCACTTTGCCTTAATGCTACAATTGTCAATATCCTTGTAGGATATCATGATACCCTACAAGGATATTTTCGATAGCACCATTGAATTCATATATATGTGAATGGAAAACTAAAAAGAGGGTCACTGCAAAAGCTAGGGGCTTTGCACATTCCGTAATTGAGTCTGTTCATAGGCGAATATTTGTAAAGACGGCTCTACCAATATGAAAGCAATGCCTAATATATTTTGGGAGGTAGTTGCAACACGACCACACACTTATAGAATGTCGAGTGGCCAATGAATCAACCCTTTATTTGGTTGCCCGCATGTGTAGCATTGCTCTTTCTCATTCATGGAAACTCATTAATGAGGTACTTGCTACAATAAGACAAACTCCTGCAATGGGGAATCAAGAAGAAAACCTAAGGCTCAAGTTGGCAACTCATTAATGAGGTAGTTGCTACAATAAGACAAACTCTTGCAATGGGGAATCAAGAAGAAATCCTAATGCTCAAGTTGATGCAAGCTCAAGATAGCATTAAATCTAGTATGATAGATTTTTTGAAGATGGCGATGGGTTCTGTTTCACCATCAATTGCTTGAAAGCTAAGGACATTACTTTCATACATTACACAAAAAATGTGGATCCACATTGTGGAGCTCTCCTAAGCAAGGATGAGTTTGGCATGGTGATTGGACTCACTATTCCATCTCTTTCTCCCTCCTCGCTTCCATGAACTCCATCCTTCTCGATTACCGTAAGCACATTTAGTCCACCCCCTCCTATTTACAAGCCCATGATCTTGATTGGATCTAGTCTAATTCAGCTTTCTTGTCTGTGTCCTAAGCTTATTGTTTAGTATGCATTTGACAGCTAGGGCAATCCTTTTTCTTATTTTTGTAGACATAGCAATGACCATGCTCTTCATCAATGAACACTTTAAGACCCAAGGGCATGTTTCCACATCTGAGAGATGTGATGTCCGGATGAGGAGACATGGCTAGAGGAGGAGTAAGCATTCATGTCACACATGAAAAGTGACAAGGTGCTTTGAAAGTCTTGATTGCTATGGAAAGTGACAAGGCAAGTAGAGAGAGTGAAGAATAGTGGATATGAGTAGCGTGAAAAATGCTCAAGCTACGAGGTACGATGAAGGATAGAACATTTTGTAAAATGCTTGATTCGCTACCTGATTTCTCAAAGGTGCACTGCCATCCCTACCTTTTTCATCATGGGAATTGGTGTGGGGGCTCATTGTGCACACAGGTCCGCACATTTGAGCCCCATGAAAAATGACCCCAAGAATTCCAAGAAGAGGTGCTTGTCTCGGCATTGAATATCATTTCTCTCATTTGGTAGTGCTATTGCTGGCCCCTCGCCAACAATGCCATAAGTCGGAGATGGTGGCTTTGGCCGCATTAGTCTTGCTCATTGGAGCTACAACAATGGTCCCTTCTCATGGGTTGGCCGTCTGCTGGCAGGCTTTGGTGTGGAATTGGCTCTCATGGTCATTCCCATTTACATGAGAGAGGTTGCTTATGCAAGAAGCAAGGATCTCTCATCTAGCTCCCTTCTTGGAATCTTGATCGTGTTCTGCCAACATTCAACTTCGACATGAGCATCATATTTATGACCGAATCCCCTCATTGGCTAGTTGGAGGGCCTCCCTGTGTCAAAGCTAAGGCTAGGGATGTCGTTGAATTAGTTGCATAACCTTGAGTCTATTGTACATCCCCACATGTCAGTTGCTCCTTGCTAGAGGCTAAGTCCACCTAGTGGAACATGCTATCATTACAAAGATCATGGCACCATCTCATTGGCTCAACCAGTCTAGCATTCAGTTGTTGGGCAAGAATTCCCAAAATCTCCTCATCTTCCAGTAGTCCACTACCAGGACAAAATGCTGGCTGAGCATTTTCCTTTCATGGGGATGTGATTTTCTCTTGCTAGTAGGGCTGGTCCAGCCCTACTAGCTAGCATGGGGATCTCCTCGTATGCACAACAAAATTGTAGAAGTGAAAATGATGCTAGATAATACTTCATCAGACCAATCCAAATTGGATTTGAAATTGATAGACATCATAGAAGCTACAGGTATTTCAGATGATTACAGAACAGTTAATTGAGCTCAACTATGCCTTGTCAAGATTCCCTTACAAACATTGGCTGGAGAGTAAGGCTAGGACTTCCAGCACTCACCTTAGCCATGAGCATCATGTTTATAACTGAACCCTCTCATTGGCTACTTATGCAAAACAAAATTGTAGTATAAAAAACAACCCTTGACAAGACTTCATCAGACTAGGTAGGAGATTGATAGCCATCATGGAAGCTATAGGTACTGCAGATGCTTAGACAATAGTTAAATTGAGCTAGGATCTATGCCCACAATATACCATCTTGGAAGTTCTAAGGGATGCAGGAAGTGGGAGGAGAGGTAGATAGGAGATTGATAGATGCCATAGTATACTACACTTAGAAGTTTTCAATGTGTCATGTGAGCTTCTAATCAAAGACATCCTTGCTCACTTTCACATTTGAGATCTTGCTTGCGAGCACACCATGCCGGGCTGCATAAAGAACTAGAGCTTGTTGGAGATAGAGGAGCTAAGCGCCATGGGTGGTTATTTGGTAAGCTCACAAATTTAATACCATTGTAGTTCCAAGAGCTTGTGAATGACAAAGTAGGAGCTAGTTCTAAGCTTTTGATTTCCCCTAGGTGGTAAGTGGGCTACTAACTGTGAATGATTTGAGCGATTTGTATTTTCAATGGGAGTACCGCCATGCAAAACCAGCTCATGAAGCTTGTAGATGCCATAGATTAGCAAGCTACTAACCTGTCACTCATTGCACTAGAATTGGGCTAGCCATAGCTTTCTAAGAAGTAGCAACAACAAGCAAAGTGTGTGCATGATGTGATTTTGATTGCATGCTCAACAAACAACAAGGAGGTGGAAAGAGAGGACGAGGAAAGGAAGGAGAGGACGACAAATGCTGGTGGGAGGCTAGTGGACTGATGTGATGATGTTACAACAGTTGCATAGTAGGATGCTTTGATTTAACCCGGTCGATTAGACAAGGATGTCCCATAGCACCACTGCTATTTGCTATAGCTTCAGTGCCGCTTCTCCACATGATCAAAGCTGCAATTAGGGACAAAATCCTTAGTGGAGTTAAACTCCCCTCCGGAGCTCAATTCAGTTCCCAGATGTTTGCAGATGACCTAATGGTATTTTGCAAAGAAAACCAGGTCAATGTGGATTCCCTCAAGAGGATCATCTCAGTTTTCTGCCTCGCATCGGGTTGGGTTTGTGGCTGGCAAAAATCGTTTGGATTAAGGTCCTCATTAACCCCCATGCCTAAGTGGTTGAACGAGATGCGCGTGTAGTGGATACCTCAGGGTCAGATTGTTCGGTACTTAGGGGCCCCCTTAGGGCTAAATGTTACGTCAAGAACCCGGTTCGAGTGGATCTAAGAAAAAATCAATGCTAAACTGAGGACTTGGTGTAATCTCCCATTGGGCTGGAATGCCAGATGCCTTGTTCTGCGACAGCTCTTTTAGCAAGTCCTATATACATAGCTTCAGTTTGGAGGGTTAAGGAGACACAATGGCAACAAATCGAGAAATTATTCAGGGCATTCTTAAGGGCAGAAGATCGTGGTAAAAGGAGGATGCATTACATCCCTTGGGGGGTGCTAAAAGCTCCCAAGCAGGAAGGAGGTCTTGGAATCCCGGATTTGGCGGTCAAGAATACCTCGCTATTCAGCAAGTGGTTACCAAAACTGATCCAAGTTTCAGCCCCCTGGATAGAGGTAATGAAGTGGTTCGTGGAAAAGGGCCGCAGCTACAAAGCTGGATCATGGAAAAACCTTAAATGGTATGAGCACATATTCTCTGGTTTTCCATTAAGGGTTAGTGGCTTGGACCTTGTTACCGGCCTGGTGGATGCTTGGAAAATGGTATTAAAAAGCTGCTCTTGGGAAGGGATGGGAGGCCTCAAAGGAGATGCTAGCTTGAATGAATGCATATGGTGGAGTAGAGCATTCCAATGTAATAACCTGTCGTTGGCCTATTTAAATTTAGCCTTGGCCCGGAGCATTTGCAGGAAAGGCCTGATCTATTGGAAACAAATTTGGGACCCAAAGAGAGGAAAGTGGTGGTCACTAGGAGAGATCTGTTGTACATTCTCATTGACTATGCAGGAAATTGCATTCTGCAGGGCAATCCTAAGTCGTGCCAGAGATAATTGGCCTACCAACTGTATAGAAGCCGAAGGAAGGAGACTTTACCATTGGTATATAGGGAAGACTCAGCTCAAAAAATTATCTGCTAAGGCTGCTTATAGGAAACTGATGGCGGGGAAAGTGGAAACAGTGGATCTGGCGAGGAAGACTCAAAGAGATATGGGGAAAGGGAATGCCGGGAAATTTCAGTTTTATGCTCTGGAAACTGTTGAACAAGTGGCTACCTGTCAGAGCTAGATTAGCGAGGAAATTCTAGGTGAACCCACTACGCGCGCTATGCGGAAGAGCAGAGGAAAACATACTTCACTGAATTTGGCATTGTCCCGTTTCGAGACAGCTGTGGCTAAGGATCGGGGTGGCTAATTGGAAAGCTGGACTAATGTCACAATTTCAGATTGTCACTAACTAGAAACTGGCAATTTTAGGAGACACTAATGGTCACTCATCAACTTTCAAAGAATGCTGGCCTTTTTTGAGAGGAGCGGTGTGCTCTGCTATCTGGCTAGTCAGGAATCAGGTAGTCTTTCGGGACAACTCCGGCCCAAGGGACAAAGAAAATCTAGTATGGAAGGTTGCCAAAACCTTCTTACTAGACACCGCCACGACGGTCGAAGTTTCTCACCCGCTGGCAAGTCAGAATCTCAGAGATATAGGGTATCTCCTCTAGTTGGAGTTGTGTTCTTTCGCTGACATAGCGCAGGCCTAGGGCTACCACCCCTCTTGTTGGCCACCTTTTTGTAAGGGTCTAGTTGGGCGTGACCCCCCCCTTTTTTCTAATAGTAAACACACTTTTAAAAAAGGGAGTGCGCACTCGAGAAAAACCTATCAAAGAAATCTGTTAGTGAAGTGGCGGAATTCTTCAATCCGAATGACAAAGAGCAAATGGATGCCCTTCGATACTTATCTCGTGGAAAACCTTCAGTCGTAAAGTAAGAATTCCAGTCGTAATGTAAGATCACTTCTTGTGCAAACTCAAAGATTTCCAGTTGTGGAAAACCTCAAACTCTGGCTCGTCTTGATCATCCATAGATCTCAGGCTCTTGGCTTGCGTGCTTTCCTTTATCAAGGCCACTAATTAAAGCTTTGGATGCCTAACAACAATTTGTGCGGCTTAAATAAGTTGGCCGCGCGTACTGTGTAAGGATTTCATGCATTCAATGAATTGCTTCAGTCCAACTTAGGCATCTTTGCATCGAGCACACACATGATGGCAGATCGCCTGTAATGTTGTTGTGATACAGAACCAAATTTTGCATCTAGGAGAGCGGACACACAGAGGATTGTAGATCTCCTGTAAGGGAGTTGATACTTAAAAACTTGTAACGAAGAGGAATGGAGCCCGTAATTTGATTGTAGGTGAGGATCAAAGATTGGAGATTCATGAGATTTGAGAAGCAGGCGGCGATGTCACCACGAACGCCACTTTCAAAAGCTGATAGAGCCACTTTTTGAAATTCCTGGGCGGTTCGATCGCAAGTTACGGAATATTATGCAGACTTCAGAGCGTATATATTCGTGATATAACATTTCTGCGAGCTGATACCTTAAAAGTTGCTTGATTAAAGGGCAACGTTTTCTGCCAGGTAATGGTCTCTTGCTGGCTTCTATCTACATATTCTCTGCCTTGCATGGCCGCCCAATACCTCCCTTTGCAACTCTAACTCCTTGTCCATACGCTCCTTGCCCCCCTAACCACCGGTTGCTATCCTTCCCACCGCATCCTCGTTGGTTATAAAAAATATGAACCTATATATATGCTAATTTGTATGTGTGTATGTCTATAAGGAGAGGAATCGACATGCTAATTTGTATGTGTGTATGTGTACACACACATAGATAAATAAATAAAGTCACATACTCACGTACCTATAGTGTAGGATTGAGAAAACTTTGTAGTTCAAAGAAAGGTGCTTCCCTCAAACTCAAGTTACTCGAAAACCAAGGGGAGAGCTACATTGAAACATGCGCACATAGGCAAGCAATAATTCACTTTATTTTGTATGTAGTGGTAGAAATGGCTTTGGATGACGTTCCAAACACAAAAAATATCATAGATCATGTCATTGATGTTGTGGTGTCGCCAATCCATCAATGACGTGATCTACGTACAATAAAACAACTCGCAAGGGTAGGGCCTTCCACTTGCTCAGTCAAGTAGGTAGCTACGCACCTTTCTACTTCGACTACTACTATTACAAGGCATCTAAAGCACTTACATGGGTGACAAAGCCTTCATACGTTGCTCAAGAAAACTCGCAAGCATAGGGCCCTCGGCCTGGGAAACTAGACATGCAACTCCATGTCAGTCTTCTACAAGCATTGTAAAGCAGTTAAAGTCCATTCAGGATATGTGTGCCCACAATAGTGCTATTAATGAATTGAATAACTGATACTTGTTCACCTTACGGATTGAGATTCACCCTACTAGTGGTGGATTAATTAGAGAAGATGTGGGCACATCCACTGATACTCTCACTGCAAGGATTTCTCAGATTGAGAACAACGTGAAGGCCATGAATGAGTACACACAAAATCTTCTTGGCAGAGATGGACAAGGTCCAATTGTTTGTGACAAAGGATATACAGGGTGCAAATCGACATCTTGAAGGAATAAGTGGAAATCTTGCACACTGAAGTAGCAACATGCAAAGTCAACTTAAACAAGTTGACAGCTATAATGACGACGATGAGTCGCAAAGTTGACCATGTTGTGACCCCTTGCAGCAGCTGAATTGCTCTTATAAATTGATGGACTTGATATATTTTCATACTATTTTCATGAATTACTTTCTCTAAATTACTTTGTGGGATGCACCTTCTTTAAGTCATCTCCAAAGTTTTATTTTTTCTTCTCGAAAATAAGAATAAAAATTTCAGTTGTCTCGGCTATGCATATGTGATACAATTTGGATCTACATCCTTCCACTATGCAACCAGCTATAGATACATAAACATGAACGTGTAAACACATATACAGAGATAGATAGATAGATTGATAGAGCTAGAGAGAGAGAGAGAGAGAGAGAGAGAGAGAGAGAGAGAGAGAGAGAGAGAGAGAGAGAGAGAGGAAGAACGAGACGTACATAGTTGCGTCCATTACAGGAGATGGTGGGACGTGCTTCAAGTTCAATCCATTGTGAGAAGGCAAGAAGATTGCACTTAACATGTAGGGCATGCCATGATATTGCAAGAAAAAGAACCATCCGCAAAAGACAAGCTAATGGAATGCTATAGTTTCCCATGGTGCAGTGGGTTGCCTCTCCATTCTACATCAATTTCCCATACCAGATGATATAGGCCACTCATCTATGTTTCCATTGATATTCTATGCTCCTACTATTCATTCACTTGGACCAATGAACCATGTATGTAGTTTCTGTCCTGCCCAGCTATGGAAGCAAGAAACAAGAGCAGATATGCAACAAGTAGTCGGAAAAGATTGTTGTGATGTTGAGCATGTGTCATTGCTGCCTTTACAAGAACCACCTAAGATTTTGAAAGTTTTATTGCATGGGAATAATGCTACAAGCAGATCATTTAAGAAAAACATAAGAGCGTACAATAGTGTGATGGCTTTTGTGTCATTAGGTGCCCAAATTGATGAGATGTTTTCTGGGGATAGAGGTGTACATAACTTTTAGGTCCATGGTAGTGTATCATCGTGTGGGTAGTTTGCTTCCTGATGGTACTAGGCAAGAGATTCCATGTTTCACACAATTATATGTGTATGACACAAAGCATGAGTTGCAGAACCGCTTCACTAAGATGCCTGGTTTGGATCCAATGATATTGGAATCCTTGCAGGGAATGATACATGCATGCAATCCTTATGCCAACGCATTGGTAGCTATGGGGAAGATGCTAAGAAGAAATCCACATGCAGTTTTAAGGATGGTTATTTGTGAGAGCCGTGCAACCTCCAGACAATATTTGGTTCCCACAACTAGCGAGGTTGCCGCAATCATGCTAGGACAAGGGAATGATCTTGATGTTGGCAATAGGGACATCCAAGTTTTAAGCCGCAATGGCTGTATACGACAAATATCCAACTTGCACCGATCATACATGCTCCTCAGGGAAATCTTTGAACATTTCTAGGAACTCATCTTTCTCACTTGGAGTGAGGTCTGGGGAAAGCATAGATTCAAGCTATGGAGGAGTAGCTGTTACCTTTTCAATAGGTGGCGGGGTTAGAGACACCCCCATCATGTAAACTTCCACCTCTGAGAACTCCTCCCCCCCGTCTGATTCTTCCATTGATTCAGACACCGAGGATGAGAGAGTATCACTGTCTTGCTCCTCTTCTTCTTCTGGTTCAGTGGCACCACCTGGTTGCACCAGGATCTTCTCCTTAGAAGCAACCAAAGACATGTGTCCTATCCTCCAATAGCTGACTGCATCTCTCTTTCTCAACCACGGTCTCCCGAGAACGGCTGGGTAACTCCTGCCTATATCTTCGATGTCCACTACATAGAAATTGACGGTGGGGGTCAACCCATTGAGAGTGATGGGCAAATCCTCAATGACTCCCAAGGTGGCGAGTCATCGACCATCTGCTACCTTGATTTAAGTGGAGGAACGCCTTGTGCATTTCAAATTCAATTTCTTCGCACCATGATATTACATGTAGCTCCCCCATCAACACACACACTTTTGACACGGCAATTATCTATGATGACATCTACTATATGTGGGTGCCGATCAATTTCTTCAGAGATAGAAGAGACCTCTCATACCTTTCCCTTTTTCTTGGTCCTCCTTGTTGAGAGCCCTTGCTGTAACTCACGTCTCACCTTAGGGATTAATGCTATTAGTTGAGGGAGCATGATGTTCAAAGACTGATGAGTAAGGTCCTGAACGACCGAATAGTCCTCTTGCCTCAAGTTGATGGGAAAATTCGAGGGCGACCACTTACTCCTACAAGATCTTTTAGTCTTCTTTGTTGGTGGGCCTGCCATCTCAACATCTGAGGGCTCTGAGAAGGACACCTTCTTCTTGGGGCGGCCCGGTCCATAGTTTTGAGAGGGGTCCGAGGTGGTACAACTTCTTTTCCCGAGGTCAAGGATCTCTACGTCAGAATCCTCGGGGCCCAATTCACTTAGAAGATTCACCCTTGGAATATTGGGACATTCTGTGCCAATAATGACCCTTCTGGTGGCACTCGTAGCACACAACATTGGCACGTTCTCTTGGAGGGCAATTGGCTTGACTTCTGATGCCCACCATCTCAAGCCGAAGATCATTCAGGGCCTTGGCTAGGTCATTGAATTTGGGTTTTTAGTAGGAGGGGCTGGGAGAGTAGGAAGGAGGGGGGCTCATGGGCTGAGGCTAGGGAAATCTTCCAGGCAGAGGTTGAGGATATACTCCTTATTGAGGGTAAGCATCTAAGGGAGGACCATACATTTGAGGTGGAGGTGGTGGATCCCTGATGAGGGGTGGGGGTATGCCCCTGAGTTAGCCCCCCCAGGTTGTTGTTGCAAGAATTGAGGGGGTTGCAGAGGGACAATCATCTTCTTTGAAGTGGGGTCAGACTAAACTTTATCAAACTTTTGAGCAATCTCATTTGCTAGCACCGTAGTTTTTGGATTCTCCCATTTAAGCTTGAGGCAGAATTCGTCACTTGTTTCTACTACAAGGTAGCCAGCACATGCTGAGTCATTCTAGCTCGAAATCTGACATTGTCCTCCTATGTGGCAATTAAATGGTCTAGGAGTACGGCCGCTCGATCCACATATCGATGCACCATCTCACCTTCTAACTGCTTCAAGTTTGCCACCTGTAGGTACACATTCTCCGACTCCTCTTCTTTGCTAAAATACTCAATCATCATTGCTGTTAACCTTGGCCAACTTTGGCGAATGTCGTCGGCCTGCTTCTCATACCACACTTGAGCCAAACCCTCTAGAAATGTGGGAAGAACCAACATCCATCTATCTTCAGTAAGAAAGTTGAGAGAAACACAACAGCGCTTGAAGGCCACAAGATACTCATTTGGATTTTCTTCAACCCATCCACAGAACAAGGGAATGTCAGCCATGCTTGAAAAATGGAAAAGAGAGAGTCGAAATGAGGCTTATCTATTGGCAAACAATGGAAAGAGGTAGCTTTGATGGGAACAAAGAGCGGAAGCAAGAGGGAGAGAGAGAGGAAGGAGAGAACACAAGTTTTGTGGGAAGAAAAAAGTCTATTGTGTGACTTCCCTTATTGCCTTTTATACAAAGAGTAGATAAGGTGATGACGTGGCAGTATAAGTACCACTTATACAAGGAATAGCACATTGTGCCTTTATCCCCAACAATCTCCCACTTAAAGGCAATGTGCCCAAAAAAGAGGAAGAAGTGTACATAAAAACATATACACAAAATACAAGAGAATCTCAACATGAGAAACTCAGCCAACACCCATCTATACTCTGCAATGTGCAAAGCGTTGCAGGTTAAGACTCTTAGTCAAAAGATCTGCAAGATTGTCATGAGTGTGCACTTTGACAAGCCGAATGTGCTTATCCTCAAGTACCTGTCTGATAAAATGATATTTCACCTCAATGTGTTTCGTTTTGGCATGAAACACAGGATTCCGTGCTAGTTGAATAGCACTCTGACTATCACAATGCAAAATAGGAACCTCTCCTGATAAACCAATATCTCCCACTAGATGAGATAACCATATGGATTCTTTGCACGCCTCTATGGCTGCAACATATTCTGCCTCTATGGTAGATAAAGCAATGCATTTTTGCAGCTGAGAGATCCATGAAATAGCACCACCACCTAAGGTGAAAACATATCCTGTAGTAGACTTTCTTTGGTCTACACATCCTGCAAAATCTGAGTCTGTGAACCCATGAAGAACCAAGTCTTTCTTCCCAAAGCAAATGCACACATGCATTGTGCCCTTAAGATATCTCATGATACCTTTCACGGCTTCCCAATGCTTCTTGCCAGGTGTTGCCATGTATCTACTGACAACTCCCACTGCAAAGGCAATATCTGGACGTGTAGCCACCATTGCATACATGAGACTACCAACCGCGGATGCATAAGGAGTCTTGGCCATTTCAGTCCTCTCATCATCTGACTGTGGGCTGTCTTTTTGACTGAGTTTCACATATGGAGGTAAAGGAGTATTAAGAATCTTTCCTCCCTCCATATCAAAACGCTGCAAAACCTTGCCAATGTATTCCTTCTGAGAAAATAGAGCAATTTCTGATTTCTATCCCGTATGATACGCATCCCTAGGATGTGATTTGCATCACCAAGATCCTTCATATCAAAGGTCTTATGCAATCCCATTTTCAGTGCATCAATCTCATACCGAGATTTGCCTGCAATAAGCATGTCATCAACATAAATGATGAGCAAAATAAGGCTACCATCCTTTGCTTTCTTGGTATAGAGACAGTGATCAACATCACTTCTCCTAAACCCCTGAGATTGCATGAAAGTATGGAATTTGAAGTACCACACTCCCTTGGAGCCTGCTTCAACCCATATAAGCTCTTTTTCAGCTTGCATACCAACTTTTCTTTGCCTTCACTGACAAACCCTTCTGGCTGTACCATAAAAATTTCCTCATGAAGATTACCATGAAGAAACGCAGTTTTGACATCCATCTGACACAAGTCCATGTCCTCATGTGCAACCAATGCCAAAACAGCCCTCAATGTTGTCATTTTCACCACAGGGGAAAAGATTTCATCAAAGTCAATGCCCTTCTGTTGCTTGAACCCCTTGGCAACCAATCTTGCCTTGTATTTGTTCTCAGCATTAGGAGTGACCTTGATCTTATAGACCCATTTGCATGGTAAGGCATTCTTTCCAGTTGGTAGTTTCACCAAATCCCATGTCTTATTTTTGATAAGAGAATCCAATTCTGAATGCATGGCCTTCTCCCACTTTCTCTTATCATGCCTTCTCATTGCTTCCTGATAGCATGAAGGCTCACCACAATCTGTCAACATGACAAAATCAGCCACATAGTTCTGTCGTGGAACAAACCTATCAGGAGGTTTGGATACTTTGGTGGATCTCCTTACCTAAACATCTTGATTGGCTGGCTGTTCAACCTGCATATCAGCCATATTATGTGGTTGTACCACCTCTTCTGGCTGTGCTACATCACCAAGGTGTGGCTCTATCTGTGGCATATCAAAGGCAATTTGATTAGGCTGATTCTCAGCCTCTATTCCTTGTGCATTAGGGACATTTGCAGCAGCACCTTGCTGCATATTATTGGGCATATTTTGCTGTCTATTCACAATGATTTCTTCAAAGACAACCTTCTTATTTTCTGATTTTTGTGAGGGCTGCTTGTGCATGCCTTCCTCATGAAAAATCACGTCATTGCTGCGTATAATCTTCCTTCCAATGGGATCCCACAATCTATACCCCATTTCACCACTATCACCATATACAATAAAGATGCATCTATTTGACATTGGTTGGAGTTTGTTGCGCTGATCTTTTCGTACGTGCACATACGCATCACAGCCAAACACTCTCAAGTGTTTATATGAGGGTGGCTTGCCATACCACTGTTCCTCAGGTACTTTATCATCCAACCGCTTATTTGGTGACCTATTGATGACATGAATGGCTGTTTGAACAGCCTCTGCCCAAAAACCATAGGGTAAAGCAGCGTGAGACAACATACTACGGACTCTATCTTGAATAGTCTAATTTGTTCGCTCTGCAACTCCATTCTGTTGAGGATTATGAGGGCTTGTGAATTCCCTCTTTATTCCCTTTTTGTCACAAAATTCCTGAAATATTTTGGAGACATATTCTCCTCCATTATCAGGGCGTAAGCATTTCAACTTCTTGCCTGTCTGATTTTCAACCAAGGCAACAAACTTTTGAGATGCATTAAAAACTTCATCCTTCCTCTTGATGAAATAGACCCACACTTTCCTTGTGGCATCATCTATAAATGTAACAAAGTATTCATGACCACCCATAGACAATTGAGGCATTTGACATACATCACTATGTACCAAATCTAAGGGTGTCAATCTTTGTTGCAATGTCACTTTATGTGGTGACTGTGAATGCTTACCAAAAATGCAATGCTCACAATGCTTAAATTCTCAAAATTTCAGAGACGGTAAATAACCCAATTGAGACAGTGCTTGCATTCCTTTAACACTCATGTGTCCTAACCGGCCATGCCACAATGAAACCTTTGGCACCTCAGTTACGACAACCACATGATTCTTTACATCAGAAACATGCAAAGCATACAAAGTATCACACTTATACCCCTTTGCAATGACTCTGGCTCCCTTGGTTATCTTCCACCTACTATCACCAAACACAGTGTAGTAGCCTTAATCATCCAATTGATCAGTACTAACCAAGCTCTTTATAAGCTTTGGCACATGCCTAACATCATGTAGCATAAAATGTGTGCCATCAGCAAATACAAGTTTCACATCTCCAATCCCTTCAATAGAGCATGCATAATTGTTTCCAAGATGCACAACACCCTGTGAACCACCATTATATGAGCAAAACCACTCCCTGTGTGGTGTCACATGGAAAGAAGCACCCGAATCAATGATCCAAGTGGTCATATCACTATCATCATCAGTGATCAAAGCATGTGCATCAAGTGATGAAACAAAAAGAATGTCATCCTCACTCTCATGAGTGACTGCATTTATCTCTTCAAACTTCACACCACTGTTACTGCTCTCTGCATGTTGCTTGCCTTTATCATTTTTGGCATCCTGATTGTTGTTGCTGCCCTTCTTTTGCTTCTTTTTCAACTTAAAGCAATCTTTCTTCATGTGCCCCTTCTTTCCACAATAAAAGCACTCAATGTCCTTCTTAGGACGTGACTTACTACAGGATTTGTTCCTTTGGCTATCATTACCTCTATGCTGAGGTCTCCCCCTTGTGTTAAGGGCATTGGAAGACTTACTTGAAGCATTATTCTTCCTATTCATCTCCTCCATGAGGAGCTGGCTCTCAACATATGCATACACAAGAATAGGATTTGAATTGTTCAAAGCTGTCCTGAAAATATTCCAACTCTCAGGAAGAGTACAAAGCAAGAAAGTTGTTTTAAATTCATCATCAATGTTGAATTTCTGATTTGCTAACTGCTTGGTGATAGAGTTAAACTCATTTAGGTGCACACTCATAGTCATGCCCTCCTTCATCTTGAGATCCATGAGCTTCTTGAGCCAATAAACCTTGCTTGCTGCACTTTGTTGAGCATACAAATCTTCCAACCTTCTCCACATATCCCATGCAGTGTCCTCATTCTCAACATTGAACAAGAGCACATTTAAAATAGAAAGCATAATTGTGGAACGTGCCAATTCATCAACACTTTCCCAATCATCATCAAACATATTATTTGGCTTCACCCCCTTTTCCTTGATAGGACGGGCTTGGTGCTTTTGAAGAAGCACATTGTAGCACTGCTTTTGCCAAATGGCAAAGTTGTGTGCTCCTTCTAACTTCTTGATGTTAAGAAGTGAACCACCTTCACTCCCACTTGAAGCCATGTTTGAGCAAATAAAAAACAGCAAAAGCCAAATAAAATAGCAACCAAAATTTGTTCTCTACAGGAGAGAACTTGCAGCCAATATACCTTCCACCTTTGAATGCATAAATAGTCCCAAAACTGTAATAAATTTCCTGCACCACTATGACTCCAAAACTGAGTCAAATATGCCTGCAAGACTGAGTGCAACTCACTCAAAAATCTGTCCCAACTTGTGACAGAGATAGAGGCATCCAAAACTCAGAGAAACTATCCCAAAATGACAATCAAAATAGTCATAAAACTGCAGCAAACAGTATTCTTGTTTTTCTCAACATAAAAGCATCCAAATTGACATCCAAGATACTATTCCAGTGTCACAAAGAGTTGCTGAGCACTTGTGCACCAAAAGCCCCAATTTTTGAGGTCAAAAGTCAAACTTTGACCACCACAAATGTGCACAATTCAAGCATAAAGCAAATCAGCACCACTTTTGCAACAATGTCAATGCATCCAAGTGCTCCAAGCACTGTTTCACAAAGGCATAACCTCTGGCATCGAGCTCGAGGAATATTCTTGGAATATTTTTAAATTCTTTGAGATTCCCCCTTCCAATGTGTCCCAAACAGAAAATTTCTTGCTTCAATGTGCAAGAGCAAGCCTTCCAATGCATAAAATTGCAAAAGCCCCAAATTTCTCTGCCTTATCCACTGCCACGTGTCACTTTTTCACAGGCTGAACCCTAAAAGTGATGATATCTCAGCACCACAAAGGCGAAAGTCAACCAAACTTGGCAGACAGTGTCCTTCAAGTAGGCGACCACTTTTATGATGTCAAAACAGCAGTAAAATGTGCGAAATCCACAAATCTGCAACTTGTTGCCCTGTTGCTGGAAACTGAGAATCAGCAAGAGCTTCGCAACGGTCAAGCAGAATCCAACCAAACTTGGCAGAATTCCTCTCCAGGAGTAGGCGACCACTTTTACTGCAAAAGATTGGAGAAAAAACCCCAAAAAGATAGGCGAAATTCAACTCCTGTGTGGCTGAAAGGTGTCGCCCTGCTTAAACTGCACCGGATCTAATGTAAAGTACTACAAATGAAGTCGCCCTTCTGTAGGAGGTGTAGCAATACCAAGAGCTCCAACTAGAAAGTGTCCTTGACCACTTTCTCGCTGTATTTCGCTTGCTACAGCCCAAAAACCAATCAAAAATGTTGAAAAACAGCAAGTACACTCACCCAAAAGATGTCTCCAGCTAGGAGCACGAGAATAGAAGTGATTCCCGCAATGAAACTCCACGAAACAGCTAGGGGCAGTGAGGGAGAGAGGCTGCACTGCATGGGCAACAAGAACAAGTGACTTCCCACGATGGAAAGGTCACACCGTGCGAGGGGAGGCTAGGGAACGAGGAGGAGGAGCTGGTGGGTAGGGAGGCTCTGATACCAATTGATGGGAACAAAGAGCAGAAGCAAGAGGGAGAGAGAGAGGAAGGAGAGAGCACAAGTTTTGTGGGAAGAAAAAAGTCTATTGTGTGACTTCCCTTATTGCCTTTTATACAAAGAATAGATAAGGTGATGACATGGTAGTATAAGTACCACTTATACAAGGAATAGCACATTGTGCCTTTATCCCCAACAAGCTTGAACTGAAAATCAGGTGAAGATACATCCACAAAGCACACATAGGTAGGGTAGGGTGTGACTGGTGTATTGTGAAATACTACACGGGAAGAATCTTCAGCATAGAATAGCTCATAGACAATCTTAAAAGGACCAACCCTCATGATATTGCATCCATCTTTACAAGCGAGGGTTAGAGACACGGCGCTGCATGAGGTTGTTCATCAAGGCAAATAAGAATGCCATGAAAAATGTCAACAGTTGGAGAGCTTGCACATCACCTTCAGCTTCTTCTAGTTCTTATAGTCACCATGCTATTTCTTCAAGGGGTGTGTGGTCTGGCATCCTTCTTTTGAGCAATGTCCTTGAGGACCTTTCTGATGATCTTCTGAAGTTGGTAAACTCGTATCAAATATGCCCAACACTTAGTTTCATGATGACCACAACCTTTGCCTTCCTTACAAATGATCACCCTCATTCATGGCTTGTAGCTTTGTTGGGGCAGTGCTTCCTTGCTTCATGCGTGATTGAAGTACAAGCTTCACGTGCGAAGAAATCAGCAACTATATTTTCAGCTCGAGGGATATGCTGAATTTTTACCTCTTCAAATTGTTGGCAAAGTTCCAATGCTTGTTGATGTCATGGAACCAAGCCTTTCCTCCGCACCTTTCGCCTTCCACTAACTTGTTCACACACGAGTTGAGAATCTCCTTGCACCTCAAGTTGCTTGATGCAATGTTCTTGCGCCTTTTGTAGCCCAAAAATGAGTGTCGAGTACTCAGCTTGGTTGCAAGTACTTACTGGTGCAGACTTGCTATAACAATACACCTCACCCGCTGGTGAAGTGAGCTTCACACCCACACCAGTAGCCTTGGTTGAAGGTTTGTATGTGCCATCAAATTGGAGGAGTCAAGATGTCATCACACTAAGACTAAAATCCGACATCCCAAGTTTCTCGATAGTCCAAGATAGGTAGAAGGAGAGGGTGGGGAGAATTTAATACTTGAGTAAGACATTCAGCACCAAATAAACTTGCAATCCTTTGTTGATAGTTTATCTTTAGACCAAAAAGAATTACAACTTGAAGCTCAAAATGAGGCACAAAAGGTTGATTAGGTACAAAGGGATTCCATGGTCGAAACATTACCAGAGCCCTAAAAACCTTTGTAGTGAGATCGATAAGAAATCATTAAAGATGAGCTTATCCACATGAATTAATAAGCAAATGTGCCAAAATCTCCCCCCAAGCTTGGGGAGCATCCCACCCTTCGAAGAATGTCACCCTTTTAATTACCTCCGATGTAGCAAGGAGCTCGATCACCGCACAATGAGTAGAATTGAAATCAATGTCCTCCCAGTGTATCACTAGTTCTTCACCTTGAATCATCCATAGTGTATCATCCCACCCATCGTCTCCTTGAACAATGCATTGTACAATCAATTGTTAAAGATCGACATGAAGATCAAGAAAGAGATCTCGCCAATTGGTAGCTGTAATGGGCTGAGAACTGAGCACCAAATCCTTGAACTTGTCAAGAAGTGACATAAATATCCACCCTCCTCGTGTGGTGTGCATCCAAGGAGTGAACTTGAAAAAGTTCAAAATCTACAATCTAGTATCAGATATGAATAGAGCACATGAAATGAAGTACTTTTGCTTTTTACAACAAGAGGAAACTCCCTACGGTTAGAGAGTTACAATTCATGAGATTTCACCATATAAGCGATATCATTACACTTTCATTACTTCCTATTTGCTGGCCCATTAGTAAGTCTTCCTTTTGTGAATGGGGAGGTCTTGGGGAGAGGAGAGGAGAAGAGAAAGTGAAAGAGAAGGAGAAGAAGAATAGGATAGGGGTGCGAGATCTTTTGCAAGAGCCCGAAAAGTCTATCTGTGATGTGCAGGTGTGCTAAAAGACGTGGTAACCCAGGAAAATAGTCGCGATCTATCTGCAGCATGTAGATGCATCAGAAGACATAGGAATTTAGAAAACAGTTGTGATTCACAATCTGTCCGTGATGCGCAGATGCGCTAGCTATGACCAGGGGATGTGCGGGTGTTGCAAATGCGCAGGAGCCATTTTGCAGGCACAGTTGACCAAAAAATGCATGGTGCTACGCAGGAATCCAAAAGATGCACAGGAACCGCAGGATAAAGGCACAAAAACTGAGAAGTTCTATAGCCATAGAGATGGAGAGCTGTGAGCAAAAGATATGTAGATTAGAGGCACAGAAGCAAACAACCGCACATGGAAGGTGCTGTAGAACTACACCTAGCCGTAGGAGTAATGAATTTTATGCCACCAGCCATGGAGATTTCGATCTCCATGGTCATCCGCAGACGTTGATTGGGACAACATTAAGTACATGATTGCCTCGCAAAACTTTATTTTCTCTTTTTACTATAAATGCAGCAGGATGATAGCCACACCATTTCTATTAACTAGAAAATAATTCAATGCATGAGGCTAGACGCTAGGCATGGCGACACTTGAGGGCCATATAGGAAAAGGGAACGTGAGGGGAGAAGAGTTAATATGGGCGGGGAAAAGGGATCAAGAGAGGTGGGAATGAAGAGGGAGACTATGTCACAAGGGGATAGGGAGAGGGGAAAGAGGAGCATGTACATAATGGGACGAGGAATGTAGAGATGGAGACATCAAGGGAGGAGGGTCATGCTTTATTTGAAAGGAAGGATGGGGGGAAGAAATCAAAGTACTAGCTAGGTGGCTTTACAAGAATGAGCACGTCCCTAGCCCCCTCCTTTTATAGCCAAGAGAGGGGGTCTCTCCCAATAAATGCATCCTCCCACATGCATGATGTGTGTGGAAGAGTGTCTGGGCTAGGCGGTTATGCACTCTCAATTGTGTGCTACAACCCTTTGCCTCATTTTTCCACATACATCAACCCCCATATCCCAAGTCTAAGATACTCCCTTGGTCTCTTCCTAATTTTATAATACATTCAAAGATCTAGGAGGACAAGTGGAGGGTTGGCACAAGGAATCTTGCCACCTCATCCTACTTTCCCATTATTTAACTTGCATTCTTGGACTTTCTACACCCCCCTGTAAGAAAATAATATGTATGTGCTCAACAGATAACAGGATCTCGTACGCAAGAGTGAAAACAAGATAGTATGGAGAATCTAAAATTTGATTACTGTAGAACTAATACAATAGATGGCGCTGCCTCCCAACCGTGCACTCCTGTGAAAGAAGCTTCGATGGCATGCTGGAAATAGTAGAAGACGGAGGTTGGATGCTAAGGAATGAGGGTTGCTGTAGCCAGTGATGAAGTGGGCTTCACGGGCTTGCTCTTATATAGCCACTAGCCATAGTTGGTTAGGCTCAATTGGGTGACCGACCTAGTCTGCCCAAACGGTCAACTGGGGTCGGTCCCAAAATAGGCCACCGACCATATGATAGAACCAATGCGCAAAACAGAGCAACTCACCTATGGTACCCATTCAGTTTAGAGCCATCCGGGATCATCTGAGGCTCCAAACAGGCCCTGCAGCTCGAGAGTGGGCCGCCTTAGAAAATGCTCCATCTACCCTTAGTGCGGTCAGTCAAGGGATGCCTTCCCGCACTTGCATGTAGCCTAGTTGGCGGTGTGTAAACTCTATTTGAAGCTGTCCAGCCATCAGGCCACACACGACCCCCATCTGGTGTCCAAACCAGGACCTACTGGATAACCGAGCTACTCAAATGCCTTCTCCTCATATGGGGGGCTTATAAGTAGAATTAGTTGGTTCTCACGTAGTTACATGAGAGTGGAGCATTGATATCTAACACCCCCCCTTAATGTCCATCCGCAAGTGAACTTACTTTTGCGGCCCAAGTCGATGAAGATGCCTCTCCAGCAAGTCTCTTCCAAGAGCCTTCGTGAAGATGTCCGCAGCATTCTCTATAGTCGAACAGTACACCAAGTCGACCTCTCCATCCATGATGAGCTCACGTACAAAGTGATATTGAATCTCAATGTGTTTTGTGCGAGCGTGGAATATCGGGTTCTTTGCAATTGCCATGCAACTCTGATTGTCACATGATAACTGCGTAGGCTTGTTCTGCACTACACCCATGTTCCCCAAAATCCTCCTCAACCACACTGCCTCGCAAGAAGCAAAGCATGCAGATTTGTACTCGACCTCGGTAGAAGAAAGAGCAACTGTGGGTTGCTTCTTAATGACCCATGACACAACTCCGGATCCAAGTGAGAAACAGTACCTTGTCATTGATCTCCTGCTATCCATGTCTCCTGCCCAATCTGAGTCACAGAATCCAGTCAAGATGTTGCCATTGGTATAGGTGATGCCATAATCAATTGATGTATTTCAGCACCCACATCCCTGCCCTCCAATGGTTCTCTTAGGGCTTATTGGAAAACCTACTTAGTACACTAGTCACAAAACTGATGTCTGGCCATGTGTTGCACAGGTAAATCAAGCTATTCACAAGACTTCTATACTTTGCTTCATCCACCAGTGGTGATGAATCCTCGTTTGAGAGCTTCGCATCAACCTCCATAGGGGTACCAATTGTCTTGCGCTCAACCATGCCAAATGCCTTCAGTATCTCTCCAGCATATTTTAGCTGTGAAATGAAGATCTGTTTTAGCTCCTGCCAAACTTCAATCCCCAAATAGAAATGCATGTCATCTCAAACTCTCTTCCTAGCAAATGCTTCGTCTGTGAGATCTTCTCTTCATGGTTCCCTATTATGACAAGGTCATCCACATAAAAGACCACGATCATACACCTGCCTCCTTCTATGAAGATATACAAATTTGCATTAGATGCGCTCCTCCTGAACCCGTTTTATAGAAAGTAGGCATCAATTTGGTGGTACCACGCTTGTGGGGCCTGTTTCAGCCCATAATGTGCTTCTTCAGTTTGCAGACTTCACCTTCTGAATCAGGGATCTCAAAACCTAGTGGTTATTCCACGTATACCTCCTCCTTGAGATCTCCATTCAGAAAGGTGGATTTCACATCCATCTGAAACACGGGCCAACTTCCTTGGGCAGCTAAAGCCAAAACATTGCGAATTGTGGTTACTCGAGCTGTGGGAGCAAAAGTATCTTGATAATCAAAACCATATACTTGTGAAAATCCTTTTGCCATGAGTCGAGCCTTGTACTTATCCAACATGCCATCGAACTTGTACTTGGTCTTGTACACCCACTTGGTTCCGATTACCTTGCGTTTTGGTGGTCGGTCCACAAGGTCCCAAGTGTTGTTCTTCATTATGGAGCCATACTCTGACTGCATCACCTCCATCCACCTATCATCGCCCTGTGCCTCTTCAAGACACTTGGGTTCATCAGCACGGATCACTTTTGTCATCAAAGCATAGTTGACGAAGTGTTCTTGTGCCCTTTTTTGCTCCTCTTATTTCTTGGACTAGCGGTGTTTGGATGGTTCCTCCTCAATGACTGGAGGTTCTCTGCCATCTAAAAGCTACTTTACCCACTTCGGGAATGGCCGTTGCCATTGTGGTTCTACAAGCTCTTCTTCATCTTCTTTGTCTTGAATCCTCCCAAGCACTATTGGGGGAGTTTGGTCTGCTGTTGGTGGCGGTACTGGATGGATATCCTGGTCCTGGTTGTCTGGGAAGGAAGCATCCTCGTCAATCGATGCGGCTATTCTAAGAAGACCACATCGCGACTTACAATTACCTTCTTGGTAACAGGGTTATAGAGATGATAACCCTTTGCCTCTTCACTGTAGCCCAAGAAAATACACTTCTGGCTCTTCGATTCCCATTTGGTCCTGGTAGCATCAAGGACATGCACAAAACAGTCACATCCAAAAACTTTGAAATGTGCAGCTGAAGGTTTCTTACCAGAAAAGGCTTGTAGTGGAGTCATCCCATTCACAGCCTTCGTGTAGCTATGATTCAGGATGTAAACTACAGTGTTACATGCTTCAGCCTAGAAAGTCTTTGGCAAATCTTTCCCTTTCATCATACTCCGGCCCATTTTGCAGATGATGCGCATCTTGCATTCTGCTACTCTATTTTGCTGTGATGTATGTGGCGGGGGTTTCTGTCTCTTGATTCCGTGACTTTTGTAGTAACTTTCGAATTTAGTTGATGTGAACTCTCCACCTCTGTCTGATCTCAACTTCTTCACCTTCCTCGCCGTTTCTTTCTCAACCATTACATGCCATTCCTTGAACCTACTAAAAGCCTCGTCTTTAGTCTTCAGGAAGTATATCCATATCCTTCTACTTTAGTCATCGATCAACGTCATGAAGTAGTAGGAGCCACCCAAAGCTTCCGTCTCCATCTTTTCGCAGAGGTCCGTGTGAACGAGCTTCTAGAGGAGCCTTTGCCTTGCTGGCCTCTTTAGGAAAGGGATGCCGATGCTGCTTGCCCATCATGCAAGCTTCACATACATCGGGCAGATCTGAAATTTCTGGTAGGTCTGCGATCATTCCACTTTTATGCATCTCCTTCAAAGAACTAAGTTTTAGATGACCAAACCTCTCATGCCACAGCTTAGTGTTCTTCACATCCGCTCAAGCACTAAAAGCTGAGAGTTCATAAATGTTGTTGTGCTGTGTACCTTTACCAATGACCTTCCCTTGAAGACCCAGAATCTGTGCACCATTCTTATCGAATTGAACTTTGAGGTCCCGATCCGTGATCGTGGAAACGGACAACAAGTTCCTCTTGATATCTAGCACATAAAGAACATCAGACAACTGTTTTACAACTCCATCTGACTTGAGAGCAATCATACCTTTTCCTTTTGCTGGACATTTTGCATCATTGCTGACTGCCACCAGGATGTCATTCCCTACCAGCTATACAGAGGTATACCAATCCTTCTGACTGGTCATGTGGCATGATGCACCACTATCAATGATCCACAGTTCATCTGCAGGTACATGAGTTGCCTCCATGCAAATCTCCTCAATTGTGATGAACAGCTCTATTGATACTACCTGCGTGCTATTGCTGGACTCTTTCTTTACTCTGTTCTTCTCATCTGCAATCTTCTTTCGGCACTCATTCTGCTTGTGCCCTACCTTGTTGCAATAGAAGCACTTGATCTTCTTCTTTCTCTTTTTATCATCAGAAGAAGATGGGTTACCAGAGTCCTTACCCTTACCTCTCTTTGATCCAGTCCAAAAAGCCGAATCTTCTCCAGTCCTCGTCTCTTGACGCATCTCCTCCTCCAGAAGCATCACGCTGAAATCCTCAAAGTTGAGGGGTGGATTTTTGTTCTGCGTATTTGGTGCCATAGTAAGACTGTCATACTTTGGTGGGAGAATCTGTCTGTACCTTCGTGCTAGATTCTTGTTGGTGATGGTGATGCCAATTGCAATCATCTAATCGCACAGATTCTTCACCTTGGTGATGAACTTCTCTGCCGCTTCAGACTTAGATCATAAATAGATGCTCATTTCTATCATCACCCTGTCTACTAGAAGATGCATAATTGCCTTGCTGCAATTTTCCATTCATAATGTCATTCTACTTTTTGTAGCAGTCTTTAGCCATATGACCCATTTTACCACAGTAGTAGCATTCAACATTGATGTTTGCATTTTGGCCTCTCTGCCATCCACCACGACCTCTTTGGCTCCCCCTGCCTCTAGAGTTACCACGTCCTCCTCCAAAGGACTGGTTTTCTTGAGTTTGCTACATATTCTGATTTCTACCATGGCCTCTAGATTGGCCTCCTCTACCTCTGCCTCTACCTCTTCTAGCATTTGAGTAGAAAACAGTTTCTTTTGAAGTTCCTCCTGAAGAAGATGCACCACCATTTCTCTGCTCTTCAAAAATTAGAAGAGCAAACAACTCCTCAAAATCAGGAAATTTTTCACGGACGGCAATGGATGTCCGAAACTGTGCATAATCCTTTCCTAGACCATTTAAGGTCACAAAAACCAAATCATCATCTTCCACTAGTGACCCAATGGAAGCAAGTGCATGTGCAATTTTCTTCACCTTCATGTGGTAGTCATTGATGCTCATATTTTCTCTCTGCATATTGTGCAACTTCTGCTTGAGCTGCATTTTCCTGGCTTGCCTATTTGTGCTGTATATTTTTGCCAAAGTATCCCATGCCTCCTTTGGCATACTTGCATCCTGAATATGCACAATCATAGAATCTGAAATACTGATAGATAGCCAGTACATAACTTTTTAGGCTCTCTCATGCCATCCTTTAAATGCCTGCATTTTTTGTTGATTGGGAACATTAGGAAGAACTTGTTCTTCTTCATTTCCTGTAATGAACTCCCAATAGCCTTTTCCCATAAGGAAATTCGTCATTCTAAACTTCCATGCTTGGAAGTTGTTCTTGTCAAGCTTTTCAATGACAATCTGTGAAAGAGAATCAGACGCCATTACAAAACACTGCAAAATATTCTGTCACTGCAAAAAACACAGCTTCTGCCTCATAAGGGCAGATTTGCAAAACTGACGAAAGTGGTATTTGACCACACAGTCACTTCCTAGTGATGATTTTGCATCAACAAGCAATAAGGATGATTCTGTAACTCCCAGTATCTCTCCACACAGGCATCATGCATGAGCATTGAAAAACATGCATCAGTGTGCTTTTAACCATAAAAACGGTATTTTTTGGGAATGATACTTTGCACAAGCCTTAAACAAGGTAATTTCAATGCCTATGCAAAGTATCATGCCCATCTAATGTCAATTGCATGGCTGGGAATCGATATTTCCTAGTTGTTCACCATGCATCATGCATGAGCATCGAAATGCATGCATAATGCATGGTGGAAAACTCGGAAATGTATGATCCAAGCCATGCAAACCACCTCAGATAGCCATGATACTTTGAATAGGACTTAAAATACCCCAATCACCATCAAGCGCTTGATTTTTGTTCACTGGGACATTGAAATACCTTGGTCTAGCATCAAACACACCTTTGATGTTACTACTTGACTTTCATCGATGACTATAGTACATATTGTTGGGTCTATTTTCTAATTCAAAGCCATGGTAGAAAACCATACATGCAAAAAGATCAAAGTCATGAAATCAGACTGAGGAGGTGAATACATTGTTGAGATATCGAGCTCCACTCACGATATGCTAGGGTGACTGTTGTGTATTTATGTCACCGACTTGTTAGCTAGAGATGCGGTTGGTACACTGCCCACGAATAATAGCTGGATGATAGCTATCCTTATCTACTCTAGTTTGTGGCTTAGTTAGTATGCCACCTTAGTTAGTTGAGTTTGGTTTGAGTCCCACATATAGGGTTCTTCTATTTTCTTTGTACTTGAGTTCTTTTGGCTTTCACAACTAAGAAGAGGAAAACTGTTTTTAGCCTCCACCTTTGTGTGTATTCCCCCATTGTGCATGTGAGAAAGCCGCAAGTGAGACTCCTTCCCTCTCTCCCACTATCTTCACATGGTATCAGAGCCTTGTTCGTGGTAAGGAGCTCAAGAAAGCAAACCAAGTTCACAGTGTCCTAGTAAGAGGACCAGTGTTGCTTTCCTATTTCGAGTTTGGGAGCAAATCTCTATAGGTAGCACAGCCAGAAGTGCAAGAGTGCACTGTCTCAGATTGAGACACCCTTCGTGGTGTGGCGAGAGCGCAATATATGCTGCGGGAAAGGGCAAGGCCCTGAGTGACTTTATTTTTCTGATTCGAGGCCATTTCGGGGCCCGTTTCGAAGGCAGAAGTTCTTCATAGGCACTCAAAAAAAGGCCCTGTTTTTGCTGTGCGACCACTACTCGGCTAGTCGGTGAAAAGTTGCCACAGAGATTGCATCGTATGCCTGTGTGCAGAGATATTGGGAGTTGCAGAATCATGATTGTTTCCTGTTGATGCAAAATCGTCACTAGGAAGTGACTGTGTGGTGAAATACCACTTTCGTCAGTTTTGCAGATCTGCCCGTGTGAGGCAAAAGCTGTGTTTTTTGCAGTGACAGAATATTTTGCGGTGTTTTGAAATGGCATTTGATTCTCTTTCACAGATTGTCACTGAAAAGCTTGACAAGAACAACTTCCAGGCATGGAAGATTAGAATGACAAATTTCCTTATGGGAAAAGGCTATTGGGAGTTCATTACAGGAAATGAAGAACCTGTTCTTCCTAATGTTCCCAATCAACAGGAAATGCAGCCATATAAAGGATGGCATGAGAGAGCCAGGAAAGTTATGTACTGGCTGTCTATCAGTATTTCGGACTCTATGATTGTGCATATTCAGGATGCAAGTATGCCAAAGGAGGCATGGGATACTTTGGCAAAAATGTACAGCACAAATACGCAAGCCAGGAAAATGCAGCTCAAATAGGAGTTGCACAATGTGCAGAGAGAAAATTTGAGCATAAATGACTACCACATGAAGGTGAAGAAAATTGCAGATGCACTTGCTTCCATTGGGTCGCCAGTGGAAGATGATGATCTAGTTTCTGTGACCTTGAATGGTCTAGGAAAGGATTATGCACAGTTCCGGACATCCATTGCCATCCGTGAAAAATTTCCTGATTTTGAAGAGTTGTTTGCTCTTCTAATTTCTGAAGAGCAGAGAAATGGGGGTGCATCATCTTCAGGAGGAACTTCAAAAGAAACTGTCTTCTACTCAAATGCTGGCAAAGTTAGAGGCAGAGGTAGAGGAGGCCGATCTGCAGGCCGTGGTAGAAATCAGAATATGCAGCAAACTCAAGAAAACTAGTCCTATGCAGGAGGACGTGGTAACTCAAGAGGGAGGGGGAGCCAAAGAGGCTGTGGTGGATGGCAGAGAGGCCAAAATGCAAACAACAATGTTGAATGCTACTATTGTGGTAAAATGGGTCATATGGCTAAGGACTACTACAAAAAGCAAAATGACATTATGAATGGAAAATTGCAGCAAGGCAATTATGCATCTTCCAGTAGACAGGGTGATGATAGAAATGAGCATCTATTTACGGTGCAGCATATGACCAATACTGTGACAAGTGCAGAAGAACCAAATGATGTGTGGTATGTTGACTCAGGTGCGTCAAACCACATGACAGGTCATGCAGAATGGATGCAGGATGCAAGGAAAATGGAAAAGCCAGGATTTGTGGAGACTGGTGATGATACTGCACATCCTATTGTGCAGATTGGTAAAATTCCTTTGTCTATGCAGGATGGGAAAAAGAAATACCTGTCTGATGTATTTCATGTCCCGAACATCACCAAGAACCTGGTTTCTATTGGTCAAATGGTTGAGCAGGGCTTGCAGGTCAGATTTAATCCTCATGGATGCTTTGTTGAGGATATGAAAAATAACGGTCGCTTGATAGCAAAAGGAAAGAAGAAGGGCAGGATGTTTACGTTGGATGCAGACATGCCTGAATTGAGTGTAGCAATGTTTGCACATGGGACCGGTGTAGTTGCAGATATTGATATCTGGCACAAACGCATTGGTCATGTTAATATACAGCGATTTAAATCAATGCAAGCCCAAAATATTGTTGCAGGATTGCCTAAATTCAAGGTTGCAGAAATGCACAAGGTTTGTGAAGCCTATCAATTTGGGAAACAAGCAAGGAAACCTTTTCCTAGGCATGTTCAAGAGAGTAAAAAGCCATTGGAATTAATCCACTCTGATGTGTGGACTACTAAAGCTGCATCTATTGGAGGCTGTCACTATTTTGTCACATTTATTGATGACTTCAGAAGAAAACTTTGGGTGTATTTTATGAAAAAGAAAAGTGAAGTGTTTGGGCACTTCAAAGCTTTTAAAGCTATGGTTGAAAAAGAAATAGGCCTGCAAATAAAATGCCTAAGGTCAGATGGAGGGGGAGAGTACCTCTCAAATGAGTTTGCAAGGTTCTTGTAGGAGCATGGTATAAAGCAGCAATATTCATGCAGTCATACCCCACAGCAAAATGGAATTGCAGAAAGGAAAAACAGGCATATTGGAGAGGTATCTTGGGCTATGCTAAATGAAAAAGATCTACCAGATTATTATTGGGCTGAAGCAGTTGCTACAATAGTTTATATAATGAACAGGACTCCCACTGCAGCAATACATGGCATGACGCCAGAGGAGATGTATACTGGTAGGAAACCAGTTATTTCTCATTTAAAAACTTTTGGTTGCATTGCCTATGTCCATGTGCCAGATGCGTTAAGGTCCAAGTTGGATCCAAAAGCTGAGAAGTGCATCTTTATTGGTTATTCTCTGCAGCAGAAAGGGTATAGATGCTGTAACCCTTCTACTCATAAGTTTACAGTGAGCAGAGATGTTGTTTTTGATGAGATGAGCAGCTAGTATAAACCAGTAAATGTGATGATTGATGTAGATGCACAAAATGGTAATGCTATACAGAATTCACAGCAGCAATCACAAAATATCAGTGGACCTACAGTGTCGTCTAGCAGTGGTTCACATACTTCGCCATGGACAGGCAGATTGAGATCAGGAGAATCTCCTCAAAGAAATGCAGAGAGTGGTATGCAGGTATCACGAAAAGGAAAAGAGAAGGTAGATCAGCCCATGTTTGATGTGAATGTAGGTCACTCTTGTGTGGATGGTGAATCCAGTGGCTCAGAACAGAGCATTGATGATGAGTTGGGTATTCCTACTGTTGTTACACCTGGAGTAAGGAAGACCAGGGATGTTTTGAGAGCACCTGGAAGTGAGCCTATTTTGCACAGGTCTACCAGGGTTAGGTATCCTGTGGATAGGCTGAAATATGATGGATTTACAGCCATTCACTATGCCTATATGGTCAAAGTGATACAGGAACCAGAACCCACTTCTTTTGAGCAAGCCATGGGAAATGAAAAATGGGAGAAAGCCATGGATGAAGAAATGGATGCCTTGGATGCAAATGCTACATGGGAATTGGTGCCTTTGCCTAAAGACAAGAATGCAATTGGCTGTAAGTGGGTTTATAAGATTAAGCACAATGCAGATGGTTCTGTGAATAGATACAAGGCAAGATTACTTGTCAAGGGGTATGCACAGACATATGGCATTGATTATGAGAAAACTTTCAGCTCGGTTGCAAGGATGGCAACCGTAAGAGCAGCCATTGCTATGGCTGCATCAAAGGGATGGTCTTTACATCAGATGGATGTAAAGAATGCCTTCTTGCATGGTGATTTGCAAGAAGAGGTCTTTATGGAGCAGCCAGCAGGTTCTATTCATGCTATTCATCCTGAGTTTGTTTGCAGGGTTGAAGAAAGCCTTGTATGGCTTGAAGCAAGCTCCTAGAGCATGGTCTGACAAGATAGGACAGTATCTTGTCACTATTGGCTTTCAAATTTCCAAGGCAGATTTCTCACTCTATGTGAGAAAAACAAAGAAAGGGATTATGCTGCTTGTCATTTATGTTGATGATTTGATCATCACAGGTGATAGTGATGAAGATATCCTTCATGTGAAAATGCTATTGAGGTAGAAGTTTGAGATGAAGGATTTGGGAGAGCTGCGTTATTTCTTGGGCATTGAGGTGATTAGATCACCAAGTGGGATACAGCTCTTGCAGAGGCAGTATGGATTGGACATGCTATCCAAATATGGGATGACAGGCTGTAAGCCTATTTCAGTTCCTTTGGAGCAGAATGTGAAGTTGAGCATAGATGCAGGTGAGCTTTTGGAAGACCCTACTATGTACAGACGCATAGTAGGAAGTTTGATTTATATGACTATTACCAGGCCAAATTTAAGCTATGCTGTTGGATTGGTAAGTCAGTTTATGCAGGCTCCAAGGAAACCGCATTTGGATGCGGCTAGACACATACTCAAGTATGTGAAGTCCACATTGCAGTATGGACTATTTTATGAGGCTGGGGTTCAGATACAGTTGCATGGATACACTGGGCTGGTAGCATTTCTGATGGACGATCTACCAGTGGATATGTGTTCTCTTTTGGGAGTGCTACAGTCACTTGGAGCAGCAAGAAACAGCCTACGGTTGCTTTGTCGAGCACAGAGGCTGAGTACAGGGGTGCAGCAATGGCTGCATGTGAGGTAGCTTGGTTGCATAAGCTACTTTATTATATGCATCAGTCTACAAATGGGCCAGTTGTCATTTATTATGACAACATGAGCAGTATACACTTGGCAAAGAACCCAGTCTTTCATGCTAGAACAAAGCACATTGAGGTGCATTATCACTATGTGCGGGAGAAGGTTTTACTAGGTCTTATTGATCTAGTTTATGTCAGCACAGAGGATCAGGTAGCTGACATATTCACGAAAGCATTGGGTGCAGAGAAGCTCCGCAAGTTCAGAGACTTGCTTGGTGTGCAGGAATTGGGATTGAGCTCGAGGGGGAGTGTTGAGATATCGAGCTCCACTCGCGATATGCCATGGTGACCGTTGTGTATTTATGTCATCGACTTGTTAGCTGGAGATGCTGTTGGTACACCGCCCACGAATAATAGCTGGATGATAGCTATCCTTATCTACTCTAGTTTGTGGCTCAGTTAGTATGCCACCTTAGTTAGTTGAGTTTGGTTTGAGACCCACATATAGGGTTCTTCTATTTTCTTTGTACTTGAGTTGTTTTGGCTTTCACAACTAAGAAGAGGAAAACTGTTTTCAGCCTCGACCTTTGTGTGTATTCCCCCATTGTGCATGTGAGAAAGCCGCAAGTGAGACTCCTTCCCTCTCTCCCACTATCTTCACATACATGTCTTCAGCATTCATAAACTTTTGCAGAAGTCACAACATTCGAAGTCAATTCACTTATGAAGATACTTCTTAGCAGAATGCAAGAGCCAAAAGGAAGAATTGTACTTTTGCAGATAGTGCTAGAGCAATGCTTACTGAGAAGCATCTTCTGAATTAGTATTGGATAGAAGCAATAGCCACTGCAAACTACTTGCTTAATTGGCTTCTTTGACCGAAACGATTCAGGGTATGACACCTTATGAAGCATTCACTGGACACAAGCCACACATTGGGCATCTCTGCATATTTTGTTGCATAGCATATGCCCACATACATGATGATCATTGTAGGAAATTGGATGTGAAGTCATGTAAATGCATCATGGTTGGCTACAATGAAGACAGCAAAGCATACAAGTTGTATGATCCCATCAACTGAAAGGTCATTATCTCAAGAGATGTAATCTTTGATGAGGAATCAGAATGGAAAACCTCAAATACACATGAGATAGATGCATCGATTACTCAATCATCTACTGAAAAGGTCGATGAAGAAGAGAAAGAATTTCCAAAAACACCATGAGAAGAACCACAACAACTTAGATGGTCTACTAGGGAAAGTAGAACTCCAGCTAGATTGATATATGCTTAAAAAGGCAAAGCAATTTAGGTTGAAACCACCAACTATGCTCTTATGACTACCATCATGGATACAAAAGAGCCAATATACTTTGAAGATGCAGTAGACAAGATAGAATGCAAACTACTATGAATGAAGAAATGGATTCTTTGTACAAGAAGAATACTTGGGAATTATGCAATCTTCCACTAGGAAAGAAGGCCATAGCAAACAAATGGGTATTTAAAGTGAAGTACAATCCAGATGGAAGCATTCAAAGATACAAAGCTAGACTAGTTGCAAAAGGATTTGCACAGCAATATGGTCAAGATTATGATGAGACTTATGCTCTAGTAGCAAAGATGGATTCCATATGGTTCTTGATATCACTAGCAACACTCAACAGATGGAATGTGTACTAGCTCGATGTCAAGAATGAATTTCTCAATGGTTATCTAGATGAGGAAGTCTACATGCAACAACCAGTAGGTTATGTTGAACCAGGAAAGGAGAATCAGGTTTGCCATCTCAAGAAAAGTCTCTATGGCTTAAAACAAGCACCCAAAAGTTGGTACAATAGAATCGACAAGTATTTTGCTAATTTGGGATACATGAAGTCCAATGTAGATCATATACTCTACTACAAAGTTCAAGGGAAAGCCATCACTATGTACGTAGATGATATAATTGTGATCGGAAGCAAAAAAAGCTTCATCAAGAAATTGAAACAAGACTTATCTATACAGAGTTTGACATGAAAGATCTTGGACTTATGCACTATTTTCTTGGAATTGAGTTTTGGAGAGATTCAGATAGCACCTTCATGAGTCGGTTGAAATATGTTGACATTCTCTTGAAGAAGTTTCATATGGAAGATTGCAAGATTGCAACCACTCCCATGGAAGAGAGTTTGAAACTTACTAAAGATTCAGAAAAGCCCAGAATCAATGAGACAGGTACTACAGGTAGCTCATTGGATCTCTTATATATCTGACTATCACACGGCCAGATATTTGTTATGCAATAAGTTTACTAGCACAATTTATGGCAAATCCAAAAGAATCTCACTGGAATGTAGCCAAAAGAGTCTTGAGATACATCAGAGATACAAGATAGTTTGGAATAGAATATAAAGGAAGTCATCCAAGGTTGCATGGATACTATGATAGTGACTATGCTGGAGATCATGAGACCAGGAGATCTACACTGGGATATGCATTTTTCCTTGGTCAAGGTGCTATATCATGGTTGTCAAATAAACAGCCAATTGTTTCTTTGTCTTTGATTGAAGAAGAATATAGAGCACTCACTACAGGTGCATGCGAGGCTATATGGCTCAGAAGACTATTGTTAGAACCAGATTACTTTGATGAATCAAAGCCAACAACAATATACTATGATAATCAATCAGCTCAAGCATTGGCCAAGAATCCAATATATCACTCCAGGACAAAGCATGTTGATGTCAGGAGCACTTCATCAGAGAAAGAGTGTTACTTGGTGACATCACATTGTGATAGCAAAGAGAATGTTGCTAACATCTAACCAAACCACTTAGTAAAGAGCTTTTCAAAAAACATTGACAAGCTCTTGGTTTGATGCAAAGGAAGGGCATTCCCATTCAAGGGGTGTGATGGAATGTAATGCTCAGTCCTTCTTTGATTCCCTAGAATCATCATCTTGAGGGTGGGCCTACCTCATGATGTTGATCTTGAGGGAAGGTGATGAGAGACCATGCTCAACATCATTACATGTGCATAGCGCTAATGCATATAGAGTGCTATAAAGGAAAGGGTTAGATGCCCTAACCCTAACCCTAAATGGGTTTGTATATATTCTACATTTTCAACTAAATCTAGTGTACAATTGGTCATTTGTGGTGTGCTCTCTAGCTGTGCCCTCTCTCCTCATCTCCACTCTTCTCCTCTCCCCTCTTCATATTTTGTCAAGATGGACATTCCTAGTGACCATGACTAGCACCTTTGCACTCGGTGCACTAGAGACCACTTCTAGCCTAAATTTCAAAGGATTAAGATCCATCCAACCTTGTTCTTTCTTTGATTCCCTCATTGATTTCTTCCAACTCCTTCTTGAGATGCTTCTATTCAAATGATCCTTCTTATTTTGGAAGGAGAATTACCAGAATTCAAGCGACTACGTTTGAGCGAGGCGACGGTTCGAGTGAGGCATTTCATAAATTTTGACATTCTAGTGTGATGTTTTATGTTCAAAAAGTAGCATGCATTGCTTACTTTTACAATTGTTGTCCTACCCATGATATTGTGAGTAATCAATTGTCTTATAGACAAACAACAATTTCTAAAAATATTTGGCAATGTTTTTCAAGGGTCAACGATGGAGGGGTGGAAGAAAGGGGTCAAAGTATATGTTTTTCTTGTGCAATTTCCATTTTCAAGGAAAAAAATAATGGGAGGAGGATTCTCCCTGGAGGCTGCGATATCGCGGCCTCTTGGTAGGCTCCTCTTACCAATTTTATTTGGGCCATAACTTAGTCAATCGAACTTCAAATATGGTCATGTTTGTAGTCAAAACGATCGAAATGATATGATGAATACATTCATGATGTTAAAGTTTCAAAATTCTAGATATTTAGAAAGCTTATACTTATCTTTGTTTCATGAGAGCGGGACCTTATCAAACTCTATATTTAATTATGACCATGGATTTTTCTCATATAGAGTTTGGGTCCTTTGTTTCCTCCCTCCATCCTAGAGGTGTATACATGGTCAAGGACATATGAAGGTGATCCATATTTAGTTAGCATCATTGTGGTCATAAGGTGATCAATAATTTATTAGTTCCATAGTTTAAACATTTTATTCATGTGATCATTTTATGTACAAAAATGGATCAAATCATGTCGGTAGCATAAAAATCGATGAGCTACAAATAGTTGTTTGTGAGGGATTTTGCTAGGAGGAGCTTCTATATCATCGGTAGGACTATTGTTGCCATGTATGTAACTCCATAAAATAAAGAAACCCCTTCAACTCACGTGCTACCTCACATAATTCTAAGTGATCGCCTTGAGGTATAGACATTGTAGCATTTCCCCTTTTGTATCTATTGAATGATTGCTAGCTTGCATGTATTTATTATTTATCGAATAATAGGTTTTCTCTTTGTATGTTGCCAAGAATTTTCCCTTTGGTATTCATTGAATGATCGCTAACTTGCATGGATTTATGAGTTATCCAATAGTAGGTTTATACTTTGTAAGTTGCCAAGAATCATACAAAAAATAATTAAAAACAATTTGTAATAGTGTCATGTAGATTCAACCATTTTTAGTAAAAATTTATTACTCCTACAGGTTTAGACAAAGTTCCTCATAAGCATCACTCGACGAACTTTGGGCATCGCTCGACGAACTTACTCGAAAGGAAGCTTGGGGGTCGAAGGTTGTGATGGTGCAAAACTTAACTGAGACCATTCCTTCACTTCTTCCCTCAAGAAGTCTTGTAGCGAGGCATGCTTGGGAAGTTTTTCAACCAATTTCATGTCATTGGGCTAGGTCGGGCCTTGAAAAACAACCCCTTCATGATAGCATCATTAAGTGGATGGACATCTTAGCAGCCAAGACCCTCATCTGGTTGTACATTTCAAAGATGCTCTCCCTAGCTTCATGTTATATGTGGAAAACTCCTAGACAATCATATGTTCAAAGTTTTCCAACTTAAAAGTTTTCAAGAATTCTTCCATTAGGTCGGTCACAGTGTGGAAATGATTAAGCAGAAATTGACTATACCATACATCAACTCCATCCTCCAAGGATGATGGGAAGATGTGTAGGAATGCATGCTCTTTATCCACACCTATAGCTTTGCTTGTGGTGAGGAATTTCCTCACATGAGCTTCCACATCCTCATGAATTTGGCCTTTAAAATTTTGAGTTTTCACATGGATTTTATTTAATAAATCAAGAAGTCTAATTTGTTCCACAAGACTGAGAACAACCACAGCTGAGGTGAAACCCCTACCCAATCCGAGCCACTTCGAGGGGCTTGGTGTGGCTACAAGAGTTGGCACAACCCCTGGCTGAGCAACAACAATAAGTGTGGGTACCATGGGAACATATTTGGAGAGGTTGATGAGATGCCACCACCTCCTAGCATGGACCACAATGGTGAAGTCACATTCTGATGTAGCCATAGAGGAAGTGTACATAGATGGTATTGCATATGAAGAAGGCCCCACTTGCAAAAGATAAGGGTGAGAACATAGAAGATGTGGGGGTTATGAAGATGCAAGAGTAGTTGGGAAAGAGAGGGATGGAGTCAAATCCATGTATGATGGGTAGGCACTAGGGAAGGATAGAGATAGTGGAAAGGGTAGCATAGATGTAGATGAATAAGGAGATGGAACATTCGTGGAAGGTAAGGATATGACCAAGGAAAAATGAGTACCTATGGGTGAGATGGATGTAGAAGCAAGACTTGACAGGAAACCTGAGTTATGCATAACAGATGACATAGCAGCTAGATGTCAAGTCCAATGTAAGAGGCCTCAGTCACCACTCCCACAGAAGGGGCTATTGAGATGAAGACATCATTTCAAGAGGAGAAGGGGTGTTGTTGTTTTGACCTTGATGAGCTCTTGAGGAGACCTTATCCTTTGTGCCTTCCTCTTGTAGTTGCTTTTGCACTTGTTCTTCTCCAAAGTCCCGATTTGACCACTAGGGATCCCTTTGGTCCAAATCAATGAGAGTTTTGATGAAGTTACTTGCTTTGTCTAGTGCTCCAATGGGTTCACTTTGTGCTCGCCCCCTAAGGACTTCAAGAACTTCCATAATGCATAACGCTTCTTGTTTCAAGTTTGGTCTGTAGGAAGTCTTCTCTCCACTCTCCTTAAGTACCTCCTAGTTCTATCACTAGCTTCTTCAAGGGTATCAAAATTGCTCAACATAAGACCTCTCTCCTCTAAGACCCTAGGAAACCACTTCACTTGGTACTCAACACCCATAGTATCCCACTGTGATCACCACAATCTATCTGAGGGGAGGTATGATCACTACTAGAAGTGTTACCAAAGGCAACTAGTGTGAGATGCAAGAAGTGTGTGTCACAACCAACGTTGAGGTGAAACTACTAAAGTCTTCCTCATGAATGTGAAAATGGAAAGACTAGGATTTATGGAGATTGGTGATGATACTGCACATCCTATTGTGTAGATTGGTAAAATTCCTTTGTCTATGTATGGAAAAAAGAAATACCTATCTGATGTATTTTGTGTCCCGAATATCACCAAGAACCTAGTTTCTATTGGTCAAATAGTTGAGCAAGGCTTGCAGGTCAGATTTAATCCTCATGGATGCTTTGTTGAGGATATGAAAAATAAAGGTCACTTGATAGCAAAAGGGAAGAAGAAGGGCAGGATGTTTACGTTGGATGTGGGCATGCCTGAATTAAGTGCAACAATGTTTGCACGTGGGACCAGTTTAGTTGTAGATATTGATATCTGGCATAAACACATTGGTCATGTTAATGTACAACAACTTAAATTAATGCAGGCCCAAAATATTATTGCAAGATTGCCTAAGTTCAAGGTTGCAAAAATGCATAAGGTATATGAAGCCTGTCAATTTGGAAAACAGGCAAGGAAACCATTTCCTAGACATGTTCAAGAGTAAGAGGTCATTGGAATTAATCCGCTCTGATGTGTGGACTACTAAAGATGCATCTATTGGAGGCTGCCATTATTTTGTCACTTTTATTGATGACTACAGCAGAAAAGTTTGGGTGTATTTTATGAAAAACAAAAGTGAAGTGTTTGGGCATTTCAAAGCTTTTAAAGTTATGGTTGAAAAAGAAAGAGGCCTACAAATAAAATGCCTATGGTCAGATGGAGGGGGAGAGTACCTCTCAAATGAGTTTGCAAGGTTCTTGCAGGAGCATGGCATAAAGTAGCAGTATTCATGCAGTCATATCCCATAGCAAAATGGACTTGCAGAAAGGAAAAACAAGCATATTGGAGAGGTATCTCGTGCCATGCTCAACAAAAAAGACCTACCAGATTATTATTAGGCTGAAGCAGTTGCTACAGCAGTCTACATAATGAATAGGACTCCCACTACAACAATACATGGCATGATGCCAGAGGAGAGGTATACTAGTAGGAAACCATATATTTCTCATTTGAAAGTTTTTGGTTGCATTGCCTATGTTCATGTGCCAGATGAGTTGAGATCCAAGTTGGATCCAAAAGCTGAGAAGTGCATCTTTATTGGTTATTCTATGCAGCAAAAAGGGTATAGATGCTATAACCCTTCTACTCGTAAGTTTATAGTGAGCAGAGATGTTGTTTTTTATGAGATGAGCAGCTGGTATAAACCAGTAAATGTGATTGATGATGTAGATGCACAAAATGGTAATGCTGCATAGAATTCACAGCAGCAATCACAAAATATTAGTGGACCTGTAGTGTCCTCTAGTAGTGGTTCACATACGTTGCCATGGATAGGCAGATTGAGATCAAGAGGATCTCCTCAAAGCAATGCAGATAGTGGTATGCAAGTATCACAAAAAGGAAAAGAGAAAGTAGATTAGTCCATGGTTGATGTGAATGCAGGTCACTCTTATGTGGATGGTGAATACAATGGCTCCGAATAGAGCCTTAATGATGAGTTGGGTATTCCTTCTGTTGTTACACCTAGAGTAAGGAAGACAAGGGATGTTTTGAGAGCACTTGGTAGTGAACCTATTTTGCACAGGTCTACCAAAGCTGGGTATCCTATGGATAGGCTGAAATATGATGGATTTATAGCCATTCACTATGCCTTTATGGTCAAAGTGATACATGAACCAGAACCCACTTCTTTTGAGCAAGCCATGGGAAAAGAAAAATGGGAGAAAGCCATGGATGAAGAAATGGATTCCTTGGAAGCAAATGCTACATGGGAATGGGTGCCTTTGCCTAAAGATAAGAATGCAATTGGCTACAAGTGGGTTTATAAGGTGCAGCACAATGCAGATGCTTATGTGAATAGATACAAGGAAAGATTAGTTGTTAAGGGGTATGCACAGACATATGGCATTGATTATGAAGAAACATTCAGTCCAGTTGCAAGGATGGCAACCGTAAGAGCAGTCATTGCTATGGCTACATCAAAGGGATGGTTTTTACATCAGATGGATGTACATAATGCTTTCTTGCATGGTGATTTAGAAGAAGAGGTCTATATGGAGCAGGTTTGTTCATCCTGAGTTTGTTTGCAGGTTGAAGAAAGCCTTATATGGCTTGAAGCAAGCACCCAGAGCATGGTTTGACAAGATAGGATAGTATCTTGTCACTATTGGCTTTCAGATTTCCAAGGCAGATTTCTCACTTTATGTGAGAAAAACAGAGAAAGGCATTATGCTACTTGTCATTTATGTTGATGATTTGATCATCACAGGTAATAGTGATGAAGATATCCTTCATGTAAAAATGCTATTGAAGCAGAAGTTTGAGATGAAGGATTTGGGAGAGCTATGTTACTTCTTGGCCATTGAGGTGATTAGATGCACAAGTGGGATTTGCCCCGTGCAGAGGCAATATGGATTGGACATGATGTCCAAATATGGGATGATAGGCTGTAAGCCTATTTCAATTCCTTTAGAGCAGAATGTGAAGTTGAGTGCAAATGCAGGTGAGCTTCTGGAAGACCCTACTATGTATAGACACATAGTAGGAAGTTTGATTTATTTTATTATTACCAGGCGAGATTTGAGCTATGCTGTTGGGTTGGTAAGTCAATTTATGCAGGCTCCAAGGAAATCGCATTTGGATGTGGCTAGACTAATTGTTATCTTAAGAGGGAAATGATGATTCTATTTAAATTAGTATGTGCATGGGAGCATTTTCATATGCATATGTACATCATAAAATCTACCCTTGCAAACACTAAGAAAGTATATGTGATTAGGACTATGAATATTTAATGAAACAATGGATCAATTTTAAATTAATTTTTGCATATTCTTGATACTTCATATAGATCGCATGGGAAAATTAAAGAATCACTAATTGGGGCTAGATTCAAGCATGCCTTTGATCCTAGATTGTAATATATATATAGTTTGCTATCAATCCAAAAAGATGGAGTACAGACAGAGTAGTATGTTGAGACAACATCCTTGATGCACTACAAAATCTATAGCTTATAGAACTTGAAATTTTCACACTACTAGAGAGGCTATTACAAACTCCATTTGTCTTCTTGTTTTTATGATTAGATAGCTAGGTGGGCATGGGCTCCACAAACAAAGGGCCATGGCTCGGATGGCATTTGTCACAAACATGTAGAAGAGACAAACATATTCGTTGAGGCTACATCAGACCTCCAATGTGGAAGGTGTCCATGTGTATAGGACACATGTATTTTTGCTACGAACTCCTCTAGATGCATGGGAACATTGAGAATGGAGGGAGAGATCGAGAGTGAATGAGAGACATGAAAGACGACCACAATTTCAATAATGGTTGTTGGAACACAAGGCCTACATACCCCATTTCACTACCCTTAGCTCATGACTTACCATTCAATTGTGCTTATGCATCTTACCCATCCGTACCTCTTAGGACCTAGCATGCATGATTCCTCATCTTTTATAAAAATATCACCATGATCAGACACATAATCCATGAACTTAGCCATCACGTATCATCTATTAGCCTAATGTAATCTATGCCATAAATGTTCTCATGACAATCAAAAGGGATTTTGAAAGTGCAATTTCACTCTACACTATAGTATCAAACTTTAGAAATTGTTGTCCTTACTATTAGAAAGAATACATTAGCTTATGCTCAATGAATTTTGCTTGTAAAGGGACAAAGTGATTTGGATCATACCAAGAAAGACGATCATGATGTAAAAGGCCACCAAAAGTTGAGGGAATTCCCACTCAAGAAGCATTTAAAAGATATGAGATCAGGGTTTGAGATAACAGGGAGGTAAAAAGGGCATGATGAGGAAGATGAAAGGGGGGAAATGTGAGAGATGGGAAGGGAGCCCACATGAGTTTGGGGCATTGAGGTCATGTCCATCCTCCACCACCTTGTAGTGCAGTAGGTCAAGATAAGTATAGGGGAGGGGGGAGAAGAAATTGGGAGCATGCTACATGTTATCCTTTGTCTCTTGAAATGTGCAATCCAATTGACAAGTTAGGTTCTGGAAACATAGAAAGGTTGCAAAAGCTCTCAAGTCCATGGTCATGTGTCCCAATGACATGCAGATGTAATAAAGCCCCCCATGATCTCAAGCTATATCTTTCTTTCTCCTTTTGGTCTATTCTGGTGTCCATAAAATGTATGAACTAGCGTGAGCATTCACATTTTGTATGTAGGAAGACAAGCCTCATGGGGGCTTTGATTCTAAGAAGCTCAAAATTTGGCATGGCCACAATGATAATGCCATATGGCTTCATCATTTTAAAGAGCTTCATGCCTCGAACCTTGAGAATATTGAGCCTTATCCTAGGGATGTAAGTTGTGTGAGCCTTACAGTCGGTGTGATGTTGTGCATGGAAAATCAAAGTAAGACATTTATGAAAACAAAAAATTTGGACTATTTCTTGATTTGTGCATATCATCCTTGTGCGGGGGGCATGCTAATATTTTCTATATCCTCCCCCCCCCCCCCCCCCCCTTCTCTCTCTCTTTCTCTCTCTCTCTTACTGAGTGAGAGTGTGTGTGTGTGTGTGTGTAATCTATTTTCTATATCCTCCCCCCCCCCCCTCTCTCTCTCTCTCTCTCTCTCTCTCTCTCTCTCTCAGTGAGTGAGTGAGTGAGTGAGTGAGTGTGTGTGTGTGTGTGTGTGTGTGTGTAATCTATTGTAAGGGATTTATAGACAAGTAGGGGCAAAAGGAAATAAAAAAATTAAGAAGAAAGAAAGGGTCTTGGGTGGAGGGAAAAATAAGGTAATAAATAGAAGGGGTAGGTGGGAGAAATGTATAGGAGAGGTTTTTAACAATATTAATCATTAGAGAAACAAAGTGGGGGAGGGTGATATATTATAACAGGGGAGGAGAAGGTAATAAGAATAAAGACAAACTAAGCAAAGGGGGATTTTCTTGTCTCAGATGATGAAAAGAGGGAGAAGTGAAGGAATACAGGAAGAGAGAGTAAACTTTTATTTATTTTTAAATATGGACAAGGGAAAGAATGATAGAATAAAGGAAAAAAGGAGGGGGAGAGAGAGAGAGAGAGACAGAGAGAGAGAGAGAGAGAGAGATAGATAGAGAGAGAGAGAGAGGGTGTAGTAGAGAAACATATTTTTTTGGAAAGAAAGAGAGTGAAGGGGAGGGGGAAGTGAGGGGGAGAGTAAAAAGGGGGGAGGGGAGAGAGAGAGAGAGAGAGAGAGAGAGAGAGAGAGAGAGGGGGGGAGGGAGGGAGGGAGGGAGGGAGGGAGAGGGAGGGAGGGAGGGAAGGAGGGAGGGAGGGACCTTAAAGAGAAGGGGGCCTTTAATAGGAAAAAAGGGTTAGAGGATTGATTAATCAAAAAGGGAAAGAAACAGGGGTGGTTTAGTTAATAAAAGAAAATAAAAGAACAAAGGTTTAGGGGACCTATGAGTCCATGCTATAAGTGTTGATGTAGAAGGGGAACGCATCCCCAGAGCAATAGAAGTCAGACAGTGTACAAGCAAGGAGGCGTGCAATCAGTTGTATCGAGGGTTGTGTAGGCATAGACATTGTGGTAGTGGAAGTAACCGTAGGACAGCAGTAAGTGCAACTAAAAGGGGGGAAGGAAGATCCGTAGGTGTACTTAGTTGTGGGTAGGAGTAGTCATGAGAGGCTCTTGTTTTATAGGCAAGCGAGGTACAGTTAGTGATGGGAGAGTCGGGGTGATGACGATTCTTAGAGAAGTGGGGAGCTTGAGGAGCTAGAGGTGGTGGATTACGCACAAGGAGGCACAAAGCACGCATCGAGGCATAGAATGTGGCAAGGCTCGTGGTGGTTGGGGGGGTCTATTTAATCATGAAGGTCATTTTAAAAGAAATAAAGTGGAATTCAAACAAGGGGGTGGAAATTAAAGGAAAGTTAGTGTAAATAGTTAAAAGGATTAAATAGTTGAAAAAGTAAAGGACTAAAAAATAAAGGATTTAAACAAAAAAATCACAAAAGAGCAAGGTAAATTCATGAGGAGGGGGGGTTGGTTTAGGAGGAGTTTAGGGAGGCTAGTGTAGTTGTGAGAGGTTAGGTTAGGGGTAAAAAGGGAAATTTTAAATAAGAGGGAAATAATTAGGGCAAAAAAATTATGTGAATAAATTGAAAAATTAGGTAGAAGGAGGGCGAACTAGGGGGAGAGAAATTAATGAGGGATAAGGAAATAAAAAAGGGGGAGTAAGGAGAAAATTAAGAGTAAGAAAAAATAGAAATAAAAAATTAAGGAAAATAATTAAAAAATAAAATAAATTTAGTTAAGAAAAAATAAATAGAGTAAGACAATAAAGGGGAAACAAGGGAAATGCAAGGGAAATGAATGGAGAGTGGGTGAAAAGAGGGAAATACTAGAGAGAGAAATTGAAAGAGGGGTTTGGGGGGGTGGGGGGGCTTGTCGGGTGGAGATTTAATGAGCAAGTGACCAAACCATTAATTTTCTTTAACTTTCCTTTTTTCCCCTTAAGTATTTCATAAAATTTTCTAATTTTTTTCTAATTAGTTTCTTTAATTTTTCTCTCTATTTATTTCATGATGTTTTTCAAATTTATATTGATTTTCCTATAATTTCTTCTTTTCCTACTATCTATTTATTACATTAATCTTTTCTACCTACTATCTCCACCCCAACTATTTATTTTACCCTAGTCTCCCTTATTTCCCTTAATTCCCCAAACTTTTTCCCCTATTTTTCTACAAATTAATGATATTTGTCTATGTCATTGTTTAAATTTTAAAATTTACTTAAACTATCTAATCTATCTAAGCTTTTCATTTCTTCCATTATGTTTATTAATTCTTCCATTCCTTTTCATTTTTTAGTTGCTAGAATCTTATGGTTTTTTAACCTATTACTCCTTAGCCTATTTAATCTTTTATCTGTCAATTTATACTTCACATTATCCTCCACTTTAAATTTCATTGCATAATCCTTCACATTAATTTCCTTCCAACTTTTTTACAAATTTATTCCAGAATGTTGCATAAATTTACCCTATTAAATTCTCCCCTTCTCCACCTCTGACAGCTACATACATTAATCCTTTCTACCTACTATCTACACCCTAACTTTTTATTACGCCCAAAAGTGCAATGTCGAAATTTTGCTTTATAAGTCTTTACTAGTGTGTGCAACTATTTTTTATTGTGATCCCGATAACAAGGGAGGAGTGTCTATGACACCTGTCTTCCCAACTAAGTTAAAATATGGTTCTTATCATTTTTCTGCAATAATTGACATATACTATTTTGTGGTCGGGAGAAAAGTATATGTACCTCATTGTCTAATCACACTATTCAAAGTAATGCCATTTGGCCTCACCAATGCTCCTGCTACCTTTCAAAGATTTATGCAGATGGTGTTTGCTCCTTATTTGGGGGTTTTCTTGGAGGTATTTTTAGATGACCAATTCTATGACAAGTGCAGAAGAAAGAAATGATGTGTGGTATGTTGACTCAGGTGCATCAAACCACATGACAGGTCATGCAGAATGGATGCAGGATACAAGGAAAATGGATAGACTAGGATTTGTGGAGACTGGTGATGAGACTACACATCCTATTATGCAGATTGGTAAAATTCCTTTGTCTATGTAGGATGGGAAAAAGAAATACCTGTTTGATGTATTTCATGTCCCAAATATCACCAAGAATCTGGTTTCTGTTCATCAAATGGTTGAATAGGGCTTGCAGGTCAGATTTAATCCTCATGGATGCTTTATTGAGGATATGAAAAATAACGATCGCTTGATAGCAAAAGGAAAGAAGAATGGCAGGATGTTTACGTTGGATGCAGACATGCCTGGATTGAGTGTAGCAATGTTTGCACATGGGACTGGTGTAGTTGCAAAGATTGATATCTGGCATAAACACATTGGTCATGTTAATGTACAATGACTTAAATCAATGCGGGCCCAAAATATTGTTGCACGATTGCCTAAATTCAAGGTTGCAGAAATGCATAAGGTATGTGAAGCCTGTCAATTTGGAAAATAGGCAAGGAAACCATTTCCTAGACATGTTCAAGAGAGTAAGAAGCCATTGGAATTAATCCATTCTGATGTGTGGACTACTAAAGCTGCATCTATTGGAGGTTGTCATTATTTTGTCACTTTTATTGATGACTACAGTAGAAAAGTTTGGGTGCATTTTATGAAAAAGAAAAGTGAAGTGTTTGGGCATTTCAAAGCTTTTAAAGCTATGGTTGAAAAAGAAATAGGCCTACAAATAAAATGCCTAAGGTCAGATGGAGGGGGAGAGTACCTCTCAAATGAGTTTGCAAGGTTCCTATAGGAGCATGGCATAAAGCAGCAATATTCATGCAGTCATACCCCACAGCAAAATGGACTTGTAGAAAGGAAAAACAGGCATATTGGAGAGGTATCGCGGGCCATGCTAAATGAAAAAGATATACCAGATTATTATTGGGCTGAAGCAGTTGCTACAGCAGTTTACATAATGAACAGGACTCCCACTGCAGCAATACATGGCATGATGCTAGAGGAGATGTATACTGGTAGGAAACCATATATTTCTCATTTGAAAATTTTTGGTTGTATTGCCTATGTTCATGTGCTAGATGAGTTGAGGTTCAAGTTGGATCCAAAAGCTGAGAAGTGCATCTTTATTGGTTACTCTCTACAGCAAAAAGGGTATAGATGCTATAACCCTTCTACTCGTAAGTTTACAGTGAGCAGAGATGTTTTTTATGAGATGAGCAGCTAGTATAAACCAGTAAATGTGATTGATGATGTAGATGCACAAAATGGTAATGCTGCATAGAATTCACAATAGCAAATACAAAATATTAGTGGACCTGCAGTGTCCTCTAGCAGTGGTTCACATACTTCACCATGGACAAGCAGATTGAGATCAGGAGAATCTCCTCAAAGCAATGCAGATAGTGGTATGCAAGCATCATGAAAAGGAAAAGAGAAGGTACATTAGGAAAAAAGGGAGCTCATTTTGGGGCCCTGTAAGAAATTCACTATTCTCTCTTTTCTCTCTCTACAAAAGCAAGAAAATATGGATACTTGCGTGAGAAATGTCAGCGTGAAAAGGAATAAATATATTCTTTCACATGCTTTACATTCAATGTTCATATAAGAGCAACACTTTTCTGTGCAAAATTTGGTGATTCTGACACCGCAGACGTGTCCGGAACGGCCCAAAACCCCAAAAACGGCACTGGAAATGCTGGAATCGGACATCCGGAGGCCCGGAAACGGCCAAAAAAGGCCAAAAAGTGGGATTTGCAGCTGCCGGATCGCGTTTTGCTGCAAATCCCACTTTTCGGCCTTTTTTAGCCGTTTCCGGGCCTCCGGATGTCCGATTTCAAAGTTTCCAGTGCCGTTTTTGGGGTTTTGGGCCGTTCCGGACACGTCTGCAGTGTCAGAATCACCAAATTCTGCACAGAAAATAAAATTTTAAAAGATTCAAATTAGATCACCTCATTAATGTGACATGCTTCTACGAACATATAGTACTATTTCTTTTTCTTATTTTCATCTTCTTTTGTTGAATTTTCAACGTTACGTTGGCCCACTCCTGATTAGTTGAGAGCCTATTTTCTCTCTCTTCTAAAAGGCCCCAAAATGAGCTCCCTTTTTTCCTAATGGATCAGCCCATGTTTGATGTGAATGCAGGTCATTCTTATGTGGATGGTGAATCCAGTGGCTCAGAACAGAGCATTGATGATGAGTTGGGTATTCCTTTTATTGTTACACCTAGAGTAAGGAAGACTAGGGATGTTTTGAGAGCACCTAGAAGTGAGCCTATTTTGGGCAGTCTACCAAAGCTAGGTATGCTGTGGGTAGGCTAAAATATGATGGATTTACAGCCATTCACTATGCCTATATGGTCAAAGTGATACAAGAACCAGAACCCACTTCTTTTGAGCAAGCCATGGGAAAAGAAAAATGGGAGAAAGCCATGGATGAAGAAATGGATGCCTTGGAAGCAAATGCTACATGAGAATTGGTGCCTTTGCCTAAAGACAAGAATACAATTGGCTGTAAGTGGGTTTATAAGGTGAAGCACAATGCAGATGGTTCTGTGAATAGATACAAGGCAAGATTAGTTGTCAAGGGGTATGCACAAACATATGGGATTGATTATGAGGAAACATTCAGTCCGGTTGCAAGGATGGCAACCGTAAGAGTAGTCATTGCTATGGCTACATCAAAGGGATGGTCTTTACATCAGACGATCTACTAATGGATATGTGTTCTCTTTTGGGAGTGCTGTAGTCACTTGGAGCAGCAAGAAACAGCCTACACTTGCCTTGTCGAGCACAGAGGTTGAGTACAGGGGTGCAACAATGGTTGCATGTGAGGTAGCTTGGTTGCATAAGCTACTTTATGATATGCATCAGTCTGTAGATGGGCCAGTTGTCATTTATTATGACAACATGAGCAGTATACACTTGGCACAAATAACCCAGTCCATCATGCTAGAACAAAGCACATTGAGGTGCATTATCACTCTGTGCGGGAGAAGGTTTTACTAGGTCTTATTGATCTAGTTTATGTCAGCACAGAGGACCAAGTAGCTGACATATTTATGAAGGCGATGGGCACAGCGAAGCTGTGCAAGTTCAGAGACCTGCTTGGTGTGCAAGAATTGGGATTGAGCTCGAGGGGGAGTGTTGAGATATCGACCTCCACTCTGATATTCCAGGGTGACCGTTGTGCATTTATGTCACCGACTTGTTAGCTGCAAAAGCGGTTGGTACACCGCCCATGAATAATAGAGCTATCTTTATGTACTCTAGTTTGTGGCTCAGTTAGTATGCCACCTTAGTTAGCTGAGTTTGGTTTGAGACCCACATATAGGGTTCTTCTATTTCTTTGTACTAGAGTTCTTTTGGCTTTCACAACTAAGAAGAGGAAAACTGCTTTCAGCCTCCACATTTGTGTGTATTCCCCCATTGTGTATGTGAGAAAGACACAAGTAAGACTCCTTCCTTCTCTCCCACTATCTTTACATATGGGACTTGGATTATTGATGAAGTCTAATCATGGAGGTTGTATTCTTCCAAGTCGGCAGTAGTAGAAGGAGTAGGTGTTTTTCATCATGACAGTTTGACCCCTTGTCAGTATTTTGCTCATAACTTTTCACTTCAGGGTCTGATTTGAACGAAACTTATATCAGCGCGAAGCTATCCTTAAGGAGCATCATCGTTTGTCTTCAATTATTGTATTAGATGTCAAGCCAAAAATCTATGACTCTCTGTGTATGACTATTTCTTTTTCAAATAGTTTTTACTTCCATCCAGTAAACTGCCCATATCTTTCCGACCACTTCTCTGTTTCTTATGAAACTTAGATCAGAGCGAAGCCCATTTCAAGTGCATCTAGATATGTGTTTGAATATTTTATATCCTATATTTGCTGAAAGTTATGGGTCTCTGTGTCTTATGATGGAGGTGCAATGTTTCCTCGGAACCTATACATCCGACCCAATCAGCCCCTTCAAACTCCTTGATATATATCAGTTCATGTCACGTTGAGCCGCAAGATCTTCTTTCAACAACGTATCGCTCCTCTTTGATGTAGACCGACTTGCTGTGATTATGGCCTCTACTGATCCTTTCCTTCTCCTTATGCTTGAGTATAACATTACTTGGGACGTTACCATCTTCATTCTCATCTAAGGGAGGATAGTATGGGTGGTCTCTTGGTATAAAAGCTTCTTTTTAATGTCCCCTTCACAATGATGAATATCTCTATCACGAAAGCAGTAGGAAGTGAAGAGGTGTGTGAAGTTTATTATCCCCAACTTCATGTCACATCTTTTTGGTAGAGATGCCGAGTACAGTTGGTATTGGATGCATCCCACCTTACTAAATGGTCTCGGGTGTACTTGATTGTATGTTATGCCTAATATAGGCATGTTTGCTACTGATGTGATAAAGAAGATGCTTGGAAGAACTCCATCAGAAGAGATTGCAGCCCGTTTAAGAGAACTAGAAGATTCTAAAGGTGATGCTCAAGCTATTTGCACGGTCATCATGATAAAATCCTTTATGTTTGCACTCTTGAATATGTTGGTGAATCCACAATGCCATCAGTAGGCACAATGATAGATTGGGGATTGTTTCATGCATCGACAGCTTGGTGTGAAGAAGAGTTGAGTCTTTGGGTAGTTTTTGACTATAATAATGGAGTGGTGATTCTCAATGCTTTCAACTTCTTTTGCTATGCAGATGATGAAGAGTACAATATCTTGAAGCTGTTATATGCAATTCCAACTATGACAAGGGTGATTCTTGAATGCATGTATACACAATGTTTTCATGGTGTGGGTTGGTCACTTATTTTTGAAGATTTTGTTGGGGATCACATTGTGGAGGATTTTCAACAAGTGGTTATGCATAATAACTTGGTATGGGTATATTAAGGCTTTGTAGGATCTTATTTGGGATGTTATTTGGATCTTGGTGTTTCCTTTTTGTGTTTCATCATGGTGAAGATTACAGTGTTTCAAGGGACCCAAGGGGAAGACCTGAAGTCTTATCTTTGGGATTTTGTTTGAGGATGCCGGCTTTCTGGATGGTGTATGAAGGATCAGGTGGAGATTTTGCCTAATTTTCTTGAAGGTGTAGCCTTGAGTTGGCATGAGACCTTGCCAGACTCTACCAAGGAGGACTAGGACCAAGTGGTGGCTGCAATGAAGTAGAGATTTGGGGCAGTGGAGCTACCGGCGTGCCCAAAAAGGGCTACTGGTAGTGGGCAGGAAGCTCTGAAACGAGGGAGGTGACACTAAATGCTTTGATGTTGCAGTTGGACCGGTTCTATCAAGGAGAGGGTGAGACGGTCTGTAAGAAAATAGTACGCAGCGGAAGATAACAACAAAACGCAAGTACACGATGGAAAGCTGGAGAGAATACAAAAAATTCTGATATACCAAACTGCTGATACAACTGATGGTTGGCTGTCCACCCGTGCGCTCTACAGACAGAGCTTCGATGGTGATCTAGACAGATGCTGGACGGAGGACTATGAGCGTGAAGAACTGGTGATCTGATGATAGGGGGTGGCCACTTATATAGTGTAAGTGGTTGACGGTCGGCCCTGTAATAGGCAGTCGGCCTAATAGACAGTCGGCCTGGAAGACCACCGACCCTTCAGAAAATATGCCGTCGGGCAGATGAAGGATCGCGCATAGGTCATACCGTCGGGCCTGGGGCTACCGGCAGCCCTCGGACCCTGCCGCTGGGGGCTTTGCCCCCAGACCCCCACCGGGGGCCTGCGCCCCCCGGACCCCCTGCTATCGGGGGGGCTATCGCCCCCCCGAACCCCCCCTTTGTGCAGACGGGTATCTACTCTTGGCTCCTAAGCCGTCTCATAACCATCTGGTCTACTCTAAGACCCCTTCCAGTGTCTAAACTGGGGATCCCTCCCAATATCTGATACCCATCATGGCTTCTCCTCATATGGGGGCCTTACAACATTGGGTACACAGAATATTGGTGGGTTACATGAGAGGTGGACATTTGAGCTAACTCTAACACGGTCTCTATGTTGGCAATCTAATATGAAACTTTATGGACAAAGTATGAAAGGGCAGCTTTACAAGTTATGGCATCTGCATCATTGGCCCCTCATCTTGTTATGGCTTTGGAGCCTCATCTTCACTCAAAAGTAATGAGTAAAGATCCAACAACATATGTGGAGGCACTTCACATTGCGACCAAGAAAGAAGCTTCTCTAGAGATCAAATCAGCTTTTGTGTCTTCAACAGCTTCAACTTCTAAGGTGGAGGTAATGGGCACTCCTCAGGTACCAAAGTCCTTTGAGTTAGATGATAATATCTCCCAATTGATGGCAGAGTTTGCTGATTTGAAATTGCGTTTAATTAATGCACGACAACCTAGAGCACCAAAGAGTGAAGATAGTATGAATGTAATGAAAAAGGTCACTATCGCCCCGAGTGTCCTAGATTGAGAAAGGCATTGGAAGCTATGACTTGTTGTCTGACCTTAAAGAAAAGGAAGCTCATATCACCTTTGGTTAATTACTTGCCTTGTCTCCGAAACTATGGAAGGAATGGGGAAAGCTAGGAAGCACAGGAGTGTCAAAGAAGAAAAGTTCCATTCCTATTGTTTAAAAGGTAGATATAGATCTTGGTGATGATGTACCTATGGTTGATGTGATCATTGATGGTCAAGTTATTTCTAATGTGTACATTGATGGAGGTGCATCGATTAATGTCATGAGTGAGAAGACCATGATAGATGATGATTTAAAATACTCTAGTACTACCTCTCCTTATTGCATCAAATTGGCTGACAACACTAGGGTTAAGACCTTGGGAGTTGTGAAGAATCTAGAAGTGGATGTATGTGGAATTTCTATGCTGACTACTTTTCAGGTGATCCCTACCAAGCTAGATGCACGTGCCTATCCATTGATTTTGGGAAGGCGTTGGCTACGCAAGGTGAAGGATGTTCAAAAGTGGGATACTGGAGAAATGATTTTGTAGGGAAATGATACGAAGGTGCGCTACAACATGAGAAGTCGCAAAAAGGAAGTTTTCAAGGAGGAGTCTTCAACATCAGAGAGTTCGAGCTCTAACTTAACCGATGAAGAAGAAGAGATAGGGTGTAGCTCCGAGGAGCCAACTTAGAGGGTGAGTGGAAGGAGTGGCCTTTGGTCTTTGTGTTGGTGCTGATCGAGATGAGGCAGGAGGGAACAAGGTGGTGGTACAAGAAGATCCTGTAGAGATGCTTCATGTGGACGATGTGGAGCACACTAAACGACACCAACACATTGAAGAGCTTCTTGGTGATTCTCTATCAGGTAGTGAGAAGCTCCAGTACTTGGATATGTTAGATGATTTCACATATATGTTTGCAACAAGCTATTCATAGGTTTGATTAGTCTCTCTTCTGGAGCACAAGGTTGAGTTAAAGGTAGAAAGCAAGCCAGTTGTGCAATGCTTAAGGCGACTGGGTGTGATCCAAGCTGAGGCACTAAAGAAAGAGGTAACACAACTACTTGAGGTGGGATTTATCTTTCCTATTGATGATTCAGGATGGATATCTCCTGTAGTTGTCACACCAAAGAAAGGAAATAAGTGGCAGGTCTGTGTGGACTTTCATCCTTTGAATACATGCACACTGAGGGATCATTTTCCTTTGCCATTCCATGATGAAATACTAGACCAAGTAGTAGACCATGAGATGTATTCTATATGTGATGGGTATTCTAGATACTTTCAAATTTATATTTGGGAGGAAGATCAAAATAAAACATCATTTGTCACACCTTGGGGAGTTTTTGCTTACAGAGTGATGCCTTTTGGGTTGACCAATGCACTAGCTACATTTCAAAGGTTTATGAGTGAAGTGCTCGAGCCTTACTTGGAAAAGTTCATAAGCTCTTTTAGAAATGAACTAATTGAAGATGTGCTGCATAAGCTAAAGATAACTCATAGCATGTCCACACCATACTAAACCCAATGTAATGGCTTGGTTGAAAATACAAATAGATTGTTGTGCAATTCAATGGTAAAGCTTGTAGTGGACACCAAGAAAAGGCATTGGGAGAGGCACTTGGCAAAAGTTTTATGGGCTTACAGAACCACACACAAGCTAGCTATGGAATAGAAGCCATTTTGCCCATTGAATTGGAGATACATAGTCTTCACATTGCTGTTGCAAGAAAAGAAGGATAGGAGGATGCCTATTATCGATGCTTGGTATAGCTAGAAGCCCTGGATGAATGCAGATTATAGGCCTTACAAAACTTGGAAGCTTCTCAAAAAAGGCACAAGGTTTGCTTTGACACCAAATTACGCAAAAAGAAAGATATTGTAGGAGGAGATTTGGTCATGAGACTTGATAGACATCTAGACAAGCGGCTAGACAAAAAGGTTTATCAGCCGATGGGAGGGACCATATCGAGTTAGAAAGCAGTTCACGAATGGAACCTATTAAAGTGAGGATGTTGATGGCATGGTGATACCCGGATGCACCAATGAGTATCGCCTTAAATTCTTCTATGCTCGACCACCTTAAGGGCCAATAGACCCTCTCTATCACTAGAGAGGATCTGCTGGGGGGGGAAAGATGTGATGCCAAAGATTGATATTTTTTATTTGGCATTGGTATTGTTTTCTTCTATGTTTGACAAGAGTTTGAGTATCAAGTGATAGCCTAGCGAATCTCACTTATTGCTATTTTCTAAGATATTGTATGGGATTAAGAGGATGAGTGGAATGGATCATTATAAATACCATAGGTATGAATTATTAATACCTTGGTACGGGGTGAGAGTTATATTGTGCATGGGATATTATGGGGTTTTTAGAATATAGGAAGAGTGAGTCATATAAAGAGGATGGCTCATGTCGATGTGTTCCAATAATATAAGAGAGGCCACATGCCAAGCATGTGGAAGGCATGTGGAGGAGTGTGGAGTCAAGAGGAACCCTTCTAGAATTCTCATATAAGGAGGATGTGGACATATGGAGAAGAGAGGGTCCCTATGGGCTCCATGTGGGGAGACTCTTGACTTTCTCAATATTTTAAGAGTCTTGAGCATCTTTTGATGGGACACATGGCAAGAGTAGCCAAAAAGGACATGGATGGTGACATACGGGCTTATGTGATTGATGGGGAAAAGAATCTACAGGCAACAATTGTAAATGGGTGAAGGAGGGTGACAAAATCTCTATAAAAGGAGCCCTCCTCTCCCTTGTTCAACATCTCTTCAACCATTAGGCATCTTGTTTCTGTAGCTCTAGTCTCCTCAAGCCTCGTCCATGAGCCTTCTCTTCCTCTTGTAGATATTCTCTTATGTAGAATCTTGAATCCATCACTTTCTAGCTTATTCTCTCTCTATGAGTAGTCTTGGAGCTTCTGCTCCCTCTTGTATGTATGAAACCTCTTCTTCTCCCTTGTGTTTATAGCATTTTCAGTTACATTGGAGTGGAGTCTCAATATATTGGTAATGAAGGTCACTTCAGGTTCTCTCTCTTGAGTGTCTCTTCCCTTCTTTCATTGTTTTCTCTTCCAAAGTGCTCAAAAGTGTTGTCTATTCAGTTGCTCATTGTGCATACATGGTTTATCTATTTCCTGAGCCAGAAAAGGGGCTTTTCCTTCCCTCCTAAGTGACCTCTTTGGGACTTGGATCGTTGAAAGTCTAACCATGGAGGTAGTATTCCCCTAAGTCAGCACCAGTAGAAGGAGTAGGTGTTTTTCATGATAGTTTGACCCCCTATGAGTATTTTGCTCATAACTTTTTGCTCGATGGTCTAATTTGAATGAAGCTTATATCAATACAAAGCTCTCTTTAAGGAGCATCATGCTATATCTTCAATTATTGTATTAGATGTCAAACCAAAAATGTGTGACTCTCTGTGTGTGATTTTTTCATTTTCAGATGGTTTTTACTCCCGTCCAGTAATTTGTCCATATCTTTCCGACTGCTTCTGTGTTCCTTATGAACTTATATTAGATGAAGCCCATTTCAAGGCACATCTGGATATGTGTTTGAATATTTTATATCATGTCTTTGCTGAAAGTTATGGGTCTCTATGTCTTATGATAGTTTGGAGTGTTTTGAGCTAGTGTAAAGGTGTCTATGGAGGAGGTGCAATGCTTCCTCGAAACCTACCCATCCGACCCAATCAGCCCCTTCAAACTCCTCGATATATATCAATTCATGTCATGTTGAGTTGCAAGATCTTCTCTCAACAACGTATCACTCTTCTCTTTGGTGCATATCAAGCATGCTGAAGGAGGCATGGGATACTTTGACAAAAATGTATAGCACAAATATGCAAGCTAGGAAAATGCAGCTCAAGCAGGAGTTGCATAATGTGCAGAGAGAAAATATGAGCATCAATGACTACCACATGAACGTGAAGAAGATTGCAGATGCACTTGTTTCTATTTGGTTGCCAGTGGAAGATGATGATTTAGTTTCAATGACCTTGAATGGTGGTTTAGGAAAGGATTATGCACAATTCTAGACATCCATTGCCATCTGTGAGAATTTTCCTGATTTTGAGGAGTTGATTGCTCTTCTACTTTCTGAAGAGTAGAGAAATGGTAGTGCATCTTCTTCAGGAGGAACTTCAAAAGAACTTGTCTTCTACTCAAATGCTAGAAGAGGTAGAGGCAGAGGTAGAGCAAGCCGATTTGGAGGCCATGGCAGAAATCAAAATATGTAGCAAATTCAAGAAAACCAGTCCTATGGAGGAGGACATGGTAACTTTAGAGGTAGGGGGAGCCAAAGAGGTCGTGGTGGATGGCAGAGAGGCCAAAATGCAAACAACAATGTTGAATGCTACTAATGTGGTAAAATGGGTCATATGGTTAAAGAATACTATAAGAAGTAGAATGACATCATGACTAGAAAATTGTAGCAAGGCAATTATGCATCCTCTAGTAGACAGGGTGATGACAGAAATGAGCATCTGTTTATGGTGCAACACATGACCAATTCTTTGACAAGTGCAGAAGAAAGCAATGATTGTGTGGTATGTTGACTCAAGTGCATCAAACCACATGACAGGTGATGCAAAATGGATGCAAGATGCAAGAGGCATGCTTTTTGATGTGATAAAGAAGATGCCTTGAAGAACTCTGTTAGAAGAGATTGCAGTCCGTTTAAGAGAACTAGAAGATTGTGAAGGTGATGTTTAAGCTATTCACACGGTCTTCATGATCATATCCTTTATGTTTGCACTCTTGAATATGTTGGTGAATTGACAATGCCATCAACAGGCAGAGTGATAGATTGGAATTGTTTCATGCACTGGCAGCTTGGTGTGATGAAGAGTTGAGTCTTTGGGTAGTTTTTGACTATAACAATGGAGTGGTGATTCTCAATGCTTTCAACTTGTTTTGCTATGCAAATGATGAAGAGTAGAATAACTTGAAGCTATTATGTGCACTTCCAACTAGGACAAGGGTGATTCTTGAATCATGTGTACACAATGTTTTCATGGTGTTGGTTGGTCACTTATTTTTGAAGATTTTGTTGAGGATCACATTGTGGAGGGTTTTCAACAAGTGGTTATGCATAATAAGTTGGTCTGGGTATACTAAGGATTAGTGGGATCTTGTTTGGGATTTATTTGGATCTTGGTGTTTTCTTTTTGTATTTCATCATGGTGAAGATTCTAGTGTTTCAAGGGACCCAAGGGGAAGACCCGGAGTCTTATCTTTGGGATTTTGTTTGAGGATGCCGGTTTTTTGGATGGTCCATGAAGGATCGGGTAGAGATTTTGCCTGATTTTCTTGAAGGTGTAGCCTTGAGTTGGCATGAGGCCTTGCCGGACTCTACTGAGGAGGACTGGGACCAAGTGGTGTGGGGGTTAAAGATCACTGTGCCTTTACCCTGATTATGTACAATACTCAAACACATATATAAATGAATGAAAAAGAAGATTAGGGTGTTCTGCACCCACCAAAACTTGTGTGGCTCTCTGTCTGTCTCTCTCTCTCCCTCTTATGTTCTTGCCATGGATGAGAGCACTCTCAACTAGTATCAGAGCCTGGGTGATCTAGCTGAGCATGCGTGAATGCCTGGAAGCTTAGCAACTTTGTGGGAGGAAGGAGAAGCTTTGTGGGTGACTTTAGTTGCATCCAAGTGTGCAGAGACCTTGGAGGAACCTTTGGAATAGTCAGTTTGGTTTTGCGAAGTGGTTTTGAGAGCCTGCTAAGTGTTTTCAAAGAAAAAGTTTTTTGAGCTTTTCCCTGTTCCGTTCAATGACAGAGACTCCATATTGACTTGTAGAGGCAACTATTGCTTGCTTTTGGTGTCCACTTCACTTCAAGAGCTTGGAAACACCTTTATTCTTGAATCTAGGATCATTTCATTGGATTTTTGACTCACTGTGTCAGTTTTTGCATATTTTTGCCTGGGTGTTGGAACTCAAGTTTGGAGTAACCATTTGCAAATTTTTCAGTTCTAGTGGGCTCAGGAGGTCCTAAAACTTCTATGTTGCTCATCATTCGCACTCTGTTGGAGTTTATAAATAGCTCTATTTTCAAAAACGTTTTTCAGTCCGTGTGTTGGACCCATTGATTGAGACCACGGTTTCCAAAATCGTCTATCCCATTGCATTTCAGATGCCCAAAACCCCTACCTATCAGTTCTTATGTGATTCGGTGGAGGATTTTTAGAATTATAGATCTCTATGTATTTGATTTTGTCTCTCTATTATGCATTTTTCATTCTAAGGTTTTGAAACCTTAGATTTATGCCACATGGCAGTGGATAAGTGTTGACTCCCATTTCTCACTCATCGGTTGGGATTTTGGAGTTTGGATAGAAGAGAGATATTTGCAGATTTTCTTGCTGAGTCCGATTATGCAATGGCACCCATGTTTTGAGGCATCTCAGGTTCTATTTTTAGTAGCGGTCATTACCGTAGAACTATGATTTCTTGAGCATACCTTATGTAGATCACTCTGGTTGCAGTTTGAGCAATGTGCGCTCATTCATGGTGTGCATTGGGTTGCAATGGATGATTTATAGGCCATTTGGATGCATTGCGGTTCTTATTGGATGTGCTGATAGGCCCAAATTTCCTTGTGGGATGCTATTTTTATGGATGCTTTGCACATGGGTGCTATTTTATGATGAGGGACAGCTTTGACACATTGCAGGTGATGCACTGATAGTGCTATTGTCTCTTGGATGAGATATTATTAATGTATATGCCAGTGGACGGTGTTTATACTTGAGTCATTTGGCACTTATTGGCATTTTGGATTGCCATTGCAGTTGGCATTTTCTTTTGGGCTAGATTTGCTCATATGGATACATAGTATATGCACATGAGTCAGATGCTTTGAGACATGAGTTTTGGTGATATTTCACTCTATTATGGCATACACATTTGGGTGCACCTGGTATTTGGTGTGATACTCTCTTGTAGGCACTAGCATTTGGGATTTTGCTTTATTTGCATTATGGCATCCTCTTCCATGTTTGAAAAGGAGTTTTTCAACATTAAAAAGTTTGATGGGACAAACGTTTCTTTATGGAAAGAATAGATAAGGGATGCGCTTATTCAAAAGAAGCAGATTAAACCCTTGGCAGGGATTGAAGCTAAGCCTACAAATATGTCTGAGGATGATTGGAATGAGTTGGATGCATTAGCAAAGTCTACTATTAGACTTCATCTTGCAAAGTCAGTTTATTTCACAGTAGTAAATGAGCAAACAACGGAAGATTTGTGAAAGAAACTATGTGCCACTTATGAGAAGGAAACTACCTCTAATAAAGTTTACCTCATGAAGAGGTTGTTTGAGTTGCAGATGAAGGAAGGGGTCTCCATTGCTTCTCATTTGAATGAATTCAATATTATTTTCAGCCAGCTTTAGGCTCAGAAGATGAATTTGGATGCAAAGACTAAGGCAATATTTCTCTTATGTTCATTGCCATCCTCATGGGATACCTTCTGTAAAGCTGTCAGTAACTCTGCAACTAGTGGAGTACTGAAATTTGATCATGTTGTGGGTAGCTTGTTGGCCGAGGAGATTAGAAAGAAGTCTATGGATGGCAACAAGCAGAATGCAGCCTTAAATGTGCAAAGGGGCAGATCACAGTTCAGGGGGAAGTCCCAAGAAAGAGGAAAGTCTCGTAGCAAATCTAGGGCATTGAGTGTTACTCCTGTGGCAAGAAGGGCCATATGTAAAAGGATTGCTACAAGCTGAAAAGAGAGCAAAAGGATAAGAAAAAGAATGGAAATTGGGGTGCAAATCAAAAGGAAGAGAGTCAAAGGGAGAACGAAGGAAAAGTGAAGATCGAGGAGATCAATGCAGTCACACATGATAGTGATAATGATGTTCTCTTCATGTCTAGTTTATCTACAGAGTTGCTTACCACTTCAGATGATGCATATTCCTAGGATTGGATTTTGGATTCTGATGCTTCATTCCATGTTACTTCCCATAGGGAATGGTTCTCCACTTATGACAGTGGAAACACAGGTTGTGTGCATCTTGGAAATGACTATGCATGTGACATAGTCAGTAGGTGACATAAAGTTTTCTTTTGCAAATGGGTCTGTATTTATTTTGAAACATGTGAGACATGTGCCTAAGTTGACCAAGAGTCTTATTTCAGTGGGTCAGCTAGATGATGCTGGTTTTCACACCACTTTTGGCTTTCAGAGTTGGAAAATTTAGAAGGGCTCTATGCTTTTGGCTAGGGGTGCCAAGTGTGGGACTTTATATCCCTTACATGTATCAGGGGTATTTGATCATGTTGTTGCAATAACTAAGCAGCCAAGCACTTCTTTGTGGCGTTGCAGGTTGAAGCACATGAGCCACAATGGAATGAAACTCTTATGCCGTTTGGGTTATGTACCACATTTGAGTTTCTTTGATTTTGAATTTTGTGTGGACTGTCTCTATGGGAAGTAGACTAAATCAGCCCATAAAAGAAGGGGAAAGAAAGAGGTTGAAAAGCTTGATTTGGTGCATTCAGACGTATGTGGTCCCATGCCTACAGGGTCATTAGGCGGGGCTGAATACTATGTGACATTCATTAATGATGCAACTAGGAAAGTGTGGGCTTATGCTATAGCTTGAAAGAGTGATATGTTCCAGGTATTTCAGAAATGGCTGGCCTTGGTTGAGAATCAGTCAAGTAGAACACTTAAATGCATACGGATTGACAATGGTGGAGAGTATCTCTCTCATGACTTTCAGCATTTCTAAGATACACGTGGGATTCAGAGGGGGCTCACATCCCCTCATACTCTAGAGCAAAATCTAGTTGCAAAAAAGATGAACCATGCCATTCAAGAAAGGTTGCAATGCATGCTTTCCAATGCAAGTTTTCCTGGTGGTTTTTGGGCTGAGGCAATGAAGACTGCAGTGCATGTGATCAATAGATCACCTAGTAAGACTTTGGATGGTGGTATTCCTAAAGAGGCATGGAGTGGCAAAAAGCACTCTTACTCTCATTTACGTATATTAGGGTGTGAGGCATATGCACATGTGTCGAAAGAGCTTCGAAAGAAGCTAGATCCTAAGTCTAGGAAATGCATCTTTCTGGGTTATGGTGAAAGTGGAGAGATGGGCTATCGTCTCTAGGATCCAGAAGCAAAGAAGATCGTACGCAGCCATCATGTCATCTTCAATGAGAAGAAGATGCATAAGGCACCCATGAGGGATGTGGAAATGAGGAGAATCACTTTCCAGGATGTGAATCCACCTGCATATGTTGATAGACAACAAGCTGTCCATGCACCAAATGTGCAAGAAATGGTACCACCAAGTACTTCCACAGGTATACAATCAAGGGTAGATGATGGATCATCTATTGGTGGAAATGATAAGCCAAATGTGGCTGATATGTAGGTGGGACAGCAAGCTGAAATGACCTTGAGAAGATCATCTAGAGTGTCTGGACCGCCTGATAGGTTTGTTCTAGGGGTAGACTATGTGATGCTTACTGATTGCGGGGAGCCTTCTTGCTACAGAGAGGCTATGATGCACGAGGATCAATGCAAGTGGGAGTATGCTATACAATCAGAGATGAGTTCACTTATGAAGAATGAGACTTGGGACTTGGTTTCTTTGCCACATGGAAAGAAAGAATTGCCATGTAAATGGGTCAACAAGATGAAGGTCACAGGTGATGATGTGCCTAGGTACAAGGCGCGTTTGGTCGCTAAAGGGTTCAAGCAAGAGAAGGGTGTGGACTTTGATGAGATATTCTCTCTGGTTGTGAAGATGAACACACTTAGATGCATGCTTGGACTAGTGGCAGTAGAGGATATGGAGCTTATGCAAATGGATATCAAGACAGCTTTCTTGCATGGGGATTTGCATGAGGAAATTTACATGGTGCAGCCGGAAGGCTTTGAAGAAAAGGGCAAAGAGCATTTAGTTTGCAAGCTGAAGAAGAGTCTCTATGGTCTTAAGCAAGCGCCTAGAGAATGGTATCAGAAGTTTGATGCTTTCATTTGGTCCTAGGGTTTTAGAAGGAGTGAAATTGATCACTGCCTCTACACTAAAAGGGCTAAGCATAATAGCCTGATAATCTTGGCACTATATGTGGATGATATGCTATTGGCTAGCAAGAATACTTATGAGCTAGATGCATTAAAGGCCAAGTTGCATGAGGCCTTTGATATGAAGGATTTGGGACTTGCAAGTCATATTCTTGGTATGCGCATCACGCGTGATCAGAGTAGAAAACTCCTTTCACTTTCACGAAAAGAGTACGTTACAAAAGTATTGCAGCATTTCAATATAGAGGGGGGGAAGGTAGTGAGTACTCCATTGCCTCCATTTGTGAAACTGAGTCATACAGATAGTCCCAAATCAAATGAGGAAAGGGCCATGATGGTCAAGGTTCCTTATGCATCAGTGGTTGGAAGTCTTATGTATGCTATGATAGCTACTAGACTAGACATTGCATTTGCAGTGGGAGTTGTTAGCCGGTATATGGCTAATCCAGGAAAGAGGCATTGGGAGGCAGTTAAGTGCATCATGAGATACATAAAGGGTACCAAGGAGATGTGCATCTGCTTTGGTAGAGGAGACATGCATGTACTTGGGTACACAGATTTAGACTATGCAGGGCATGTGGATAGTAGGGGATCCACCACTTCTGGTTATGTGTTCATCTTTACAGGTGGTGCAGTGTCGTGCATGTCTCGTGCACAGAAGTGCATTGCTTTGTCTACCACAGAGGCTAAGTAGTTGCAGCCATAGAGGGTTGCAAGGAGGCTATATGGCTTGATCGGCTAGTGGGAGATTTGGGGGTTCATACAGGTGTACCAATATTGTATAGTGATTCCATGAGTGCTATTCAACTAGCACGGAATCTGGTCTTTCATGCAAAGACCAAACACATTGAGGTGAGGTACCATTTCATAAGGGAGGTACTTGAGGACAAGCACATAGAGCTTGTCAAGGTTCATACAGATGATAACCCTACAAATATGCTGACGACGAGTCTACCTAGTCAGCGATTTGAGTATTCTCACGTATTGATGGGCATTGGATAGTATGCTCACTGGTATTTCTCCCTTAAAGGCATATTGTCCTTTAAGTGGGAGGTTGTGGGGGTTAAAGGTCACTGTGCCTTTACCTCGGTTATGTACAATACTCAAACACATATATAAATGAATGAAAAAGAAGATTAGGGTGTTCTGCACCCACCAAAACTTGTGTGGCTCTCTGTCTCTGTCTCTCTCTCCCTCTTTCGTCGTTGTTGCTTCCATTGAGAGCACTCTCAAGTGGTGGCTGCTACAATGAAGTAGAGATGTGGGGTAATGGAGTCGCCAAATTCTTTGATGTTGCAGTTGGACCGATTCTATCAAGGAGAGGGTGAGATGGTCTCTGTGTTGGCAATCCAATATGAAACTTTATGGACAAAGTATGAAAGGGTAGCTTTGCGAGCTATGGCATCTGCATCATTAGCCCCTCAAAGTCTCGTAGGGATGGAGCACTTAAAGATGAGCAAATTTGTTATGGATTTGGAGCCTCGTCTTCACTCAAAAGTATTAAGTAAAGATCCAACAACATATGTGGAGGCACTTCACATTGCGGACCAAGAAAGAAGCTTTTCTAGAGATGGAATCCTCTTTTGTGTCTTCAACAGCTTCAACTTCTAAGGTGGAGGTAATGGGTACTCCTTAGGTACCAAAGTCCTCTGAGCTAGATCGTAATATCTCCCAATTGATGGTAGAGTTTGTTGATTTGAAATTGCATTTGGTTAATGCATGACAACCTAGAGCACCAAAGAGTGAAGATAGTATGAATGTAATGAAAAAGGTCATTATTGCCCCGAGTGTCCTAGATTGAGAAAGAAAGAAGAAAAACAAGTATCCTTGTTAGAAAATTCTTCATGGGATGAGGAAAGAGAGGTAATGATGGCTAAATGGAGGCGTGGTAAAGCAAAAGAAGAAGAAGAAAGAAAGGAAGAAGTAGATGAGGAACATTAGGAAGAGGAACATCGTAGTAAGAAAAAGAAGGCATCTAGAAGGAGAATTAGCCAGTCAAACTTTCCTTTAGGACAAGGCATTGGAAGCTATGACTTGTTGTCTGACCTTAAAGAAAAGGAAGCTCATATCACCTTTGGTCAATTACTTGCTTTGTCTCCAAAACTACTGAAGGAATGGGGAAAGCTAGCAACCACAAGAGTGTCAAAGAAGAAAAAGAAGAAAAGTTCCATTCTTGTTGTTCAAAAGGTAGATATAGATGTTGGTGATAATGTACCTGTGGTTGATGTGATCATTGATGGTCAAGTGATTTCTAATGTGTACATTGATGAAGGTGCATTGATTAATGTCATGAGTGAGAAGACCATGATAGATGCTGATTTAAAATACTCTAGTACTACCTCACCTTATCACATCAAATTGGCTGACAATACTAGGGTTAAGACCTTGGGACTTGTGAAGAATCTAGAAGTGGATGTATGTGAAATTTATATGCTGACTACTTTTCAGGTGATCCCTATTAGATATCAATGCTCCACTCTCATATAACTATGTGGGTACTAGCGAACTCTACTTGTAAGCCCCCTATATGAGGAGAAGGCATTTGAGTAGGAGGCATACGTGGAACAACCACCAAGTTTTGAGATCCCCGGTTCAGAAGGTAAAGTATGCAACTGAAGAAGGCACTTTACGGGCTGAAACAAGCCCCACGAGCATGGTACCAATGAATTGATGCCTACTTTCTACAAAACGGGTTCATGAGGAGCCCATCTGATGCAAATTTGTATATCTTCAGAGAAGGAGGTAGGTGTTGAGAGTGCTCTCAATAGAAGCAAGAATAAAAGAGGGAGAGAGAGAGAGACAGAGAGCCACACAAGTTTTGGTTGGTGCAGAACCACCCTAATCTTCTTTTTCATTCATTTATATATGTGTTTGAGTATTGTACATAACCGACCGGTAAAGGCACAGTGACCTTTAACCCCCACAACCTCCCACTTAACGGACAATGTGCCTTTAAGGGAGAACAACCAGTGAGCATACTATCCAATGCCCATCAATACACGATAATACTCAAACCGTTGACTAGGTAGACTCTTCGTCAGCATATCTGCAGGGTTATCATCTGTATGAACCTTGATAAGCTCTATGCGCTTGTCCTCAAGTACCTCCCTTATGAAATGGTACCTCACCTCAATGTGTTTGGTCTTTGCATGAAAGACTGGATTCTGTGCTAGTTGAATAGCACTCATGGAATCACTATGCAATGTCGGTACACCTATATCAAACCCCAAATCTCCCACTAGCTGGTTAAGCCATATAGCCTCCTTGCGACCCTCTGTGGCTGCAGCATACTCAGCCTCTGTGGTAGACAAAGCAACACACTTCTGTGCATGAGACATCCATGACACTGCACCACCTGTAAAGGTGAACACATAAATAGAAGTGGATCTCCTACTATCCACATGCCCTGCATAGTCTGAATCTATGTGCCCAAGTACATGCATGTCTCCTCTACCAAAGCAGATGCACATCTCCTTAGTACCCTTCATGTACCTCATGATGCACTTAACTGCCTCCCAATGCCTCTTTCCTGGATTAGCCATATACCGGCTAACAACTCCCACTGCAAATGCAATGTCTGGTCTAGTAGCTATCATAGCATACATAAGACTCCCAACCGCTGATGCATAAGCAACCTTGGCCATCATGGCCCTTACCTCATCTGATTTGGGACTATCTGTATGACTCAGTTTCACATATGGAGGCAATGGAGTACTCATTGCCTTCCCCCCCTCCACATTGAAACACTGCAATACTTTTGTAACATACTCTTTTTGTGAAAGCCAAAGGAGTTTCCTACTCTGATCATGCGTGATGCACATACCAAGAATATGACCTGCAAGTCCCAAATCCTTCATATCAAAGGCCTCATGCAACTTGGCCTTTAATGCATCTAGCTCATAAGTATTCTTGCTAGCCAATAGCATATCATCCACACATAGTGCCAAGATTATCAGGCTATTATGCTTAGCCCTTTTAGTGTAGAGGCAGTGATCAATTTCACTCCTTCTAAAACCCTAGGGCCGAATGAAAGCATTAAACTTTTGATACCATTCTCTAAGCACTTGCTTAAGACCATAGAGACTCTTCTTTAGCTTGCAAACTAAATGCTCTTTGCCCTTTTCTTCAAAGCCTTCCGGCTGCACCATGTAAATTTCCTCATGCAAATCCCCATGCAAGAAAGCTGCCTTGACATCCATCTGTGAAGATAGTGGGAGAGAGGGAAGGAGTCTCACTTGTAGCTTTTTCACATACACAATGGGGGAATACGCATAAAGGTGGAGGCTGAAAATAGTTTTCCTCTTCTTAGTTGTGAAAGCCAAAAGAACTCTAGTACAAAGAAATAGAAGAACCCTATATGTGGGTCTCAAACCAAACTCAACTAACTAAGGTGGCGTACTAACTGAGCCACAAACTAGAGTAGATAAGGATAGCTGTCATCTAGCTATTATTCATGGGCGGTGTACCAACCGCATCTCCAGCTAACAAGTCGGTGTACCAACCGCATCTCTAGCTAACAAGTCGGTGACATAAATGCACAACGGTCACCCTGGCATATCGCGAGTGGAGCTCGATATCTCAACACTCCCCCTCGAGCTCAATCCCAATTCTTGCACACCTGGCACATGGACATAGGCAATGCAACCAAAAATTTTCAAATGAGAAATGTCTAGTTTTCTACCAGTATACATCTCCTCTGGCGTCATGCCATGTATTGCTGCAGTGGGAGCCCTATTCATTATATAAACTGCTGTAGCAACTGCTTCAGCCCAATAATAATCTGGTAGATCTTTTTCATTTAGCATGGCCCAAGATACCTCTCCAATATGCCTATTTTTCCTTTCTGCAATTCCATTTTGCTGTGGGGTATGACTGCATGAATATTGCTGCTTTATACCATCTCCTGCAAGAACCTTGCAAACTCATTTGAGAGGTACTCTCCCCCTCCATCTGACCTTAGGCATTTTATTTGCAGGCCTATTTCTTTTTCAACCATAGCTTTAAAAGCTTTGAAGTGCCCAAACACTTCACTTTTCTTTTTCATAAGATACACCCAAAGTTTTCTGCTGAAGTCATCAATAAATGTGACAAAATAGTGATAGCCTCCAATAGATGCAGCTTTAGTAGTCCACACATCAGAGTGGATTAATTCCAATGGCTTTTTACTCTCTTGAACATGCCTAGGAAAAGGTTTCCTTGCCTGTTTCCCAAATTGACAGGCTTCACAAACCTTGTGCATTTCTGCAACCTTGAATTTAGGCAATCCTGCAACAATATTTTGGGCTTGCATTGATGTAAGTCGCTGTATATTAACATGACCAATGCGTTTGTGCCAGATATTAATATCTGCAACTACACCGGTCCCATGTGCAAACATTGTTACACTCAATTCAGGCATGTCCGCATCCAACGTAAACATCCTACCCTTCTTCTTTCCTTTTGCTATCAAGCGACCGTTATTTTTCATATCCTCAACAAAGCATCCATGAGGATTAAATCTAATCTGCAAGCCCTGCTCAACCATTTGACCAACAGAAACTAGGTTTTTGGTGATGTTCAAGACATGAAATACAATGGATGTCCAGAATTGTGCATAATCCTTTCCTAGACCATTCAAGGTCATAGAAACTAGATCATCATCTTCCACTGGCGACCCAATGGAAGCAAGTGCATCTGCAATTTTCTTCACCTTCATGTGGTAGTCATTTATGCTCAGATTTTCTCTCTACACATTGTGCAACTCATGTTTGAGCTGCATTTTCCTGGCTTGCATATTTGTGCTGTACATTTTTGCCAAAGTATCCCATGCCTCCTTTGGCGTACTTGCATCCTGAATATGCACAATCATAGAGTCCAAAATACTGATAGACAGCCAGTACATAACTTTCCTGGCTCTCTCATGCCATCCTTTAAATGCCTGCATTTCCTATTGATTGGGAACATTAGGAAGAACAGGTTCTTCTTCATTTCCTGTAATGAACTCCCAATAGCCTTTTCTTATAAGGAAATTCATCATTCTAAACTTTCAGTCCGGTTGCAAGGATGGCAACCGTAAGAGCAGTCATTGCTATGGCTGCATCAAAGGGATGGTCTTTACATCAGATGGATGTAAAGAATGCCTTCTTGCATGGTGATTTGTAAGAAGAGATCTTTATGGACCAGCCACCAGGTTATGTTCATGCTGTTCATCCTAAGTTTGTTTGTAGGTTGAAGAAAGCCTTGTATGGCTTGAAGCAAGCACCTAGAGCATGGTCTGACAAGATAGGACAGTATCTTGTCACTATTGGCTTCCAGATTTCCAAGGCAGATTTCTCACTTTATGTGAGAAAAACAGAGAAAGGTATTATGCTGCTTGTCATTTATGTTGATGATTTGATCATCACAGGTGATAGTGATGAAGATATCCTTCATGTGAAAATGCTATTGAAGCAGAAGTTTGAGATGAAGGATTTGGGAGAGCTGCATTATTTCTTGGGCATTGAGGTGATTAGATCACCAACTGGGATACGGCTCTTGCAAAGGCAGTATGGCTTGGACATGCTATCCAAATATGGGATGACAGGCTATAAGCCTATTTCAGTTCCTTTGGAGCAGAATGTGAAGCTGAGCGTAGATGCAGGTGAGCTTCTGGAAGACCCTACTATGTACAGATGCATAGTAGGAAGTTTGATTTATATGACTATTACCAGGCCAGATTTGAGCTATGCTGTTGGATTGGTAAGTCAATTTATGCAGGCTCCAAGGAAACCGCATTTGGATGCGGCTAGATGCATACTCAGGTATGTGAAGTCCACATTGCAGTATGGACTATTTTATGAGGCTGGGGTTCAGATATAGTTGCATGGATACACTGATGCTGATTGGGCTAGTAGTATTTCTGATAGACGATCTACCAATGGATATGTGTTCTCTTTTCAGAGTGTTGCAGTCACTTGGAGCAACAAGAAATAGCATACAATTGCCTTGTTGAGCACAGAGGCTGGGTACAGGGGTACAACAATGGCTGCATGTGAGGTAGCTTGGTTGCATAATCTACTTTATGATATGCATTAGTCTATAGATGGGCCAGTTGTCATTTATTATGACAACATGAGCAGTATACACTTGGCAAATAACCCAGTCTATCATGCTAGAACAAAGCACATTGAGGTGCATTATCACTATGTGTGGGAGAAGGCTTTACTATGTCTTATTGATCTAGTTTATGTCAGCACAGAGGATCAGGTAGCTGACATATTCACAAAGGCATTGGGCACAGAGAAGCTGCACAAGTTTAGAGACCTGCTTGGTGTGTAGGAATTGGGATTGAGCTCGAGGGGGTGTTGAGATATTGAGCTCCACTCATGATATGCCAGGGTGACCATTGTGCATTTATGTCACTGACTTGTTAGCTGCAGATGCGGTTGGTACACTACCCACGAATAATAGCTGGATGATAGCTATCCTTATGTACTCTAGTTTGTGGCTCAGTTAGCATGCCACCTTAGTTAGCTGAGTTTGGTTTGAGACCCACATATAGGGTTCTCCTATTTCTTTGTACTAGAGTTCTTTTGGCTTACACAACTAAGAAGAGGAAAACTGTTTTCAGCCTCCACCTTTGTGTGTATTCCACCATTGTGTGTGTGAGAAAGCCGCAAGTGAGACTCCTTCCATCTCTCCCACTATCTTCACAACTTATAGTAGACAAACCCATTTCAAGGCACATGTGGATATGTGTTTGAATATTTTATATCATGTCTTTGCTGAAAGTTATGGGTCTCTGTGTCTTATGATAGTTTGGAGAGTGTTTTGAGCTAAGTGTAACGGTGTCTATGGAGAAGGTGCAATGTTTTCTCAGAACCTACCCATCCGACCCAATCAGCCCTTCAAACTCCTCGATATATATAAGTTCATGTCATGTTGAGTTGCAAGATCTTCTCTCAACAATGTATCGCTCTTCTCTTTGGTGCAGACCGGCTTGTTGAGATTATGGCCTCTGTTGATCCTTTCTTTCTCCCTATGCTTCAGTACAACATCACTTGGAATGTTACCATCTTCATTCTCATCTAAGGGAGGATAGTATGGGGAGGGCTCTTAGTATAAAATATTCTTTTTAATGTCCCCTTTCTAGTGATGAATATCTCTATTACTAAGTTTGAAAGTAGTAGGAAGTGAAGAGGTGCGTGAAGTTTTTTACCCCCAACTTCATGTCACATCTTTTTGGTGGAGACGTCAGGTACGTTTGGTATTGGATTTCTTCCCACCTTACTAAATGGTCTTGGGTGTACTTGATTGCATGTTATGCCTAGTATAGGCATGCTTTCTGATGTGATAAAGAAGATGCCTAGAAGAACTCTATTAGAAGATATTGCAATCCGTTTAAGAGAACTAGAAGATTGTGAAGGTGATGCTTAAGCTATTCACACGGTCATCATGATCATATCCTTTATGTTTGCACTCTTGAATATGTTATTGAATTGACAACACCGTCAATAGGCAGAATGATAGATTGGGGTTTGCTGGCAGCTTGGTGTGAAGAAGAGTTGAGTCTTTGGGTAGTTTTTGACTATAACAATGGAGTGGTGATTCTCAATGCTTTCAACTTGTTTTGCTATGCAAATGATGAAGAGTAGAATATCTTGAAGCTGTTATGTGCACTTACAACTAGGACAAGGGTGATTCTTGAATGCACGTGTACACAATGTTTTCATGGTGCTGGTTGGTCACTTATTTTTGAAGATTTTGTTGAGGATGACATTGTGGAGGGTTTTCAACAAGTGGTTATGCATAATAAGTTGGTTTGGGTATACTACGGATCGGTGGGATCTTGTTTGGGATATTATTTAGATCTTGGTGTTTCCTTTTTGTGTTTCATCATGGTGAAGATTCTAGTGTTTCAAGGGACCCAAGGGGAAGACTCGGAGTCTTATCTTTGGGATTTTGTTCGAGGATACCGGTTTTCTAGATGGTCCATGAAGGATCGGGCAGAGATTTTGCCTAATTTTCTTAAAGGTCTAGCCTTGAGCTTCTCTAGAGATCGAATCCTCTTTTGTGTCTTCAACAGCTTCAACTTCTAAGTTGGAGGTAATGGGCAGTCCTTAGGTACCAAAGTCCTTTGAGTTAGATCATAATATCTCCATGGCAGAGTTTGCTGATTTGAAATTGCATTTGGTAATGCACGACAACCTAGAGCACCAAAGAGTGAAGATAGTATGAATGTAATGAAAAAGGTCACTATCACCTCGAGTGTCCTAGATTGAGAAAGAAAGAAGAAAAACAAGTATCCTTGTTAGAAACTTCTTCAGGGGATGAGGAAAGAGAGGTAATGATGGCTAAACGGGGGCGTGGTAAAGCAAAAGAAGAAGAAGAAAGAAAGGAAGAAGTACATGAGGAACATTAGGAAGAGGAGCACCGTAGTAAGAAAAAGAAGGCATCTAGAAGGAGAATTAGCTAGTCAGACTTTCCTTTAGGACAAGGCATTGGAAGCTATAACTTGTTGTTTGACCTTAAAGAAAAGGAAGCTCATATCACCTTTGGTCAATTACTTGCTTTGTCTCCAAAATTACTGAAGGAATGGGGAAAGCTAGCAAGCACAAGAGTGTCAAAGAAGAAAAGAAGAAAAGTTCCATTCCTATTGTTCAAAAGGTAGATATAGATGTTGGTGATGATGTACCTGTGGTTGATGTGATCATTGATGGTCAAATGATTTCTAATGTGTACATTGATGATGGAGGTGCATTGATTAATGTCATGAGTGAGAAGACCATGATAGATGTTGATTTAAAATACTCTAGTACTACCTCTCCTTATCACATTAAATTGGCTGACAACACTAGGGTTAAGACCTTGGGAGTTGTGAAGAATCTAGAAGTGGATGTATGTGAAATTTCTATGCCGACTACTGGTGATCCCTACCAAGCTAGATGCATGTGCTTATCCATTGATTTTGGGAAGGCCTTGGCTATGCAAGGTGAAGGCTCTTAAAAAGTGGGATACTGGTGAATTGATCTTGCAGTAGGGAAATGATAAGAAGGTGTGCTACAACATAAGAAGTCACAAAAAGGAAGTTGTCAAGGAGTAGTCTTCAACATCAGAGAGTTCGAGCTCTGACTTAACCGATGAAGAAGAAGAGACAGGGTGTAGCTGCAAGGAGTGCAACTCAAAGGGTGAGGTGGAAGGAGTGGCCTTTGGTCTTTGTCTTACTGATCAGGATGAGTCAAGAGGGAACAAATCATCAACATAAATGACAAGCAGCATAATCCCTTTCTCTGTTTTTCTCACATAGAGTGAGAAATCTGCCTTGGAAATTTGAAAGCCAATAGTGACAAGATACTGTCCTATCTTGTCAGACCATGCTCTAGGTGCTTGCTTCAAGCCATACAAGGCTTTCTTCAACCTGCAAACAAACTCAGGATGAATAGCATGAACATAACCTGCTGGCTGCTCCACAAAGACCTCTTCTTGCAAATCACCATGCAAGAAGGCATTCTTTACATCCATCTGATGTAAAGACCATCCCTTTGATGCAGCCATAGCAATGACTGCTCTTACAGTTGCCATCCTTGCAACCGGACTGTATGTTTCTTCATAATCAATGCCATATGTCTGTGCATACCCCTTGACAACTAATCTTGCCTTGTATCTATTCACAGAACCATCTGCATTGTGCTTGATCTTATAAACCCACTTACAACCAATTGCATTCTTATCTTTAGGCAAAGGCACCAGTTCCCATGTAGCATTTGCTTCCAAGGCATCCATTTCTTCATCCATGGCTTTCTCCCATTTTTCATATCCCATGGCTTGCTCAGAAGAAGTGGGTTCTGGTTCCTGTATCACTTTGACCATATAGGCATAGTGAATGGTTGTAAATCCATCATATTTCAGCCTATCCACAGGATACCTAACCCTGGTAGACCTGTGCAAAATAGGCTCACTTCCAGGTGCTCTCAAAACATCCCTGGTCTTCCTCACTCCAAGTGTAACAACTGAAGGAATACCCAACTCATCATCAATGCTCTGTTCTGAGCCACTAGATTCACCATCCACATAAGAGTGATCTGCATTCACATCGAACATGGGCTGATCTACCTTCTCTTTTCCTTTTCGTGATACCTGTGTACCACTATCTGCATTGCTTTGAGGAGATTCTCTTGATCTCAATCTGCTTGTCCATGGCAAAGTATGTGAACCACTGCTAGAGGACACTGCAGGTCCACTGATATTTTGTGATTGCTGCTGTGAATTCTGTGCAGCATTGCCATTTTGTGCATCTACATTAATCATCACATTTACTGGTTTATACCAGTTGCTCATCTCATCAAAAACAACATCTCTACTCACTGTAAATTTACGAGTAGAAGGGTTATAGCATCTATACCCTTTTTGCTGCAGAGAGTAACCAATAAAGATGCACTTCTCAGCTTTTGGATCTAACTTGGACCTCAACTCATCTGGCACATGAACATAGGCAATGCAACCGAAAATTTTCAAATGAGAAATGTCTGGTTTCCTACCAGTATACATCTTCTCTGGCGTCATGCCATGTATTGCTGCAATGGGAGTCCTATTGAGCAGCAAGGAGGTCTAGAAATTCAGTTTGGAAGACACTCTCTTGGCAGCAGACCTTCACCAGGAAGGAAAGCAGCAAGGCAATTTGTCTGAGCAGCATCTCACGCAGGTTGACAAGGTTTGAGATGAGCTCTACGGATGTAGAAGGTAGCCTATGGGAGTGCCTACAGTCCACAACTAGGCAGCACATAGGCTGCTAGATGCTGGTAGGCTGTGCACTACAGTTTGTATCAGGGTTGGTCAATTATGGGCAATCTATACTAATATTTTGGCTATTTTACTTTATGAGCATGTTCCAGTCTGTATCTATGGGCTACATCAATAACTTGTGTACACAAGAGACGGAGTGAGGTTTGTTTTACACATTGTGTGATTCCCTGGCATATTGTTCCGGTACGGGAAGGTAGCACAGCCAGAAGTGTAGGAGTGCACTGTTTCAGATTGAGAGGCCCTTCGCGGTGTGGCGAGAGTGCAGTATATGCTGCGGGTGAGGGCAAAGCCCATGGTGACTTTATTTTTTTGATTTGAGGCCGTTTCGGGGCCCGTTTTGAAGGCGGAAGTTCTTCGCAGGCACTCAGAAAAAGGACCTGTTTTTCGCTGTGCGACCACTGCGCGGCTAGTCGGTGGAAAGGTGCCATAGAAATTGCATCATATGCCTGTGTGCAGAGATATTGGGAGTTGCAGATTCATGCCTGTTGCCTGTTGATGCAAAATCGTCACTAGGAAGTGACTGTGTGGTGAAATACCACTTTCGTCAGTGTTGCAGATCTGCCCCTGTGAGGCTTTTTGCCAAAGTTTTACTATTTGCCCTTGTGAGGCATTTGCTGTGTTTACAGGTTGCTATTGCAATTCGTGATTTGTAAAATGTCTGAGAATCTGTCTACCATTGTCAGTGAGAAGCTTGACAAGAACAACTTCCAAGCATGGAAGTTCAGGATGACAAACTTCCTTATGGGAAAGGGAGTTTGGGAGTACATCAGTGGTGAAACTACAGAACCAGTTTTGGGTGCTGCTCCCACTCTTGCTGAATTGAAGGCCTTTAAAGAATGGCATGAAAAAGCCAGAAAATGCTTGTATTGGCTGTCTGTTAGCATTTCAGATTCTATGATTGTGCATATACAGGATGTAGAGACGCCTAAGGAGGCATGGGATACATTGGTGAAGCTGTATAGCACAAATACCAAAGCACGAAAGATGCAGCTAAAGCAGGAGTTGCACAATGTGCAAAGGAAAAATCTGAATATAAATGAATATTCCTTGAAGGTGAAAGGCCTTGCAGATTCTCTTGCCTCCATTGGAGCACCTGTTGATGATGAGGACTTAGTGTCCGTGACCTTGAATGGTCTTGGGAAAGATTATGCACAGTTTTGGACATCCATTGGAGTCCGTGAAACATTTCCTGATTTTCAGGAACTTATTGCTCTCTTGCTGAGTGAAGAGCAAAGGAATGGTGGTTCAGCCACTCAACTTCTCAAGAGACTGCTTTCTACTCGAATACAGGTAGAGGCAGGGGTAGAGGAAGAGGCCGTTTCGGTGGCCGTGCAGGAAATCAGAACCAACAGCAATAACAGGAAAACCAGTCCTATGGAGGAGGACGTGGTAGTTCTAGAGGCAGGGGGAGCCAAAGAGGCCGTGGTTCATGGCAAAGGAACTAGCAAGTAAATAGCAGCACAGAATGCTATTATTGTGGAAAGCCTGGACACAAGGAGAATACATGCTATAAAAAGCAGAATGACATCAAAAGTGGGAAGTTGCAGCAAAGCAACTATGCATCATCAAGTGGGCATGGTGACGACAGAAATGAGCACCTTTTTGTGATGCAGCATATGGTTAACTCCATGTCAGGAGATGCTGCAGCTTGCAATGATGTTTGGTATATTGATTCAGGTGCCTCTAACCACATGACCAGTCATGGTGAGTGGTTTCATGATGTTAGAAATTTGGATAAGCCAGGTTATGTTGAAACAGGTGATGATACTGCGCACCCAATTACGCAGGTTGGTAAAGTGCCATTGGCTATGCAGGATGGCAAAACGAAGTACTTGGCAGATGTACTTCATGTTCCAAAAATCACTAAGAACCTGGTTTCAGTTGGCCAGATGGTTGAGCAAGGTCTGCAGGTTAGATTTAATCCTGATGGATGCTTTGTTGAGGACTTGAAAAATAAGTGCCGCTTGGTTGCGAAAGGCAACAAAAATGGCAGAATGTTCACCTTGGATGTTGATATGCCTGAGGTGAAAGCTGCTATGTTTGCGCATGGGAGAGGTGTCATTGCAGATATTGAGATATGGCACAAGCGCATTGGGCACGTGAATATACAAAGGCTGAAATCTATGCAAACAAAAAACATTGTTGCAGGTTTGCCTAAATTCAGAGTTGATGAGGGAATGCAAAAGGTATGTGAAGCATGCCAAATGGGTAAGCAGGCCAGACATGCATTTCCCAAAAATGCTAAGGTGAGCAGAAGACCTTTGGAAGTGATCCATTCAGATGTTTGGACAACCAAAGCTGCTTCTATTGGTGGATGCCATTATTATGTGACGTTTATTGATGACTACACTAGGAAGGTGTGGATTTATTTTATGAAGCACAAAAGTGAAGTGTTCAGCCATTTCAAGGCTTTTAAGGCCATGGTTGAAAAAGAGAAAGGTGTGCATATTAAAGTGCTAAGATCTGATGGAGGGGGAGAGTACTTTTCGGAAGAATTTTGTGAATATCTGAAAGAACAGGGAATTCAAAGGAAGTACTCATGCAGGTCTACCCCTCAGCAGAATGGGGTTGCAGAAAGGAAGAACAGGCATATTGCAGAAGTAGGACGGGCGATCCTAAATGAGAAAAACATGCCTGATTATTTTTGGGCTGAAGCAGTAGCAACTGCTGTTTATATTATGAACAGAACCCCCACTGTAGCTGTCCATGGCACGACACCTGAAGAAATGTATACAGGCCAAAAACCAGATATTTCTCACTTGAAGGTATTTGGTTGCATAGCTTATGTTCATGTTCCTGATGAGAAGAGAACAAAGCTGGATCCAAAGGCAGAAAAATGCATCTTTATTGGATATGCTCTACACCAGAAAGGGTATCACTGTTATAACCCTTCCACCCGCAAAATGCAAGTGAGCAGAGATGTTGTTTTTGATGAAATGAGCAGCTGGTATGCACCAACTGTTATGGTAGGAGATGCAGATGCAGGAAATGGGAATGCTGCAATAAATGCAGAGCAGCAATCTCAAGCCTTGAGTGGACCCAGAGAGTCCTCTACTAGTGGATCTAATGCATGGACAGGGAGATTGAGATCTAGTGAATCGTCACATGGCAGCCCTGATAGTGTTGTGCAGGTATCACATAAGGGAAAAGAAAAAGTAGACCATGCTCCAGTGTTTGATGTGTCTGCTGGTAGCTCTCATGTTGATGGAGAGTCAAGCGGCTCTGAAATGAGCCTTGATGAGGAACTTGGGATTCCTTCTGTTGTTACACCTGGTGCAAGGAAAAGCAGGCATGATTTAAAGACTCCTGCAACTGATCCAGTTGTACGGAGGTCCACTCGTATTAAGTATCCAGTTGACAGGCTGAGATATGATGGGTATACAGCACATCACTATGCTTATATGGTCAAGGTTCTAGAGGAGCCAGAGCCCACATGTTTTGAGGATGCAGCAGGGCATAAAAATTGGGAAGCAGCTATGGATGAAGAGATGGCTGCCTTGGATGCAAACCACACTTGGGATTTGATGCCTTTGCCTCATGATAAGAAGGCTATTGGCTGCAAGTGGGTTTACAAAGTAAAGCACAATGCTGATGGGTCTGTTAGCAGGTACAAGGCAAGATTGGTTGCCAAAGGTTTTGCGCAGACATATGGAATTGACTATGAGGAAACTTTCAGCCCAGTTGCAAGGATGGCAACCGTGAGAGCAGTAATTGCTATGGCTGCTGCAAAGGGATGGTCTTTGCATCAGATGGATGTGAAAAATGCCTTCTTGCATGGTGATTTGCAGGAAGAGGTTTATATGATGCAGCCAGAAGGTTATGAGGATAATTCACACCCCGATTTTGTATGCAGGTTGCGCAAAGCCTTGTATGGCTTAAAACAGGCGCCGAGGGCATGGTCAGACAAGATAGGGCAATATCTTGTCACTATTGGATTTCAGATTTCCAATTCAGATTTTTCACTTTATGTGAAAGGACAAACAGAGGGACTGTGCTTGTAGTCATCTATGTTGATGACTTGATTATTACAGGTGATAGTGATGTAGACATTAATGAAGTGAAGCTACTGTTGAAGCAGAAATTTGAGATGAAGGATTTGGGAGAGCTGCGTTACTTCTTGGGCATTGAGGTTATTAGATCCCCGAGTGGGATATGGCTGTTGCAAAGGCAATACGGTTTGGACATGCTGTCCAAATATGGGATGACAGGCTGTAAGCCTATCTCTGTTCCATTGGAGCTGAATGTGAAGCTCAATGCAGAGACAGGTGAGCTTCTTGAAGATATTACTATGTACAGGCACATAGTAGGTAGCTTGATTTACATGACTATAACCAGACCAGATTTGAGCTATGCTGTGGGGCTGGTGAGTCAGTTTATGCAGGCACCGAGGAAGCCACATTTGGATGCGGCTAGGCGCATACTGCGGTATGTGAAGTCCACATTGCATTATGGACTGTTTTATGAAGCTGGGTGTGCATTACAGGTACATGGATACACAGATGCTGACTGGGCTGGTAGTGTCTCAGACAGGAGATCTACTAGTGGTTTTATGTTTTCCCTTGGGAGTGGTGCCATCAGTTAGAGCAGCAAGAAGCAGCCAACAGTTGCCTTGTCGAGCACAGAGGCTGAGTACAGAGGTGCAGCAATGGCTGCATGTGAGGTAGCTTGGTTACGGAAGCTACTTGCAGATATGGGACAGTCAATTCATGCAGTAGTTGTCATTCATTGTGACAACATTAGCAGCATCATGCTTGCTAATAACCCAGTTTATCATGCTAGAATGAAGCACATTGAGGTGCATTATCACTTTGTGAGAGAGAAGGTTCTAGCTGGTGAGATTGATCTTGTCTATGTCAGCACTGAGGAGCAGGTGGCTGATATTTTTACGAAGGCATTGGGTACCGAGAAGCTTCGCAGATTTAGGAGCTTGCTTGGTGTACGTGAGATGGATTTGAGCTTGAGGGGGAGTGTTGAGATATCAAGCTCTACCCCCGATATATCTCCTGGATGACTATCATTTATGTCACCGCCTATGTTAGTTGTACTCGTGGTGTAGTTAGACTACCACGTATGTTTTTGTTGGTTTGGGTTCACATATGAACCACGTATTCTAGGGTTTGACATATAGGGTATTTCCCTCTTCTATTGTATGGTTGTTGTGTGCAAAAGTGAAGAAAGGCTTCACCCTCCAACCTTGTGTCCTCTCTCTTTTGTGTGTTGTGAAAAAAGCTGAACTTGAGTCTCCTATCTCTCTCCCCTATTCTTTACATAATAATGTGGTAGATCTTTCTCATTTAGCATGGCCCTAGATACCTCTCCAATATGCATGTTTTTCCTTTCTACAATTCCATTTTGCTATGGGGTATGACTGCATGAATATTGCTGCTTTATGCCATGCTCCTGCAAGAACCTTACAAACTCATTTGAGAGGTACTCTCCCCCACCATCTGACCTTAGGCATTTTATTTGCAGGCCTGTTTCTTTTTCAACCATAGCTTTAAAAGCTTTGAAGTGCCCAAACACTTCACTTTTCTTTTTCATAAAATACACCCAAAGTTTTTTGCTAAAGTCATCAATAAATGTGACAAAATAGTGACAGCCTCCAATAGATGCAGCTTTAGTAGTCCACACATCAGAGTGGATTAATTCCAATGGCTTTTTACTCTCTTAAACATGCCTAGGAAATGGTTTCCTTGCCTTTTCCAAATTGACAGGCTTCACAAACCTTATGCATTTCTGCAACCTTGAATTTAGGCAATCCTGCAACAATATTTTGGGCTTGCATTGATTTAAGTCGTCGTATGTTAACATGACCAATGCATTTATGCTAGATATCAATATCTACAACAACATCGGTCCCATGTGCAAACATTGCTGCACTCAATTTAGGCATGTCAGCATCCAATGTAAACATCCTACCCTTTTTCTTTCCTTTTGCTATCAAGCGACTGTTATTTTTCATATCCTCAACAAAGCATCCATGAGGATTAAATCTGACCTGCAAGCCCTGCTCAACCATTTGACCAACAGAAACCAGGTTCTTGGTGATGTTCGGGACATGAAATACATCGGACAGGTATTTCTTTTTCCCATCCTGCATAGACAAAGGAATTTTACCAATCTACACAATAGGATGTGCAGTATCATCACCAGTCTCCACAAATATCTTTTCCATTTTCCTTGCATCCTGCATCCATTCTGCATGACTTGTCATGTGGTTTGAAGCATCTGAGTCAACATACCACACATCATTTCGTTCTTCTGCACTTGTCACAGAATTGGTCATATGCTACACTATAAATAGATGCTCATTTCTGTCATCACCCTGTCTACTGGAAGATGCATAATTGCCTTGCTGCAATTTTCCATTCATAATGTCGTTCTTATTTTTGTAGCAGTCCTTAGCCATATCACCCATTTTACCACAGTAGTAGCATTCAACATTGCTATTTGCATTTTGGCCTCTCTGCCATCCACCACGGCCTCTTTGGCTCCCCCTGCCTCTAGAATTACCATGTCCTCCTCCATAGGAGTGGTTTTCTTGAGCTTGCTACATATTCTAATTTCTACCATGGCCTCCAGATCGGCCTCCTCTACCTCTGCCTCTACCTCTTCTAGCATTTGAGTAGAAGATAGTTTCTTTTGAAGTTCCTCCTGAAGAAGATGCACCCCCATTTCTCTGCTCTTCAGAAATTAGAAGAGCAAACAACTCTTCAAAATCAGGAAATTTTTCACGGACGGCAATGGATGTCAGGAACTGTGCATAATCCTTTCCTAGACCATTCAAGCTCACAGAAACTAGATCATCATATTCCACTGGCGACCCAATGGAAGCAAGTGCATCTGCAATTTTCTTCACTTTCATGTGGTAGTCATTTATGCTCAAATTTTCTCTCTGCACATTGTGCAACTCCTGTTTGAGCTGCATTTTCCTGGCTTGCGTATTTGTGCTGTACATTTTATCCAAAGTATCCCATGCCTCCTTTGGCATACTTGCATCCTGAATATGCACAATCATAGAATCAGAAATACTGATAGACAGCCAGTACATAACTTTCCTGGCCCTCTCATGCCATCCTTTAAATGCCTGCATTTTTTGTTGATTGGGAACATTAGGAAGAACTGGTTCTTCTTCATTTCCTGTAATGAACTCCCAATAGCCTTTTCCCATGAGGAAATTCGTCATTCTAAACTTCCATGCCTGGAAGTTGTTCTTGTCAAGCTTTTCTATGACAATCTATGAAAGAGAATCAGACGCCATTACAGAACACTGCAAAATATTTAGTCACTGCAAAAAACACAACTTTTGCTGTTGAGAGTTCACGCTCAACATCATGTGATCATGTGTGCATAGCACCATCACGTGATCATATGTGCATAGCACTAACCTTATAGAGTGCTATAAAGGAAAGGGTTAGCTCCCCTAACCCTAACCCTAAAAGGGTTTGTATATATTCTATTTTTTCAACTAAATCTAGTGTACAGTTAGTCATTTGTGGTGTGCTCTCTAGCTGTGCCCTCTCTCCTCATCTCCACTCTTCTCCTCTCCCCTCTTCATATTTTGTCATGGTATCAGAGCTCCCTTGTCTTCCGTTGAGACATTGAGATTCTTGAGAGTGTGAGAGAGATTGTGAGATTGAGAGTTCTCTTGAGTGATTGTGAGATTTTTTCCCTTCACTTCCGTTGAGAGAATTTCCGTCCATTGAAAGAAAATTCCGTCATTGTTCTTGAGAGGATTCCTTGATTGAAAGCAAGAGAGATTGTGAGTGATCTCTGCAAGAGAATCATGTGAAAAAGTTCTTCGAGTGTATCCTTATGAGAGAAAGATAGGAGTGATTGTGCGAATCGTCATTGTTTCCTTTGTTTTTTGGGAAAAGTGATTTCTCTTGAGAGAGTTCTGAGATTTCCATCGTGAGAGGTCTTCATTAAGAAGGCCGAGTTTCGGAAAAGAGAGTGAGAGAGACCTACGGGCGACGAGTAGCTTCAACGACTCTTTGCACCAAAGCCCCTTCACCGACTCCTACCAAAGACTAGAGTTTCAGAATATTGCGCTCCATCAACAACGAACAACAGCCCATAGTCTTCTATAAGGTGCCTCCAATCGGCCGACGAACGAGCAGCAGCAGTGGCGACTCCATCGTTGGACCTCCAACTCCAACTCCAACTGCAACTCCAACTGCCCTTGTCAACCGTCTACAAACGATGTCTCTTTCCGTTCGCTTTCTGAAATTTCCACTGTCCGCCTTACTTTCGCTACGCTTACAAAGCATCCTTCTTTTAGCGGTGTCCTCCGGCTGCGGAGGACTAGCATTAAAAGCTTCGTCACTCTTTGCATAACCCCTTTCTGGCCGCAGCGTCACTATTTTGAATCCTAGCGAAACCAAAGGAGTGCATACCGTGTGCCTTCGCCTCCGTGCAGCTTCCACTGTAGAACTCAAATTCCGAGATTTGTGGCCGCTTCGCAGCACTCTACCCAAGTCTTTCTTGAAAGGCATCACGCCGTGAGGGTCTCCTAGCGCAGCAGCTGCACAGTTCACCTCGCCTCAATTTCTCCTAAATCGTCCGGTGGTTCTTTCGTTGACGCGATTTTAACAAACACCATCCTCCTCCACTAGAAATCCGAGACGTTCTTCCTTCCAGAAAAAGAAGTCGCCAGCAAGCTCCAGCATCTACAGCAAGCTCCAATCGCCGCCATCAGCTTCGCAGCAAAGCTCCTAGCTCCTCCAGTGAGCTCCAGCATCCACGAGCTCTAACGAAGAACGACGACGGAATCTTCGAGATTCCGTCGGCATCTCCCAGATTCCGGCGGCCCACGAGGCGACACGTGGAGGATAGAGCACACACTCACCTTGCGACACGTGGCAGATAGACTGCCACGTCATCACCGACTGCCACGTCATCACCGACTGCCACGTCAGCACCGACTGCCACGTCAGCACCGACTGCCACGTCATCACCGACTGCCACGTCATCACCGACTGCCACGTCATCAGTGCCACGTCATTAGTGACACGTCATCAGCCACGTCAGCACTGCCACGTCATTTGCCACGTCATTTTGCCACGTCATCTGCCACGTCATTTGTGCCACGTCATCTGCCACGTCATCTGTGCCACGTCATCATTGCCACGTCATCAGTGCCACGTCATCAGTGACACCTCAGCACTGCCACCTCAGCACAGAGCTTCACTGGCACACCTCTTGCTAAGCACAGTGCCACATCATCACTGCATGTGACTCACAGTGACACATCATCATTGAGCACCATTTGCACTCCTTTTGCCCCTCCACCTAGATCAAGTCATATCTCTTGATCCAGGAAGAATTTGAGGGTGCTCCAAAAAGGAAAGTCGCTCGATTTTTTGTGCTCTACGCGCTCGTTACATCACGCGCACATTTCGGCGCAAGTTACACTCACATTTGAGCCTCGCCGACAAAACCACTTCCTTCACGCACATTTGCCTCTACATCGACGCATCTGACCCAGCACTTAAAAAGAACAAAGGAAAAGGAATTATTTGCTGCTCTTTCATCGATCGACGGTTGGTTTAGATCTAGATCAGAGTAGACTAGATCGCCATAGAGGGGACGCTTTGAATTCCCCAAGTTGCCAATCTAAGCCATGCCCGAAATTCCCGACTAGTACCTACTCGGAGTCAGTCCATACGCTCACATCCGATTTCACATCATTACATTACCTGAAATCTTACGTTCATCAGTTCAGTGAGCAGACTTCAGAGTTCAGAGGCATTGCAGATTGATTCAGTGGGCAGATAGCACTTGATTTCACACACACATGCCACCATTGTAAAGCCTATTTGGCTATCTCACGGCATCGTGCACATCATTTTTCAGCCTTGTAAAGCCTCTTGGCTATTTCCGGCATCATTGCCACAAGCCTTGTAATACAGGTCAGATCTTATTTACTACAGTTCTATCTTCACCGACGGTACAGAGATTTCACTTGGCATCTTCAGTGTATTTGCAGTTGATTCATACAGAGTTTTCCAGGACACTTTTTGAGTACATTGTTTGCACCATGTCGACTAGCAACCTCAATCTGGAGGCATCTGCTAAGTTAGACAACTCCAATTACGGTACATGGAAATACCGAATGGAGACCATTCTTGTGCTTCAGGACAAATGGGAGTATGTTGATGGATCCATACCTAGACCATTGGCCGATCCAGCCACCAGTAGCTCTACTCCATCTGTTGTCACAGCACCAGCAACGGGATCTACATCGGGATCTACATCTACACAAACGGTTTCCGCACCAGTAGCAGATCCTGCCATTGCCCGAGCTCAAGCAGAATGGGATAAGAAAGACAAGTATGCCTATCACCTGATCAAGCAGAATGTGCAAGATGTCATGCTAGCACAGCTCAACACAGTCAAGACATCAAAAGAAGCATGGGATATGTTCGCAGCTCTCTACGAGTCCAAGAACACATCCAGGATTCTCACCTTGAGAAACCAGATCAACCAGAGTTTCCGCAATAGCAATGAAACCGGTCATGCTTATGTACTCCGCATCAAAGACTACAACAATCAACTTGCAGCAGCAGGAGAGACTATGAATCCCGCAGAAATGGTTCAAGTAATCCTGAATGGACTAGGAGAGGGATATGAGAATCTAGTCCAGAGTATTGCCATCCAACGGCAAATTCCAACACTGGAAGAACTTCAGTCAGTTCTACTTGGTGAAGAACTCAGGACTCAGGCCATTCAAGCACGTAAAGGTCATTCTAATGATCAGGCATTCACAGCTTCAGACAGAAGCAGAGGCAAAGGCAGAAACAGAGGTAGATCATATCAGAAAAGTGGTCAAAATCAAAGTCAGAATCAGCATCAGCATCAGCAGCATCCTCAGCAACATCAAAATCAGCAAAGAGGAAATCATTCCAACAGAGGAAGATTCCAAGGACGAGGGAATGCATCCACCAATGTGTCAAACATTCAATGCAACTATTGTCACAAGTTTGGACACTATGAAAGAGATTGCCGCAAGAAGCAGTATGACCAAGGCGGTCAATCCAGCAGTAATCGAGGGAATTCTCGAGGAAGAGGAAATCATCGTGGTGGACATTCTAGTCACAGTCATTTTGCAAATGAACATGGCAATATGTTTCTTGCAAGTGAGGAATTGCATCAGACTGATACAATGCACCTAGACACTGATTTCAATCCCAAAGAGGATTTCAGCTATCAAGTCGACCAAGTGGAACAGGATCCTTGGTACATCGACAGCGGTGCATCATCTCATATGACAAATCATCAGGAATGGTTCACAGAAATGAAGCCATTAGAAGGTCAAAAGAATGTCATCTATACAGCAGACAATACACCGAATCCGGTTCAAGGGACAGGTGTTATCCCTATGAATAATTTCACTGGTACAAAAGGATTAGTCAAAGATGTGCTCTATGTTCCGAAGCTCAGCAAGAACCTCTTGTCAGTAAGTCAAATGACGGAACACAACTACAAAGTCATCTTCGACGGTGATGAATGCACTATCAGAGACAAATCCAAAAGAGGTCAGCTAGTAGCAAAAGGTGTCAAGGAAGGACGCTTATACAGGATGCTAGCTACAGTACCAGATCAACATGCCATGTCAGCCCAAATGCAACAGATGCCACTATCTGCAAAATGGCATAAGAGATATGGTCATGTCAACTTCAAGTACTTGTTAGATCTAAGGAATCAAAATATGGCAATTGGGATTCCGAAGCTACAGTTTCTTGGAAAGGTTTGTGAAGCATGCTGCTTCGGCAAACAAAAGCGAACCAACTTTGTCAGAAGTACCTCTCGTGCACGAGGTATTCTTGATTTGATTCATACAGATGTATGGGGTTATGCCCAGACCCGCAGCATCAATGGTTCACTTTATTACTTGACCTTCATCGACGACTACAGCAGATATTGTTGGGTCTACTTTCTGAAAGAAAAATCTGAAGTGTTTGTCAGATTTCAAGAATTCAAAGCCATGGTAGAAAACCAAACAGGTAGAAAGATCAAGGTCATGAGATCAGACAGAGGAGGTGAATACATGTCTTCAGCATTCATCAACTTTTGCAAAACTCACGGCATTCGAAGACAATTCACATGTGCAGATACTCCTCAGCAAAATGCAATAGCTGAAAGGAAGAATGGGACTTTAGCAGACAGTGCTAGAGCAATGCTTAGTGAAAAGCATCTTCCAAATCAGTATTGGGCAGAAGCAATAGCTACAGCTAACTACTTGCTTAATCGGCTTCCTACCGAACCGATACAAGGTATGACTCCTTATGAAGCATTCACTGGACACAAGCCACGCATTGGGCATCTCCGCATATTTGGTTGCATAGCATATGCCCACATACATGATGATCATCGCAGGAAATTGGATGCGAAGTCACGCAAATGCATCATGGTTGGCTACAGTGAAGAAAGTAAAGCATACAAATTGTATGATCCCATCAACCGCAAAGTCATCATCTCCAGAGATGTAATCTTCGATGAGGAATCAGAATGGAAAACCTCACCTACACAGGAGATAGAAGCATCGACTTCACAGTCATCTACAGAACAGGTTGATGAAGAAGAGCAAGAATTGCCAGCAACACCCCAATCAGCGTCACAGCAGCTCAGACGGTCTACTAGGGAAAGCAGACCACCAGCCAGATTGACATATGCTCAGAAAGGCAAAGCAATTCAGGTGGAAACCACCAACTATGCTCTTATGACTACCATCATGGCTCCAGAAGAGCCAGTGTACTTCGAAGACGCAGTAGATAAGCCAGAATGGCAAACTGCAATGAATGAGGCAATGGATGCTTTGTATAAAAATAACACTTGGGAATTATGTGACCTTCCACCAGGAAAGAAGGCCATAGCCAACAAATGGGTATACAAAGTGAAGTACAATCCAGATGGCAGTATTCAAAGATACAAAGCCAGATTAGTTGCAAAAGGATTTGCACAACAATATGGCCAAGATTATGATGAGACTTATGCTCCAGTAGCAAAGATGGATTCCATACGGTTCTTGATATCACTAGCGACACTCAGTACATGGAATGTGTATCAGCTCGATGTCAAGAATGCATTTCTCAATGGTTATCTAGACGAGGAAGTCTACATGCAACAACCAGCCGGTTATGTTGAACCAGGACAGGAGAACAAGGTTTGCCATCTCAAGAAAAGTCTCTACGGCTTAAAACAAGCCCCCAGAAGTTGGTACAGCAGAATTGACAAGTATTTTGCTGATCTGGGATACATGAAGTCAAATGCAGATCATACTCTCTACTACAAAGTTCAAGGGGAAGATATTACTATTGCACTTTTGTACGTAGATGATCTGATTGTGACAGGAAGCAAGGATAGCTTCATCCGAAAGCTAAAACAAGACTTATCTGCAGAGTTCGACATGAAAGATCTTGGACTTATGCACTATTGTCTTGGAATTGAGTTCTGGAGAGATTCAGATAGCACATTCATGAGTCAGCTCAAATATGTTGACAGTCTCCTGAAGAAGTTTCATATGGCAGATTGCAAGATTGCAGCCACTCCCATGGAACAGAGTTTGAAACTTACTAAAGATTCAGAAAAGCCTACAGTCAATGACAGATACTACAGGCAACTCATTGGATCTCTTATATATCTGACAATCACACGGCCAGATATTTGTTATGCAGTAAGCTCACTAGCACAGTTTATGGCAAATCCAAAACAGTCTCACTGGAATGCAGCCAAAAGAGTCTTGAGATACATCAGAGGTACAAGACAATTTGGGATAGAATACAGAGGAAGTCATCCACGGTTGCATGGATACTGTGACAGTGACTATGCTGGAGATCATGAGACCAGGAGATCGACACAGGGATATGCATTTTTCCTTGGTCACGGTGCTATATCATGGTTGTCAAACAAACAGCCAACTGTTTCTTTGTCTTCGACTGAAGCAGAATATAGAGCACTCACTACAGGTGCATGTGAGGCTATATGGCTCAGAAGACTATTGTCAGAAACAGATTACTTTGATGAGTCAAAGCCAACAACAATATACTGTGATAATCAATCGGCTCAAGCATTGGCCAAAAATCCAGTATATCACTCCAGAACAAAGCACATTGATGTCAGAGAGCACTTCATCAGAGAAAGAGTGTTACTTGGTGACATCACACTGCAGCATTGTGATAGCAAAGAAAATGTTGCAGACATCTTTACCAAACCACTCGGTAAAGAGCTATTCGAGAAACACCGACTAGCTCTTGGTTTGATGCAGAGGAAGGACATTCCCATTAAAGGGGTGTGATGGAATGTAATGCTCAGTCCTTCTTCGATTCCCTAGAATCATCATCTTGAGGGAAGGCCTACTTCATGATGTTGATCTTGAGGGAAGGTGTTGAGAGTTCACGCTCAACATCATGTGATCATGTGTGCATAGCACCATCACGTGATCATATGTGCATAGCACTAACCTTATAGAGTGCTATAAAGGAAAGGGTTAGCTCCCCTAACCCTAACCCTAAAAGGGTTTGTATATATTCTATTTTTTCAACTAAATCTAGTGTACAGTTAGTCATTTGTGGTGTGCTCTCTAGCTGTGCCCTCTCTCCTCATCTCCACTCTTCTCCTCTCCCCTCTTCATATTTTGTCATTTGCCTCACACGAGCAGATCTACAAAACTGACGAAAGTGGTATTTGACCACACAGTCACTTCCTAGTGACGATTTTGCATCAACAGGCAACAAGCATGATTCTGCAACTCCCAATATCTTTGCACACAGGCATACGATGCAGTTTCTGCAGCAACTTTTCATCGACCAGCCGAGCAGTGGTCGCACAGCAAAAATAGGGCCTTTTTTTGAGTGCCTATGAAGAACTTCCGCCTTCAAAACGGGCCCCGAAATGGCCTCAAATCAAAAAAATAAAGTCACCTAGGGCTTTGCCCTAAGCTGTAGTATATACTATGCTCTTGCCACATTGCGAAGGGCGTCTCAATCTGAGACAGTGCACTCTTGCACTTCTGGCTGTGCTACCTGCAGAGATTTTCTCCCAAACTCGAAATAGGAAAGCAACACTAGTCCTCTTACTAGGACACCATGAACTTGGTTTGCTTTCTTGAGTTCCTTACCACGAACAAGGCTCTGATACCATGTGAAGATAGTGGGAGAGAGGGAAGGAGTCTCACTTGTGGCTTTCTCACATACACAATGGGGGAATACACACAAAGGTGGAGGCTGAAAACAGTTTTCCTCTTCTTAGTTGTGAAAGCCAAAAGAACTCTAGTACAAAGAAATAGAAGAACCCTATATGTGGGTCTCAAACCAAACTCAACTAACTAAGGTGGCATACTAACTGAGCCACAAACTAGAGTAGATAAGGATAGTTGTCATCCAGCTATTATTCGTGGGCAGTGTACCAACCGCGTTTGCAGCTAACAAGTTGGTGACATAAATGCACAACGGTCACCCTGGCATATCGCAAATGGAGCTCGACATCTCAACAATTGTTTCGTTTTTAGACAGTTTTTACTCCCATCCAATAATTTGTCCATATCATTCTGACTGCTTTTTTGTTTCTTATGAAACTTATATTAGATGAAGCCCATTTCAAGGCACATCTGGATATGTGTTTGAATATTTTATATCATGTCTTGGCTGAAAGTTATGGGTCTCTGTGTCTTATAATAGTTTGGGGAGTGTTTTGAGCTAAGTGTAAAGGTGTCTATGGAGAAGGTGCAATGTTTCCTCGGAACCTACCCATCTGACCCAATCAGCCCCTTCAAACTCCTCGATATATATTAGTTCATGTCATGTTGAGTTGAAAGATCTTCTCTCAACAACGTATCGCTCTTCTCTTTGGTGCAAACCATCGGCTTGTTGAGATTATGGCCTCTATTGATCCTTTCCTTCTCCCTATGCTTGAGTACAACATCACTTCGAATGTTGCCATCTTCATTCTCATCTAAGGGAGGATAGTATGGGGTGGTCTCTTGGTATAAAAGCATCTTTTTAATGTCCCCTTTCTAGTGATGAATATCTCTATCACTCTGTTCGAAAGCAGTAGGAAGTGAAAAGGTGTTTGAAGTTTATTACCCCCAACTTCATGTCACATCTTTTTGGTGAAGATGCTAGGTACATTTGGTATTGGATTCATCCCACCTTAATAAATGGTATTGGGTGTACATGATTGCATGTTATGCCTAGTATAGGCATGCTTTCTGATGTGATAAAGAAGATGCCTGCAAGAACTCCGTTAGAAGAGATTACAGTCTATTTAAGAGAACTAGAAGATTGTGAAGGTGATGCTTAAGCTATTCACATGGTCATCATGATCATATCCTTTATGTTTGCACTCTTGAATATGTTGGTGAATCGACAATGCCGTTAACAAGCAGAATGATAGATTGGGGATTGTTTCATGCACTGGCAACTTGGTGTGAAGAAGAGTTGAGTCTTTGGGTAGTTTTTGACTATAACAATGGAGTGGTGATTCTCAATGCTTTCAACTTCTTTTGATATGCAAATGATGAAGAGTAGAATCTCTTGAAGCTGTCATGTGCACTTCCAACTATGACAAGGGTGATTCTTGAATGCATGTGTACACAATGTTTTCATGGTGCTGGTTGGTCACTTATTTTTGAAGATTTTGTTGAGGATGACATTGTGGAGGGTTTTCAACAAGTGGTTATGCATAATAAGTTGGTTTGGGTATACTAAGGATCAGTGGGATCTTGTTTGGGATATTATCTGGATCTTGGTGTTTCCTTTTTGTGTTTCATCATGGTGAAGATTCCATTGTTTCAAGGGGAAGACTTGGAGTCTTATCTTTGGGATTTTGTTCGAGGATGCCGATTTTTTGGATGGTCCATGAAGGATCGGGTAGAGATTTTGCTTGATTTTCTTGAAGGTGTAGCCTTGAGTTGGCATGAGGCCTTGCCGGACTCTACCAAGGAGGACTGGGACAAGTGGTGGCTACTATAATGAAGTAGAGATCTAGGGCAGTGGAGTCGCCAAATGCTTTGATGTTGTAGTTGGACCTGCTCTATCAAGGAGAGGGTGAGATGGTCTCTGTGTTGGCAATCCAATATGAAACTTTATGGACAAAGTATGAAAGGGTAGCTTTGCGAGCTATGGCATCTGCATCATCGGCCCCTCAAAGTCTCGTAGGGATGGAGCACTTAAAGATGAGCAAATTTGTTATGGATTTGGAGCCTCATCTTTGCTCAAAAGTATTGAGTAAAGATCCAACAACATATGTGGAGGCACTTCACATTGTAGACCAAGAAAGAAGCTTCTCTAGAGATCGAATCCCCTTTTGTGTCTTTAATAGCTTCAACTTCTAAGTTGGAGGTAATGGGCAGTCCTTAGGTACAAAGTCCTTTGAGTTAGATCATAATATCTCCCAATTGATGGCAGAGTTTGTTGATTTGAAATTGCATTTGGTAATGCAAGACAACCTAGAGCATCAAAGAGTGAAGATAGTATGAATGTAATGAAAAAGGTCATTATCACCTCGAGTGTCCTAGATTAAGAAAGAGAGAAGAAAAACAAGTATCCTTGTTAGAAACTTCTTCAGGGGATGAGGAAGGAGAGGTAATGATGGCTAAACGGGGGCGTGGTAAAGCAAAAGAAGAAGAAGAAAGAAAGGAAGAAGAAGATGAGGAACATTAGGAAGAGGAGCACCGTAGTAAGAAAAAGAAGGCATTTAGAAGGAGAATTAGCCAGTCAGACTTTCCTTTAGGACAAGGCATTGGAAGCTATGACTCGTTGTCTGACCTTAAAGAAAAGGAAGCTCATATCACCTTTGGTTAATTTCTTGCTTTGTCTCCAAAACTACTAAAGGAATAGGGAAAGCTAGCAAGCACAAGAGTGTCGAAGAAGAAAAAGAAGAAAAGTTCCATTCTTGTTGTTCAAAAGGTAGATATAGATGTTGGTGATGATGTACCTGTGGTTGATGTGATCATTTATGGTCAAGTGATTTCTAATGTGTACATTGATGGAGGTGCATCGATTAATGTCATGAGTGAGAAGACCATGATAGATGCTGATTTAAAATACTCTAGTACTACCTCTCCTTATCGCATCAAATTGGCTGACAACACTAAGGCTAAGACCTTGGGAGTTGTGAATAATCTAGAAGTGGACGTATGTGAAATTTCTATGCCAACTACTTTTTAGGTGATCCCTACCAAGCTAGATGCACGTGCCTATCCATTGATTTTGGGAAGGCCTTGGCTATGCAAGGTGAAGGCTGTTCAAAAGTAGGATACTACAGAATTGATGTTACAGCAAGGAAATGATAAGAAGGTGTGCTACAACATCAGAAGTCTTCTCAAGGAGGATTCTTCAACATCAGAGAGTTCGAGCTCTGACTTAACCAATGAAGAAGAAGAGACAGGGTGTAGCTGCAAGGAGACCAACTTAGAGGGTGAGGTAGAAGGAGTGGCCTTTGGTCTTTGTCTTGGTGCTGATCGAGATGAGTCAGGAGGGAACAAGGTGGTGGTACAAGAAGATCTTGTAGAGACACTTCATGTGGAGGATGTGGAGCACACTAAACGATGCCAACACAATGAAGAGCTTCTTAGTGATTCTCTATCAGGTAGTTAGAAGCTCTAGTACTTGGATATGTTAGATGATTTCCCATATCTCTTTGCAGCAAGCTATTCACACGTTCGATCGGTCTCTCTTCTAGAACACAAGATTGAGTTGAAGCTAGAAGGGAAGCTAGTTATGCAATGCTTAAGGCAATTGGGGGTGATCCAAAGCTAAGGCACTAAAGAAAGAGGTAACACAACTACTTGAGGTGGGATTCATCTTTCCAGTTGATGATTCAGAATGGATATCTCCCATAGTTGTCACACCAAAGAAAGGAAATAAGTGGCAGGTTTGTGTGGACTTTCATCCTTCGAATGCATGCGCTAAGAGGGATCATTTTCCTTTGCCATTCCAAGATGAAATACTAGACCAAGTAGCAAGGCATGAGATGTATTCTATATGTGATGGGTATTCTGGATACTTTCAATTTCATATTTGGAAGGAAGATCCAAAGAAAACATCATTTGTCACACCTTGGGGAGTTTTTTCTTATAGAGTGATGCCTTTTGGGTTGACCAATGCACTAGCTACATTTCAAATGTTCATGAGTCAGGTGCTCGAGCCTTACTTGGGAAAGTTCATAAGGGTGTTTTTGGATGATTTTTGCATTTTTTCTCAACACATAGATCACATGGAGAAGTTAAAGATGGCCTTAGCTAGGATTGATGAAGCAAAAGGGTGTCTAAATCCCAGCAAGTGTCATTTGGCTCAAAAAAAAGTAGTCTTGTTGGGGCATATTGTGTCTGAAGAAGGCTTGCAAGTAGATCCTGACAAGGTTCAAGCAATAATGGTATTGCCAATCTTGAGAGTGTCACTGGTGTTCGTAGAATTGTAGGAAAGAGCAAGTATTATCAACGCTTTTGTGATGATTTCATAGAGATAGTGCATCCCATGAACTTGTTGACAAGAAAAGGAGTTTCTTTCCAATGGGGAGTGGAGCAACAAGAGTCTTTTCAGAGCAACTTAAGGAGGCCATGAGTAAGGGCCCAATATTGAAGTCCCTTGATTGGTCTCAAGACTTTTATGTAAATCCAAGTGTATCTTTGCATTCAGTTGGTGCCATATTGCTACAAAAAGGAGAGGTAGGTAGAATGCAACCCATCTATTATGCCAGCCGACAGCTTACAGAGGTGGAAACAAGGTATGAGCAAGCCCTCTCTTTGGTGTTTCCAGTCAGAAAGTTTCACTCCTATTTATAACCTCGGCCATTTTTCTTCCTTACCTCTTTGTCTATATTAGCATATCTAGTTCGCAAGCCTAATCCTGGGGGGAGATTTGCAAAATGGTTGTCAGAGCTTCAAGAGTTCCCTTTCTCTTTTGTCTCATTGAAAATACCACTAGGTCCACTATGGCAGATTTGCTCACAGGATGGTAGGATCTAAGAGAAGAAAATAAATATAAGGAGGACATTAATGATGAAAGGGAGACACCACCAATAGCTTTTTTCTTGTATTTTGATTGGGCTTTTAGTCCTTCATGCCAACAAGGAGCTAGGGGGATAGTCTTGATTAATTCTAAAGGTCAAGAGGTGTGGGCAAGAGGACAAGAGTTTCTAGGTATCACAACTAACAATGCAACTGAGTATAATGCTTTGATTCTTGGTTTGGAGGATTGTCTTCAAAGTCAAGTTAAAGAATCGGAAGTAAGAGGATATTCTCAACTTATTATAAAGCAAATGCAAGGGCATTACAAGACAATAAGTCCTCATTTGAAGGAGCTTAATCAAAAGGCTATGGCACTATGTAGTCAGTTTGATTTTTGCAAGTTTGTTCATATAAACAGAAAAGAAAATGAAAGGGCAGATAAGTTAGCTACTCAAGCCATTGTAGTACAAGACCGAGGGGTGGTTTCTTTTGTAGACACTGGATGGCCAAAAGTGCAAGATGTTCAGCAATATGTGGAAGAAGGCATGTTTCCTTGAGGGTTAACTCCATAACAGAAGCAGAGATTGGTAAGGAATGCTTGTCTCTATACTGTTGTTGATGACATTCTTTATAAATTGGGAAAAGATAAGGTGCTCCGTGGGGTGGTCCATGCCTTGGAGGCTAGGAGAATCCTAGAAATGTGTCATGAATGCTCTGGTCATTTTGCTTCAGTAAGCACAGCTAGGAGAATTCTTAATGCAGGTTACTTTTGGCCAGGCCTCCATAAGGATGTATATGAATGGTGTCGAAGTTGTAAAGTATGCCAAAGTTTTGGAAGGCGATTTAATTCTCCAAATATTATTCTTTATTTCCTTAGCCCTTTTAATTCTTCTTTAATTTTTTTCTTCTTTGCTTACCTTTATTTTCTGACCCCCTTGTTAATTTTCCTTTCTCGTAACCCCCCTTTTCCCCCCCCATTATTTTCCATTAATTTGTTAAAACCCCAAACCTCCCCTTTTAAAATTAATCTTCTAAATTTCTAGCCCATTTCATCATCTTTAATTTTTTCTTCTTCTTAGCTTACCTTTACTTAGATTAATTTTTTTCTAACCCATTCGTACCTTTTTCCCATTATTTCTATTAATTTGTGTTAAATTCCCCCCCCCCCTTTTTACAAAGGTTCATTAGTTTCTCTCCTTAACCTCTAGACTAATCATGCTACCCAAAAAATTCTTATATTTACATTTAGCTTGATAAGTATATGGCCAAGCTTTGATTTTTATTGTGACTCTGATAACAAGGGAGGGTGTTTATGACACATGTCTTCCCAACTAAAGTTAAAATTTGTTCTCACTATTTTGCTTGTTGGATGGTGGCAGGTAGGTAGACTCCCCTCTTCAATAAAAGTGATGCTTTCTGGGACTTATCCAAGCTCAACTTCTATACAGCTTCCACGAAGTCATTTCTACAAAAGGGCCCACTTCTAGTTTCCTTTATAAATAGGGATTTACCGACTTGTACAAACTTTTCCGTAAATGCAATTAGTCCTATTTCATTGTCTAGCTTTGCTCTTTTGTCTTTTCACTATGCAAAGGGGTGTTGTAAAATCTTACACACACACACACACACACACACACACAAGTTTGTGTTATCATTGTGTGGTGATTGGTACATGCACACTCACATGTGTTATATATGTTCCAAGAAGGTACAACTGATGTGAAACATTGATACCTTTGAGTCATACAATGATTGGGATACAGAGATGATTATGGCATGTGTCCCCGATAGGAAAAGTCTTCCACAATCACGTGTGCTACCAATGTTCCAAACTGAACGATATGATCTTTATGTGGATATGATCCTGAAACTATTCCAAAGATACTAATACAATGTGCTCCATGAATATGATGAAATTATTCGAGACACTATATTTATGCCAAGAACTGTACTCGTTCCATGGATGACATAATATGATCATGATGATGAATAGGGGAATTTGGCAAGTAAAATTCATTGCCACTTCATGAGAATATGAAGGGTATCCATACACTTGGTAATATTACTATACCATAATACAATACAAAGTTGATCCGGGTGTGATTTTTTGGTGAGCTTTTTGTCATGAGCTTTTTTTTAATTTTCATGAATATTGTGAGCTTTTCATTCACCTGAGAGAGAGAGAGGGGGAGGGGGGGTTTCATGGAGTGGGGTGGGTGGAAAGTTTAGGTTATGGTTGCAGTAGTTAAGAGGAGAGAGGGGGAGAGGGGAGATAAAGGAAAAGGGGAGGGATGGTCGCATGGGTAAAGTGGCATGGAGAAGGGAGGGGAGGGGAGTTGGAACATATATCTGTTGGGATATCTCAAGGTGTATGCCTCAGGCACACCTTATGTTTCTATGTGTGAGTGCTAGAGGCACAGTTAGGTGCCCACAAGCACAGTTAGGTGGTGGAGAGCCACATAGGATGATTGAGAGAATCTAGGAGCAGATTGAGGAGATGATTGTGGAGCTCTGAGGTCATCAGTGATGTCAATGAGCTTGTATGAGGTGCCTACTTAAGGACCTCTCTTTTCTTCATTCCATAAGCAAGCATTCTGATTTTGTGTCCACTCTACTCTTTCCTTTCAGTATTCCAACATGGTATCAGAGCCATTTGATCCCCCTTGAGCCCATTTCTGCCACATCATCATCTTCTTCCTCTTCTTCTTCTTCACCATCTCTCCCTCTTCTTCCAAAAATTTGCTTGAGCTTGTTCTCCTCCGATTCTCACCCATTTCCCACACCCTTCTAGCTGAAGATCCACCTAGTTGGGGCGAACTTCTGGCTGCAAGGAATTAAGGAATCTTCGCTTCTGCTCGTCGCCATTACAGGAAGGTCGTCGATTCTTCTTGCTGCGTTTCTCTGCGCCTGCTCCTTCTTTGTCTAATTCCTTTTAGGGCAAGCTTCTCCATCCTAGAGCTACCTTGTGCTAAAATCTGAGCAGCAATGGCTGCATATTGAAGGAGAAAACAGAGAAAAACCAGTCGACTTTGTTGAAGAAGGAGAAGGTGACCTGACGCATTTTTTTGCCTCTTCTTCCCAGAGGTTCTACTGTGGTATACCAGCTTTCTTTTGCCTCAGAAAGCCCCCTTTCTTTTGCTTTGAAGAGTGTGCTATAAGCCCTCCAAGTTCAGCTCTCTAGTTTTGACAGTTTTGACAAGCTTTTGAAAATGATGCTACATAAAATGCTACTCTAGCATTTCTGGTCTTTTGAAGTTTTCAATAACTTCACTACAAGTGTTGCTTCAGTTTTGTTTTGACTTGCTAGACCTGGTTTTGATTGGAAAGTGTTTATTTCATTCACTTCTATGAAGCATGTAAGAAGAAGCATCATTGTTTGAAATCTAGTCACTACTATTTGCTACATCAACAAGTGCTCATATTTTGGAAGCTTTTCAGTTATTTTTTGCCTTGTAAGAGAGATAGACACTGCCCAATATCTGGGTTAGACCCTCTCATGGCTACCATATTTAATCTTGAGAAGTTCAATGGAAAGGGCTTCCATACATGGCAAATGAAGGTGAAATTTGCATTGATGCGGGAGAACTTATGGGGACTTGTCAAACCTACTCCTACCACTTCTTCTACAGCCTCTAATGCTAGAGAATCCTCAACATCGACACGACCGGCAAGGGATCCAACAAGAGAAGAAAAGGCATATGGTATCATTGCTCTTGCTTTGGGTGATGATTATATACACCATATCTCTGACTTAGAGTCTCCATCGGAAGCTTGGCAGAAGCTAGACATGATTTTTGGTGCAAGCTCTCACATCTCTAAATTATCACTTAAAATCTCTTTCTTTGAATTAAAGATGGCAAGTGATACTACTTTAGCTGCTCATGTCAACTATATGCGGAGTCTTATGACTCAATTAGCTTCTATTAACTCTCCTATCACCCCTGATGATGCTATGGCAGTGTTACTTAAGAGTATGCTTGAAAGTTTTGATCACATTGTTAGCACTTTGAAGAATCTTCCCAATCCTAACCTTGAAGGCATTATCTCTGCTCTCCAAGAAGAAGAAAGGCATATGGAGCTCAGGAAAGGCAATGACACTGCTTATGTTGTGAAATTCAAGAAGGGTAAGTATACTCCTTGCAATCACTGTGGAAAGACAAATCACCTTTCAAAGGACTGCTTCAAAGTTAATCCATGCAAGCACTGTGGCAAAAACAACCATAGTGAGAAGTTTTGCAGAGCCAAAGCAAAGACAGAAAATGCAAATCTACTTACAGTAAATGAGCCTCCACGAAGATTATGCATTTTAAACACATCTCTATGTATGCTCCAGATCTCTCTTTTTATGTCAAGGTACTCAGCCTGGATAGTCCTCCAAAATGAATGAAATAAACTATTGTGTTTTGTGTGTTTTGTAAACACCTCTGGTCACCTTATGATGTAGGCCATGTGTATGTTTTCCATGGTACCTCCTGCAGACATTGTGTGCATGTACATGCAGGGGAGATAACCATTGGAAGGTCTTTTTTGTATCCCTTTTGTTTACCTTACACCCAAGGGAACCCTTGCTAGCATGAGAACCTAGCCATAGATTTATCCTTGACCACCATGAGATGGCATGAGAAACTATGAGACTAGATGTATCCTTGACATAGCCTGAGGCATTTCCTTGAGGGGGGTTTGTTGGGATATCTCAAGGTGTATGCCTCAGGCACACCTTATGTTTCTATGTGTGAGTGCTAGAGGCACAGTTAGGTGCCCACAAGCACAGTTAGGTGGTGGAGAGCCACATAGGATGATTGAGAGAATCTAGGAGCAGATTGAGGAGATGACTATGGAGCTTTGAGGTCATCAGTGATGTCAATGAGCTTGTATGAGGTGCCTACTTAAGGACCTCTCTTTTCTTCATTCCATAAGCAAGCATTCTGATTTTGTGTCCACTCTACTCTTTCCTTTCAGTATTCCAACATATTCGTCATCATAGTTAGAGGGGGAACTTATAAGGTATGCAAAGAGGAGTGCAAGGAGGAGAGAGGGGATGAGGAATGTGAAACTTATGTTCATCTCCTAAATGTAAAGGGGAAGGGAGAGCATATGGGAAATTTGTTCATTTTCAAAGTGTATAATTTGATAGATTTGACCTCATATTTGGATTCCTCGTCGAATTCCGGTCATTTTGAGTACCAACATGACCATATTCCGATAAAAATTGGAAAAATGGTGTTTTTGTCATTTTGGCCTGTTTTGGGACTATTTTGAGTCTGAGCGCAGACTCAAAATAGGCCCAAAACAGGCCAAAATGACAAAAACACCATTTTTCCAATTTTTATCGGAATATGGTCATGTTGGTACTCAAAATGACCGGAATTCGACGAGGAATCCAAATATGAGGTCAAGAGTTTCAAATTATACACTTTTAAAATGAACATATCTCCCATAGTTCCTCCCTTCTACTTTGAATATGGACATATCTTCCATAATTTTTTGCCTCCTACTGCCACTCATATTCGCCCCCCCTTGTGCATAGTATACACTCTTCCACCCCTTCCACATGCTATGAAAATGAACATATCCTATATCCTCTCCCCCTCTTTCTAACCTCCCCAGGTTTCTTATAACAAAAACATGTATGGATTTCTGAAAAAAGCTCGCAAAAACAAAGGAAATGGTAAAAAAACCCACATTAAAAAGCTCGCCAAAAGATTTTTCCCAGTTGATCCTAAGAGCTGATATCCAAAACTATATGGAGATCTGTAAGGCTCATTGAATATATACTTTGAGAAGGTTATAATAGAAGGGACCTTATATGAAGAAAATGTTTTATAAGCATGACTTAGTGCTGACTGGCCATTTTTGCATTTTATTGCATGCCCTTTGCATAGTTATGTGCGCGTCAATTAACGCTTGCAATTTCATGCATAGAAAAGTCGACTGTGTTAGTCAAGTTGAGCTATATATATGTGATGCTTTAGCTTGGAGATATACAAGGCCTTGTTTTTCCTGCCTTTTTCGATTCAAATACGAATGATCATCCCTTATCAGTGTGTCTCTTCTCTTTGCCATTGCACATGATGTGAGTCACGACTCATGAGGTGCTTGCATATAGTACAGGAGCTGAATCTTTATGGTGGAACATCACCATGGGCTACTTCTTCCCTGATTTGTAGGTTCTTCTCTTACAATTCATCACATCTTACTTTCCTATAGCACAAGGTAGCACTATCTCTTGATGTATCTATACATGATGCATACTTCTTATCTCGCTATTTTGCCGCTTCTTCGGATGATGCATGTTGTAACTCTTCTTATGGGGCTTTACTTGCCTTCTATCATGGACTCCTTGAAAGATGAAGGTCGACGTAAGGATCAGACCTCATGCAAGTTGTTGATGATCAGGTTCGTCTTCCATGCTCAGTTTGAGTGTATCATCTTTTCACACTATTTTATCCATTACACAGTTATTATTGTAAGGACGTTTGCCTATGCTTTGATGGTAGGATCTTTTGGCATAAGCTACGCATGCACAAATATTTTCCTACTCAAGCTATGATATTGATCTCCCATCATACGCTATGCAAAGTTTTATTAAGTTGCCTTCATGAGGTTATGTAGCCTGAGGCATTGCTTATATGCTTAGCCACTCTCTCAAATACCTTTCAAAGTCTACTGATGAAAGGGGTATTAGGTCTACACTAAGGGATGGGCTAGAGAAAAATCATGCTATTTGATTAGGAAAAGGACATGACTATCCATGATTTTGACTCTACACAGGTATTTTTAACGTATTTGGTGAGCCTAAATTTTTCTTGTGGTCACTTTTCTTTCCATGTGTTTATGCCTAGCCGCAATGCTTCAATCTTAGTACAAAAACCTTACATATACAAAGTCAATGCTTACCCATAAACCTCAGTGCAAAGAGTTGCATATATCATATCAATGAAGTCATGAAGAAGTAGAATGTCATTCTTCCAAAAGTTCATGCTATATTCTTTGTTAAATGTATATATCTTTGCCCATGATGGTTCGGGATTTCCTAGTACAAACATTGCTATTGCAAAACTGCATTCATATGAGATGATGGAAGAAGCTTAGGCTTAAGCTTTAGCCAATGAAAAAATATGGTTTGAAGCTTACATATAAAAGGTTAATAGATAAGGCCTATATATTTGAGTGAGACTTGTTGCCTAGTATGGAGATTAGACATCAATGAATAGCCTTAAACTCTATGGAAGTTTAAATAGCCATGAAGGCACATGGCCTTCATTATATTGGGATGGTCCAAAATGGTTTTGTATGCTTATTTTGGTGGAAAATGTGGCTAGTAAATCAAACATTGAGGGGCCCCATGATGACTCTTAAATAACATCAGAGTGTGAAACATTCTTATGGAGCATTTAGACAATGATGACTCAAACTCTAAAACATGTCAATGATGGTGATTCAAGCATTGAGTTTTCCTAAAAAATTGGTGAATCAAACATTATGTGGGTAGAAAAATGTGTTATTGGAATGACTTGATACACATCATCGAGTACTTATGGATTACATGATGTTATGTACCAATAGTGACATTGATCGACCCAATAGGAATAAGAGTGTTTATATTGAAGATAGTCAGTGATGACTAGCTTGGAGTTTCTACCTTATACTGAAGGCTCAAGACACTAAAAGGAACATGTGGGTGGTAGCTCAAACACCGAGTAGCCCCATGATGACTCTTAAAATAACACTAGGGTATGAAACATTCTTATGGAAAATTCAAAGAGTAATGACTCAAACATTGAGTTACCTCATAAAGAACCTATTGCTAAGGTTACATATTTGACTTACTTTGTATTTGTATTTGATATTGTGACATCAATAACAAGTGGAGTTCTGCATTGAGGCATGTAGTCCCACAATAGAAGATCTTTGTTCTAACATATCTTTTTTGTGGATGGATGTAGGTGAGTGGAGCTCCTTCAATATCATTTGCTCTGTACAAATATTGGTCATATTAAATATTCCATAGCTACACTAAGTTGAACCATCTAGTTGTACATAAACCTTACTTCTTTGGCCAAGTATTTCATGCCTTGTATAGTGGAAATCATGTACCTTCTTGTAATGACTTTTTAAAGTTTTCTCCAGCTTGTCTTTTTTTGACATGTCCTAAATGGATTGAGATAGATTGTGTTGGTATTAAAATGTCACACATACACCCACACACACACACACACACACACACACACACACACATGTGGGCACGCATGCTCGTGCACCCACACACACTCACACACATGCACACACACACACACACACACACACACACGTGCAAGTAGTCAAGTGTGGTGCTGGTATATCACAATCACATGTGCTACAAATGTTCCTAAAGTTATATGATCTTTATGTGGATATGGTACACATGCACATTATACATTATGGGTGCTTTAAGTGAGTCAAAATGGCTTATGAAATAGATGGTTGACATGAGATATGTGACCTTGGAATGGTACATATTGATTATGGGCAATACATACTCTATATATGATCATATCTTTTCCATGATCTTTTTATGTGTAATCCATATTACAAGACATACATTTTTATGGGTAGTACATGCTCCATACATGATTGTATAGCATATGGTCAAGGGATAAGTTAGCATGGTTGTCCAAAGGTTGGCTGAGTTGGTCGATATGCATGTGTAATCAAGGTGTGGTGATGTTACAGGCATAATACATGTGCAATAAACGTTCCAAAGAAGTTATGTAGATATGGAATATGCAAATTGATGACCTATGGCAATACGTATTCCATGATGCCTTTCAATGTGTTTCTAGTTTGAGTCAAGATAGATACCTCAATATATTTGTGATCCTAGACACATGTTGGTCCATTGACATATGTATAAAGTGAAAATGCAAATAAGTGACATGAAGTTAAACCATCAAGTGGCTTATGAACCAACTTTGCTTTGTATATATATGGATGAACTCCACTTCTTGGAGATCACAATAGCAAGTGGTGAAATTCGCAAACAAATGTGACAAGGTCTATGTGACAAGATAATGAATATCTTGAGAAAATTCTAACCAAGGCCTTCATATTGGGAAGATGGTAAAATTGATTATGTTTTGATGGGACAAATAAATAAGGATTCATATCCTTTGCATATAGTACATTGTGGATGTTGCTAAGGGAATGATATAAATTTATGAAGAGAGCATAATTACATTCCTTTGAATAGTTTTTGTGAGGGAATTGGCTTGGGTAATCTCATGGATCATTATTATGCAATGGATGATATCCATTTTAGACACTTCCGCTCGATAGTACCTACTGTAGCATCACTTATGATATGACGCATAAATGTTGATGCTTATATAGTGGACAAGTTGATATATTAGGACATAAGTATGATGAATGAAATGGATTGTGAGAGCTATTAGAGGGATATGGTTGGGCTAATGAAGCCTAAAAGTGCAAAATAAGATGAAAATCCATGAGGATGGGAAAAGACACACACTTGGCAACTAACCCTTTCTGTTGGCTCTATCCCACGGCTTCCACAAGATGAGAAAGGTGTGCAAGGTGTGTAGGGTTTTGAGGCTTTTGGTCACCACCAAGTATATCGGTGTCATCGTTTGTAGAATAAGTGTAGCTTAGGACCTCAGGTCGTATTCTGATGAGAGATGTAAGGCCCAAATGTGGGAAGAAAACATTGCAAATGCTTTTGCAAAAGGAACATTCATCAACATGGTTGGGGTAATGAAGGCTTTTGCCTCCATTGTGGATCTTAAGGTTTAGAAAGAGTTTTAGGGTCAAAAAGGAGGTATAAGGTCAGAAGGAGGTTCTAGGGTTCAAGGTTAGAAGGGGGATCCAAGGTTCAAAATAGAGTACATGGTGGAGAACTCATCTCCCTCATAGTGTGTTGAGGAACTAATCAAGAGGGTAAGGGTTTAGGGGAAGCATAGGAGTGGGAGAGAAAGAAGGTGTAAGGGCATGGGGGTGGGGGAGAGAAAGGAGAAGGGAGGAGGAGATGGAGAGGAGGAGCTGCAAGGTGGAGGACAGAGAGGAAAAGGGACGAGGAGTTGCAAGGTTGGAGGAGAGGGGAGTAGGAGACAAGGTTAGGACACACTTTTGGATGTGGAGTGCAAGGGAGCATGGAAACTTGGAGACAATTGCATCGAACACCAAAATAATACTCAATACAATGCCCCAAAGAGTGTGGGTGTCATTCTAGCATGATGTATTTATACAAGTTGGAGAGCTTGTCTCTCTGCATGTAGGAATTGTAAAACTTTCTCTCTCTACATGTAGAACTTGCATCTAGGATGTGCATGTAGAAGTTGCATGTAGGACTTGAATGTAGAACATGCATTTAGGAATTGCATTTAGAAATTTCATGTAGGAACGACATGTAGAACATGCATGTAAAACAAGCATGTAGGAACTCGCATGTAGGAGCTGCATGTAGAACATGCATGTAGGAATCGTATGTAGAGCTTTCATGTAGAACATGATGTAGGATTCCTAATGATATTATTTCTAGCCTTATGCAAGTACAAGTAGAGCTTTGCCACTACTCCACACACACATTCTGTGCTACTTGATTCCATGTTAACACATAGTTAACATACCCTCGAATCCTTTTATTACTTGTCCTCAGGTTATGGCCTATTGTGACCATAGACTTGGGATGCCATACGTGTAATGAACAAATCCCACAAATGGCACCAAAATTCATAGCCATATACCTTTTCTCAACTAGATATAAGCTTCCTAGAAATAGAGCCAACATTTATGATGCAAAGACATTACAACATGGTCGATTGGCACACCACAAGTTTCACAGCCACTAGGATATGGACCACAAACTTAGGGCAGGCATGGTGTATGGCAACTTTTGGTGAAATTCCTTTCATCTCTTTGTACAACCATGCTAGGCAATCTTAGTATTCTATTAGAAGCACATTGAGTCTGATTTCTTCTTCTCGGGTGAGTTGTTTCCCAATGAATTCTAATTTTTCTTCCTCCCTTGCAAGGGCAAGGTTGATTGTTTTGGTCTTTTTTGGTCCCTCATATGTTGGAGTCTAACCAATGCTATCACTTTCTTATACTTTTGACTCCCATAATGGTCTTGGTATTGCTATGGGGGCACTATCACTTGTACAATACTGGAAGTAATCTAGTACTTCATTAATATCCACCTATGATTGTTTTAAATTGGTCGAACATGTGGTAACATCATTGGGGACATTATTATCACCATCATTCATTTTAGTACCTTGGGGCATTTATTTTGTTGTAGTGTCAGGATCGCTCTTCATTCTCACATGCAGTTTAAATTTTTGAAGCTTTTTTATGTTGGTAATTGTGGGGTAACTTTTCCCAGGCTTTTCCCTTAGCAAACTATTCCCAAGTAATAGTTTATGTGTTGTGCATGCTCCTTCAAGACCTTCTGGCTCCCATTGAAGTTTAGGAGGCTTAGTTTCTGGTCATACTAGCTTGGTGAGGTATAGCTCCGCAATCCTTTGTTGCACTTTCAAACTCATTGTAACACTCAACCTGGGCTTTGTGTTGATTCCCACCTTTGGCTTTCTTTTTGGCATTATTGCAAAACATTGTGCTATGGCCCTAGTCTATGGGAGTAGATGTTCAACTATCGTGTCGAGACTTGGTGAAGGCAAGTCAAGGAGCTGGATCTTGCGCTTGCTTATCAGATTTAAATTGGGCTTGTTACTTCTACACCTTGACACTATCTATTGGCTACTAACTTTATCTTCTACACAGATCATCAAGCCTTATTATATCTTGTGAATCGGCCATGTACCATAGGCTGCATCACTCGATGGATTCTACTGCTACAAGAATTCAATTTCAAAATTGTGGTGAGAAAAGGAGCGCAACATTTCATTGCCAATCACATGTCACAACTAAGGACATGAGAAGAGCTGGAAGGAATAAAAGCTGACTACCAGATGCCACATTATTTCACATAGACGCTGTGTGGATAAAAATGAAAAAATGTTTTTCACTTGTTGCATGTTGATGGGTGAGTTCATAGCTATGTACATAGCTAGTTGATAGTAGAAATGTGCTATGGATACTCTCATGGACTCCACATTGGAGTGCTTGAAATCAAGCCATCTCTAATTCAACATCAGGGTACAAAGCATTTTTGACAAGTGGATCTAAATTGGAGATTGAAGTACTTAGTGCTTCCTTACTTGGCAAAGGAATTTGCACTTATGATTTCTTTTGGAGAAGATTTTTTTGCTTGGATAGGAGTTGGTTGCTTGGTTGCCTCTTTTCATTGCTACAGGATGACATTTACTGGTGGTAAGAGTGCTTTGGGGTGCTACACTTTGCTGATCAACCCTAATGATGCCTATTGGAACATCAGGCTTAGCCTCATTTTGTTGTAGAGTTGGTCTTGAGGGAACAATCCATGCAAGCATGCTTGATACCACAATCTCTGTAGAGTGGTTAGAAAGTAAGGGGGCTACCCCAATGGGGGCACTCTGCTATTCAATGATTTTTCTCCACAACTGTAGCACTCGATTGGTGCTTGATATGTATTTGGTTAAAATTGTTTTGCATAGACTAGTATCAACCCTTCTACTCCTTCCACATAGTACACTGGGTGCTTAGCCTCATTTTCAAATTGTGGATCCACTTGCTTAGCTTGAAGTTATTGTAGTGGAACTACTAGAGTAGGGGGATTTGATGCTATTGCATAGGGCTATGGATTTTTGTCTAGTTGTGGAGCTTGAGTTCGTTTTCAGTCTTGGAGTTGGCTATGCCTAGGCAAATGTGGGTTACCTATATGTTGGAATGGGTGCTGGTTGATATTGTTGAGGTCGAGGTGGGTTGTCTCGCATGTTGAACATGCAATTGCTCTCATCATGCCCACTGACTATGACACCATAGCCTCAAAGGTGGATTTGATTATGTATTGATCCTAGAACTCAAGATGGGGCATTCATTTAATGTATGCTTTGCCATGCAATGCAAACACTAAACATTTTTGCACCTTGGATATGTTGGAGGTTGTAGTTGAGATACACAAATGTTTTCCTCCATTGCTTGCATCATTTCATCTTTTAACTTTATAGTCATGGCCAATAAGTGACCTTCATTAGATGTTTCTATAATTGATTTAGATTTACCTTTTCTAGAGCATTTGTCCGTGATATCATCACTGTTAGAGTCAAAATCCATCATGCCATCATCAATGTCCACTGTTAGAGTCAAAATCCATCATGCCATCATCAATGTCCACCGCCGCTGCTGCATGAGTAGTATTGAACATCTTGTAATTGCTTATCTTTTTCATTTCTTTGTGAATCTTCTTTCTAAGACTGGTAATGAACCAGGATGATAGGTATTTGTCATTTGGGTGTGGCTCGCATTTGGCAATCAAGTGCTTCATTTAGCCCAGATATGTATAGACTTATTCCTTGATGGCCTTATTCAATCTTGCCCAGTTGGAGAGCCGGCTCATTATGCAGGCGTTTGATTTGGAATCGCCACTTGAATTGGCTTGAAAGGAGGGCCCATGTGGCATGTTCCTTGACCATAAGATCTAAGTACCACTCTAAGGCTTCGTCGACCAATGCCATAGGGAACCAAGCAACTTTGGTCTCGTTGGATTGATAACCTCCCACTCTACATGCGGTATCAAAGAGTTGAAGGAACCTTTTTGGATCACCCCGGCCATTGTACTTTGGAAGTTCAAGATTTCCCAAGGGCCTTCTTCCTTGGTTGTTGAATTTTGGGTGGTTGAAGAAGTTGCCATCATTGTCCAACTTAAGGTCATCATCATCACGATGATGATTTTCCAAATTGCGGATTGGATGAGGACAAGGTTTTTGATTTATTGAAGGACGTGGAGTTTGTGAGGAGCATGGTCATAGATGCAAGCCAGATCATAATTGCATCCACACTTGCTAAGCGTTTGATAAATTGCATCCTCCTTTGGTTCAAAAGTTGAATTGTGAGCATTATGGGGGTTATAGATGTGTTAGTAATTTGAGGAATGTTGTTCTAGAAAATGTGCCTACGATTGTCCTCCTTGAGAGTGGAAATGTGTCGATGTAGGCGGATCGTCAATCGAAGGTCATGAGTGAGAGTTATAAGAAAATTAGTGCAAAATTATCCCACATGGGAGCACAAATTAATGAGTGCTATGGAATTCAAAATAGTGTGTAATGGGATGAAACAATAACCCATAACATGGTGTTTTTGTGTGTGAAATCTGAGTTCAAACCGGCGGGTTCAAATCGGATCCCAAATGGGCAAGTTATGGAGGGCTAAATTGGGGCAAAAATATGGCATTTTGGGCAGTCATTGGGCCTTAAGGATGGCTGTGAATGGACTTAAACTTAAAGAAACTAAACTAGATGTAATTAGTCTAACTAATCATTTAACCTAACTAGCCAATTAGTTCAACTAATCTACTATAAGTTAACCTAACTAACACTGATTAATATAACCTAATTATAGTTAACGTAACCTAACTCTGATTAATCTAACCTAACTATAGTTAAACTAAGATGTAGTTAAACTAGCCTAACATAACTTGAGGTTAGAGGCGGGGTTAAGTTAGCTTTAGGTTTAGGTATTTTTTTAATTTAATGGAATAGGGGGTTGGCGGTGGCCCTGCTGACCTGGCGGTCAGGTGGAGGAGGGGAGGGGCTAGGGAGTTTGAGGGGCAGTGTAGGGAGGAGGTAGAGCAGTGGTGATAGCTTTGTGGGAGGGGGTGGCACTGGGGTGGGAGGGGTGTGTGAAGTGGGCAGTGTGCGTAGGAGTTGGGCGAGTGGAGAAGTTAGGGTGGAAGCTGCACCGTCGTGGGTAAGCATGGTGAAGTGCTAAGGTGGTGGTAATTATAGGAGTGGAGGGCACAGGAGGTGTGCCACCATGGGCAGGCATGTTAGAAGTGCCATCACCATGTGGGCAGTGCATCGTCACTAAGGGTTTCGCCATTGGGCGGGCCTATGTGGTCGTCGACTACCACCTAGGTAGCCTAGCTTGAGGAGAGGGGTGCGTGAGGGGGTTGGGTTAAGGGGGGGGGGGAGAGAGAGAGAGAGAGAGAGAGAGAGAGAGAGAGAGAGAGAGAGAGAGAGAGAGAGAGAGGTGGGGGGGGACTGGAGAGGGGGGGAGGTGTGTGAAGGGGGGGGGATTTGTGGGGAAGGAGGTGGAGGGGGGTGATGGAAAAAAGGGCATGGGGTTGAAAAGGGGGGGTGGTGAAAGGGGGTGGGGGCGTGGTGAAGGTGGAGGGGGTGGGGGTGGTGAAGGGGGGGAGAGGGGGGGGTGATGGTGAAGGGGGTGGGGGGGCGGGTTGGAGAGGGGGGTGAGGGAAAAAAAGGGGGGTGGTGGATGGGGATGGGTTGAAGGGGAAGGGGGGGTGTGAGGAGGGGGGTGGAGAGGGGGGAGGAGGGGGATGGGGGCAAAGGTGAGGGGGTGGGTGGATGGGGGGGGGTGTGGAGAGGGGGGTGATGAAAAAAGGAGGGGGGTGGAGGGGAAGGGGGGGGGGTTGGTGGTGGTGGAAAGGGGGTGGTGATGAAAAACTTGACAAATGGTAAAATTGAAGGAATTTGAAAGGGAGGGGGGGATGATCACCTACAACACTCCCCCAAACCTTTGTTGATGTAGTGGGATTATTGAGGGTGATAATGGACGATGGGTGGATGGCTAGGTCATCACACAACAAGAAGGGTTTGAAGCAAACTGGTGAGGAGGGGAGTAGGATGGCATTTGATGGAGAGGGAGGAGGGTCTTACGTGGGGCTTGGAATTTGGAAGAGAATGGAGTAAGAAGAACTAGGGAATGGAGAGGGTTTTTATAAGAATGGTGGGAGGGGTTTAGATTTAGGGTTAAACCCTAGAACATTCCCATGCCCATAACTTTTGATGATTATCTCGGATTGCTTTTTTGGAAAAAGAAAAAATGTTCAAAATTTTCATCTCTACACATTGGTGTCCATTAGATGGGCTGATTTGTTCTTTAAGTGGTTTTTATTTAAGAAATAAAAAATTTTCTCAAGCTAGGAACCAAAGGTTTTTGCTTGGGATTCTTATTTGTGGCTAGAGTTGGGATTTTTAAAAACTCTCCTAGCCCTTGAGTGATATGTCCATGATAGTTTGTGGTGGTTTGTTTTTCACACATACTTGTGTATGTCTATGTTTTACTCTCGTTTTACTTAAGACACTAGTCTCCTCGACACGGCACCAAATGTTGGCTCTATCCCATGCCTTCCACAAGATCAATAGGGTGTGCAAGGTTCCAAGGCTTTTTGTCACCTACAAATTTATCAGTGTAGCTTAGGATCTTGGGTCATATTCTGATGAGAGACGTAGGATCAAGTGTGGAAAGCGAGCATCATGCATGCTTGTGTGAAAGTAACATTTATCAACATGGTTGGGGTAATGAAGGCTTTCACGTCCATTGGGAATTTTAAGGTTTAGAAAGAGTTTTAGGGTCCATAAGGAGGTACAAGGTCAAAAGGAATCTCAAGGGTTTAGAAGGGAGTTTAAGGTTAGAAGGGGGATCCAGGGTTCAGAATAGAGCACATAGTAGAGAATTGATCTCCCTCATAGATCATGGAGGTCAGAATAGAGTCATAAGGGAGTTCAAGCTTAGAAGGGGGATCCAGGGACATCGTTGAGGTTGCTTTCAACAATGGTGAAAGCGAAGTTTCAAGTGCAAAATCTCATTGAGACTCGAGGACTAAGGATCTTGCGAGAACGGTTTCCACGTATCTTACATAATTTAGAGACCATCAATTGTACAATTTCATGCTTGAGAGTCAACAATTGAGACAATATTGCTTGGGATGGGAGGGTCCAAAAGTTGGTCAAGGGTTGCTTACATCAAGAATGCATGGCACACCTTCGATGGAAAGGAGTCATTGTATCCTCCATCTATAACAAGTATACCCACATCCTCCACAAACACATGTGTGCCCACATCCTCCACAACCACAAGTGCACTCACATGCTTGCAAAAACTACACCCACCATAGTCTCCAATTCACATTCTCCATTTCATCTAGGTTTGTGCACTCCATATCCTCTGGTTGTTCCCCTATTTGTCACATCTCCTCCATCACATCCTCTATCACATCCACACCAACCATATGTTCCATTTGTTGTATGTCATCCATCACATCCACACCAACCAAATGTTCCCCATTTGTTGCACATCTCCAATGCACTCACACCATCATTCATACCACAAATTTGTACCACCCATTGCATGTCTGTTTGTGCCTCTTGTCGCACATCCAGATTCCTTTTCCTCTTCCTCACACTCACCCACACCTACACCTATAGCCATGCCATCACCACAATCAACACCTTTAATCCACAATATCTTTAAATCCTACTCGAGCTATAATGTGAGTTTGAACCTCAAGTCATGCTTCTCTACTAAAGGTAGCTATGGGCACATGCACTAGGGTGAATGTTAGCAGATGCATCATCAGCATCAACTCTTTTGACCCTATAAGAATTTATGCTTGCAAGGTGTTAAAGCATATTTGTTGATGGTGTCTCCAAAATGCTAGAAAACAACCACACATGTCCACACCTAGAAATAGTAGTGCCAGAGTCAAAATGAAGTTGGACTAGTGTCGAAAAGATGCAAAGACCACAAAACATCACAAGAATTGAGATTGTTGTTTATACATTAGAAATGCTATAAGTATTTTGTATTCCAATAGATCACAACAACAACCCCCATACAAGAGGTGAAGATGAGCTTATAACATCATACTTTAGTCGGGTAACAGTCAAAAACAACAAATAGCCCAAAACATAATGTGGGGGATAAGGCCACTCCTACTGGCTGTTAGGGACAGTTATAACTATCCCTACAGTTATAAAATTGTCCCACTACTCGTAATGTAACTTCCCTTTACTAGGGGTGTACTAACCCTCCTGGGGTAAAGCCTAAGTGGGTGGAGAGGTGACCCTCAACACCTAGCACTCTCGACGGAAAAACTTTTGCCAAAAAGTGGGAGACACAAACCCTTACTAAAAATAGTCCATCAGGTGGACCTTGATAGTATGTGTGGAGTTTAGATCAATGACTGCTGCTGTGGTAGCAATGGGGTCTGTGTCCTCTGTGTCTTCCTTGTAGCTATCATGCAGCTCTAGTTCCTCTTCCATTTTGGTCTTTGTCTCCTCAAAATCTGCAGGAGGGATGAATGCCTTGTTGTAACTGCTAGCAAGGTTGTCCTCCAATTTGTTCCATCTATCGGTCTTTAGGCACAGACTTAGATTAAAAATTGAGCTTGATCTTCTTTGAGGATTTTTGCTTGGATGGTGAGGCTAGAAACTCCTCCCTACAAGGGGTGTATCCCAGAGTCACTCTGCCAGGGACTGCCATAGATGCTTCTTCTTATGAGTATTGGGCATCTTTTAGGGCTTTCATCATGTCTTTCTTTCCCTTGTCCTCTTGGGGTGTTTGCACCAGCTTTCCTTTAGTGCGCTCTGGACTAAAATGTTGAACTGTGCTCGGGCCCTTTGCTTCCAATTGACTGGCAAATTCGAATAGGGTTGCAATGAAAGGCCTGATTTTTGAGTGTGTGTTGGATGAATTTAAGTCCTACTTGGCAATTTCACTCATCAGTCGAGAGTGTGCCCATGAAATTTTGGTACCCTTCTTAGCTACACTGTTGATGGCATAGGAGTCTCGGCTCAAAGTGTTGGTCTTGACAAGGAGGTGCATCCGCTCAAGATACCATACGAATTGTTGGCATCTCCTCAAATCTTGGACGTTGTTGATGAAGAAGTAGTTTTTTGTGTTTCTGGGGGGCCGAACTCCTTTTGCATGTCAAAGCCCACGTCTTTTTTGTAGACCACTTCCTCATTGATAATGGGGAGCTAGAAAGCTTGTGCAATCATCTCCAGAGAAAGCATGATATTGCCAACGATGAGCCTACCTCCACTCTTCTGGAAGCTTTCATATTGTGTAAGAGACTATGGAGAAGCTTCCCAAGATGCCCTAGGAAGACTTGCATATTACAATAATCTAGTCCTTTTCAGCCACTTCTGATGCTTTGTCAAGTCCAGGGACACCTTAAAATTGGCAAAGCTTATAGTGAGCATCCATTTTTTTTGAGATGGGAGAGGAGGCTCATCGTCGGATTCAGTCTCCTCCAGGTGAAGAGCCTTGTCGAGAATTTTGTGAATCTTCCCATGTATGTTTGTTGGTTGTCCCATCTGTACGGAGACTTGTGTATGCATGAAACCGATTTCCTTGTTGGTGGAGCAGGGTCGAAGGGTTGTTAGAACTTAATCAGTATGTTGGAGCAGAGCCGGATGGCAAAAAACTAGTCGCGGTGTGTTGCCTTCATCATGAAGTCAGAGTCGAGCATTTGTCGGATTATTGTAGGGGTCAGGCCCACTATTGTGCTTGCTTCTTTGAAGTTTGCCGTACCTACATCGAATTGGGATGGTCAGGATTAGAGCTTACTTGAATGTTGTTGTTGATGTCACAACATGTTCCATGTGTGCCTGGCAAACTTGGGTCGATCAGAGCCTGTTAAAGATGGATTTGTCAATGTGAATAGCTGAAACGTATATAGGATCATGATTGAGTTCTTGGCATAGTTGCAGAGAGATTGTGTTGATTTTTGCTTGCGTGGGATTAGGTCCAATGTAGGGTTTGAGCCTAAAGCCATTGACTGATTTGTCAAATATGTTCCCACGTAGGTCAACCAATTTGAATGTACCTTGCTCAAAAACCTCAAGTACTTTGAAGGGACCATCATATCTGAGCTTGAATTTACCTGGCATTTTCCCCAACTTAGTGTTAAACATTAACACTAAATCACCTTTTTTGAACAATTTGAACTTGATGTTTTTGTTTATCCATGCTGCTCTCCTTTTCTAAATTATATCAGTAGTGTGGGAACTTGTGAGTCTATCCTCATCCAATTGCAAAAGTTGCTCTAATCTGGCATTCATTGAATCTTTTGGAGATAATTTATTATCTATTGCCACTCTCAGGCTACCTGCCAAAAATTCCATAGGTACTACTGCCTCACAACCATACACCAATCTGAAAGGTGTCAAACCATGTCAATCCAGTTGCAACCTTGTGTTTTGTTCTTAGTGCCCATAGCACTAAATCCAAGTGCTGATCCCAATCCTCAGGGTAATCAGCAATTGTTCTTCTGTAGACTTTTTTCATCAGTTTATTGGAACTCTCAGCTTGCCCATTCGCTTGTGGATAATAAGCTGTAGATTTTTTATGCAACATCATGTGCATCTTAGTCATCTTTTTGAGAGTTTTGTTGAGGAAATGTGTGCCTTTGTTAGACACTATTTCAATAGGAACCCCAAATTTGGTGACAATATTGTGATAAAGGAAGTGTGCTATAGTTCTAGCTTTGCATGTTTTTAGTGCTACAACTTCAATCCATTTTGTATAGTAATCAGTTGCATCCAAAATATATCGATTACTTGAGTATTTTGTTGGAGGCTTTATGGGTCCAATGAAATCTAGTCCACATTTTTTAAAAGGTCCCAAGGGGAGGATTGGTTGATGAGGCATCCTATCACTATCAAGTGGTCTATCATCTCTTTAACGAGGCAAACATGCTTTAGCCCAATTATGAGCATCTTTTAGAACTATAGGAAGTTCATCTGGGATGCTAGTTGGAGCTTCTCCAGATAGTAGCCTGCTCAAGTAATCAGCAATGGCATGTTGTTTTCCAGGTCTATGCATAATGCTATAGTCAAATTCGTGCAATAAAAGCATCCATCTGGCCAATCTGCCTGTTAATTGCAGTTTGTTCACTAAATAAATGAGAGCTTGATGATCTATATGAAAATGTACTTTGTTTCCCAATAAATAATGTTTGAATTTGTGCAATGCATAGATCATTCCAAGTGCTTATCTTTCTGTGACTGCATAGTTTCTGTCATGCTTGGTTAAAATTCTACTGGCATAGTAAATTGGTCTGAACCATTTTGGTGTTCTTTGCTGCATTAGTATTGCACCAACTGTTGAATCAAAAGCATCAACAAAAAGCTCAAAAGGAAGATTCCAATCAGGTGGTGGTTGAAGAATATGAGCTATCATCAACATTTTGTTCAGCATATTAAAAGCATATTGTTGAGCATCACCCCAAATGTATGGCTTTGTTCCCCATGTTAGTTTGGTGAGAGGATAGCAAATGTCAGCAAGGTATCTGAGAAATCTACATTGCCATTTAATTTGCCCTATAAATCTTTGAAGCTGCTTGATGTTTTTGGGTGGTTTAGCATGTTGAATGGCTGAAACTTTGTTTGGATCAATTTCCATTCCATCTTGGGAGATGATGTGCCCTAGTAGGATTCCTCTACTTATAGCAAATGCACATTTGGCTGGGTTTAAGCTCAAACCAACCATTCTACACTTGGCTGGGTTTAAGCTCAAACCAACCATTCTACACTTGGCAAAGCATAAACTCAATGGTGTAGATGCTCCTCTTTTTTCCCAAATACTAAAAAATCATCAAGGAAAACTTTCATGAAAGATGTAAGATATTTAGCAAATACCTCCTGAATGTACTTTTGAAATGTTGGAGGAGCATTCTTAAGACCAAATGTCATCACATTTGAAGCAAACACTCCCCATTCAATGACAAATGTTGTCTTGTCTTTATCTTCAGATGCCATCCTGATCTGGTTGTAGCCACTGAAACCATCAAGAAAACTATATATTTCATGTCCTGCGATAGCATCTAGTAAAGAATCACAAAATGGTAGAGGGAAAGGATCAATAATGATGGCAACATTGAGCTTTCTACAGTCCACACATATTTTGAGTTTTCCATTCTTTTTTGGCACAATCACAATAGGTGAAAGCCATATAACATGTGTGAGAGGATAAATAAAACCAACTCTCAATAGCTTATCAATTTCCTCTTTGACTTGTTTGGCATAGTTGGGATTCATTCTGTATCTGCCCTATATCATTGGTACAACATCTTGCTTGAAGTTGAGTCTATGCTAATAGAACTTGGGGTCTACTCTCTTCATATCAGTATAATGCCAAGTAATGACATCCTTAAATTCCATCAATAAGTCTTTTAAAGCCATTTTGAAAGGTGGGGGAAGTCCTATACTTACCAAAACTATCTTGGGGCTATGGGAGTCTCCAAGGTTCATTTCCTCCAAGTCATCTTGTTGGACTCTAGCACTCTTTTGTATATGTTCTTCAAATTGAGCTTCAGCTTCTAGGATGGCTTGTGTAGTTGATTTCTAAGTATCCTCATGTAGTGTGTCATCTGGCAATCAATGAAAATTTTCATGAAAGAGGTAAGATATTCAGCAATACCTATTGAATGTACTTTTGAAATGTTGGAGGAGCATTGTTAAAACCAAATGCCATCACATTTGAAGCAAACACTCCCCATTCAGTGACAAATGATGTCTTGTCTTTATCTTCAAGTGCCATTTTGATCTAGTTGTTGTTGGAATACTGAAAGGAAAGAGTAGAGTGGACACAAAATCAGAATACTTGCTTATGGAATGAAGAAAAGTGAGGTCGTTAAGTAGGCACCTCATACAAGCTCACTGACATCACTGATGACTTCAGAGCTCCACAATCATCTCCTCAATCTACTCCTAGATTCTCTCAATCATCCTATGTGGCTCTCCACCACCTAACTGTGCTTGTGGGCACCTAACTGTGCCTCTAGCACTCACACATAGAAACATAAGGTGTGCCTGAGGCATACACCTTGAGATATCCCAACAAACCCCCCCTCAAGGAAATGCCTCAGGCTATGTCAAGGATACATCTAGTCTCATAGTTTCTCATGCCATCTCATGGTGGTCAAGGATAAATCTATGGCTAGGTTCTCATGCTAGCAAGGGTTCCCTTGGGTGTAAGGTAAACAAAAAGGGATACAAAAAGACCTTCCAATGGTTATCTCCCCTGCATGTACATGCACACAATGTCTGCAGGAGGTACCATGGAACAAAACATACACATGGCCTACATCATAAGGTGACCAGAGGTGTTTACAAAACACACAAAACACAATAGTTTATTTTCATTCATTTTGGAGGACTATCCAGGCTGAGTACCTTGACATAAAAGGAGAGATCTGGAGCATACATAGAGATGTGTTTAAAATGCATAATCTTCAAAGGATGCCTCATCTTGTGCAGGCTCATTAACTGTAAGTAGATTTGCATTTTCTGTCTTTGCTTTGGCTCTGCAAAACTTCTCATGATGGTTGTTCTTGCCACAGTGCTTGCATGGATTAACTTTGAAGCAGTCCTTTGAAAGGTGATTTGTCTTTCCACAGTGATTGCAAGGAGTATACTTGCCCTTCTTGACTTTTACAGCATAAGCAGTGTCATTGCCTTTCCTTAGCTCCATATGCCTTTCTTCTTCTTGGAGAGCAGAGATAATGCCTTCAAGGTTAGGATTGGGAAGATTCTTCAAAGTGCTAACAATGTGATCAAAACTTTCAGGCATACTCTTAAGTAACACTGCCATAGCATCATCAGGGGTGATAGGAGAGTTGATAGAAGGTAATTGAGTCATAAGACTCCGCATATAGTTGACATGAGCAGCTAAAGTAGTATCACTTGCCATCTTTAATTCAAAGAAAGAGATTTTAAGTGATAGTTTAGAGATGTGAGAGCTTGCACCAAAAATCATGTCTAGCTTCTGCCAAGCTTCCGAAGGAGACTCCAAGTCAAAGATATGGTGTATATAATCATCACCTAGAGCAAGAGCAATTATACCATATGCTTTTTCTTCTCTTGCTGGATCCCTTGCCGGTCATGTCAGTGTTGAGGATTCTCCAGCATTGGAGGCTGTAGAAGAAGCGGTAGGAGTGGGTTTGACAAGTCCCCATAAGTTCTCCCGCATCAATGCAAATTTCACCTTCATTTGCCATGTATGGAAGCCCTTTCCATTGAACTTCTCAAGATTAAATATGGTAGCCATGAGAGGGTCTAACCCAGATATTGGGCAGTGTCTATCTCTCTTACAAGGCAAAGATAACTGAAAGACTTTCAAAGTATGAGCACTTGATGTAGCAAATAGTAGTGACTAGATTTCAAACAATGATGCTTCTTCTTATATGCTTCATAGAAGTGGATGAAATAAACACCTTCCAATCAAAACCAGGTCTAGCAAGTCAAAACAAAACTGAATCCACACTTGTACAGAAGTTATTGAAAGCTTCAAAAAACTAGAAATGCTAGAGTAGCATTTTATGTAGCATCATCTTCAAAAACTTGTCCAAAACTGTCAAAACTGAAAAGCTGAACTTGGAGGGCTTGTAGCTCACTCTTCAAAGCAAGGAAAAGAGGGCTTTCTGAAGCAAAAGAAAGCTCATATACTAGAGAAGGTCCAGCACAGAGGTTGGACGAAATGGTGTGCACTTTTGCCCGGGAGAGTTGCTACAGTCTGAAACTGAGTTTTGACGATTTCTTCCTTGTTACTGAACCAAATGACCTGAAAAATGGCTCAAAATCTTCTCTTGAGGTCGCCCATCTACTCCTAAAAGGGCTCAGGCAATGGCAGAGCAGGCAGGGAGTATTGAGCAACAGAAGAAATTTGCTGTTTGGAGCATGGCAGCCACCACAGACGTTTTTTCTTCAATTGCTTGCAGGTGGAAGTTTGCCCATACTAGAGGAGTTTCCAGCTCAGAGGGTTTGGGCAATGGTCATTTGTGGATGGAGAACCAAGCTCTCAAAGATTTTGGGAAGAAAGAGGAAAATGGAGAAGAAGAAGATGAAGAAGAAGATGATGATGTGGCAGAAATGGGCTCAAGGGGGATCAAAGGGCTCTGATACCATGTTGGAATACTGAAACGAAAGAGTAGAGTGGACACAAAATCAGAATACTTGCTTATGGAATGAAGAAAAGTGAGGTCCTTAAGTAGGCACCTCATACAAGCTCACTGACATCACTGATGACTTCAGAGCTCCACAATCATCTCCTCAATCTGCTCCTAGATTCTCTCAATCATCCTATGTGGCTCTCCACCACCTAACTGTGCTTGTGGGCACTAACTGTGCCTCTAGCACTCACACATAGAAACATAAGGTGTGCTTGAGGCATACACCTTGAGATATCCCAACAGTTGTACCCATTGAAACCATCAAGAAAACTATAGATTTTATGTCTTGCGATGACATCTAGTAAAGAATCACAAAATGGTAGAGGGAAAGGATCAGTAATGGTGGCAGCATTGAGCTTTCTGTAATCCACACATATTTCGAGTTTTCCATTCTTTTTTGGCACAATCACAATAGGTGAAAGCCATGTAACATGTGTGAGAGGATAAATAAAACCAACTCTCAATAGCTTATCAATTTCCTCTTTGACTTATTTGGCATAGTTGGGATTCATTCTGTATCTGCCTCTATCACTTGTACAGCTTCTTACTTGAGGTTGGTTCTATGCTGATAGAACTTGGGGTCTACTCCCTTCATATCAGTATAATACCAAGCAAAGACATCCTTATATTCCATCAATAAGTCTTTTAAAGCCATTTTGAAAGGTGGGAGAAGTCCTATACTTATCAAAACTATCTTGGGGTTGTGGGGGTCTCAAAGGTTCATTTCCTTCAAGTCATCTTGTCGGACTCTAGCACTCTTTTGTATATGTTCTTCAAATTGAGCTTTAGCTTCTAGGATGGCTTGTGTAGTTGATTTTTGAGTATCCTCATGTAGTGTGTCATCTGGCTAGGCTTGCTTGTCACTTTGGATGTTGATGTTGATAGGATCTGTTTTCGACCGTTTTCTGACTATGTTCTGCTTCGCCATGGCCAAATGTAGGTCAGATGACTCTGTTTGTTGGTTTGAGCATGTATACTGATCAAGAATCTTGATTACATCAATTTTAAATAGGGGGAAAACCATAGGATTTTTGTTGTTTTCTAGGTCTATGCATAATGCTACAGTCAAATTCCTACAACAAAAGGATCCATCTGGCCAATCTGCATGTTAATTGTAGTTTGTTCACTAAATAAATGAGAGCTTGATTATCTACATGAAAATGTACTCTGTTGCCCAATAAATAATGTTTGAATTTGTGCAATGCATAGATCATTCCAAGTGCTTATCTTTCTGGGACTACATAGCTTCTCTCATGCTTGGTTAAAATTCTACTAGCATAGAAAACTGGTCTGAACCATTTTGGTGTTCTTTGCTACATTAGTACTGCACCAACTGTTGAATCAGAAGCATCAACAAAAACCTCAAAAGGACAAAGTCCGGTATAGTGGTTGAAGAATATGAGCTATCATCAACATTTTGTTCAACATATTAAAAGCATATTATTGAGCATCACCCCAAATCTATGGCTCTATTTCCTATGTAAGTTTGGTGAGAGGATAGCAAATGTCAGTAAGGTATTTGAGAAATCTACAGTGCCATTTAATTTGCCCTATAATTTTTGAAGTTGCTTGACATTTTTGGGGGGTTTAGCATGTTGAATGGCTGAAACTTTGTTTGGATCAATTTCCATTCCATCTTGGGAGATGATGTGCCCTAGTAGGATTCCTCTACTTACAACAGCAAATGCACATTGGATGGGTTTAAGATTAAACCAACCATTCTACACTTGGCAAAGCATAAGCTCAAGTGCTATAGATGCTCCTATTTTTTCCCAAATACTGAAAAATCATCAAGGAAAACTTTCATAAAAGAGGTAAAATATTGAGCAAATACCTCCTGAATGTACTTTTGAAATGTTGGAAGAGCATTCTTAAGACCAAATGTCATCACATTTGAAGCAAACACTCCCCATTCAGTGACAAATGTTGTCTTGTCTTTATCTTCAGGTGCCATTCTGATCTAGTTGTACCCACTGAAACCATCAAGAAAACTATAGATTTCATGTCCTATGACAGCATCTAGTAAAGAACCACAAAATGCTAGAGGGAAAGGATCAGTAACGGTGGCAGCATTGAGCTTTGTGTAGTCCACACATATTCTGAGTTTTCCATTCTTTTTTGGCACAATCACAATAGGTGAAATCCATATAACATGTGTGAGAGGATAAATAAAACCAACTCTCAATAGCTTATCAATTTCCTCTTTGACTTGTTTGGCATAGTTGGGATTCATTCTATATCTGCCCTGTATCACTGGTATAGCATCTTGCTTGAGGTTGATTCTATGCTGATAGAACTTGGGGTCTACTCCCTTTATATAAATATAATGCCAAGCAAAGACATCCTAATATTCCGTCAATAAGTCTTTTAAAGCCATTTTGAAAGGTGGGGGAAGTCCTATACTTACCAAAACTGTATTGGGGTTGTGGGGGTCTCAAAGGTTCATTTCCTCCAAGTTATCTTGTCGGACTCTAGCACTCTTTTGTATATGTTCTTCAAATTGAGCTTCAGCTTCTAGGATGTCTTGTGCAATTGATTTTTGAGTATCCTCATGTAGTGTGTCATTTGGCTAGGCTTGCTTGTTACTTTGGATGTTGATGCTGATAGGATCTGTTTTTGACTATTTTTTGACTGTGTTCTGCTTCACCATAGTCGGATGTAGGTTGAATGGCTCTATTTGTTGATTTGAGCATGTATATTGATCAAGAATCTTGATTACATCAACTTCAAATAGGGGAAAAACCATAGGATTTCTGTTAATTTCCAGGTCTATGTATAATGCCATAGTCAAATTCCTGCAACAAAAGCATCCATTTGGCCAATCTGCCTGTTAATTGCAGTTTGTTCACTAAATAAATGAGAGCTTGATGATCTACATGAAAATGTACTTTGTTGCCCGATAAATAATGTTTGAATTTGTGCAATGCATAGATCATTCCAAGTGCTTATCTTTTTGTGACTGCATAGTTTCTCTCATGCTTGGTTAAAATTCTACTAGCATAGTAAACTGGTCTGAACCATTTTGGTGTTCTTTACTGCATTAGTACTGCACCAACTACTGAATCAGAAGCATCAACAAAAACCTCAAACGGAAGAGTCCAATCAGGTGGTTGAAGAATATGAGCTGTCATCAACATTTTGTTCAACATATTAAAAGCATATTGAGCATCACCCCAAATGTATGGCGCTATTTCTTATGTCAGTTTGGTGAGAGGATAGCAAATGTTAGCAAGGTATCTGAGAAATCTGCAGTGCCATTTAATTTGCCCTATAAATATTTGAAGCTGCTTGATGTTTTTGGGTGGTTTAGCATGTTGAATGGCTGAAAATTTGTTTGGATCAATTTCCATTCCATCTTGGGAGATGATGTGCCCTAGTAGGATTCCTCTACTTACAACAAATGCACATTTGGCTGGGTTTAAGCTCAAACCAGCCATTCTACACTTGGCAAAGCATAAGCTCAAGTGCTATAGATGCTCCTCTTTTTTCCCTGATACTGAAAAATCATTAAGGAAAACTTTCATGAAAGAGGTACGATATTCAGCAAATACCTCTTGAATGTACTTTTGAAATGTTGGAGGAGCATTCTTAAGACCAAATGTATCACATTTGAAGCAAACACTCCCCATTCAGTGACAAATGCTGTCTTGTATTTATCTTTAAGTGCCATTCTGATGTAGTTGTACCCACTAAAACCATCAACAAAACTATAGATTTCATGTCCTATGACAACATCTAGTAAAGAATCACAAAATGGTAGAGGGAAAGGATGAGTAGTGGTGGCAGCATTGAGCTTTCTGTAGTCCACACATATTCTAAGTTTTCCATTCTTTTTTGGCACAATCACAATAGGTGAAAGCCATGTAACATGTGTGAGAGGATAAATAATACCAACTCTCAATAGCTTATCAATTTTCTCTTTGACTTATTTGGCATAGTTGGGATTCAATCTGTACCTACCACGTATCACTGGTACAGGATCTTGCTTGAGGTTAATTCTATGCTCACAGAACTTGGGGTCTACTCCCTTCATATCAGTATAATGCCAACCAAAGACATCCTTATAGTTCATCAATAAGTCTTTTAAATCCATTTTGAAAGGTGGGGGAAGTCCTATACTTATCAAAACTATCTTGGGGTTGTGGGGGTCTCCAAGGTTCATTTCCTCAAAGTCATCTTGTCAGACTCTAGCACTGTTTCCTATATGTTCTTAAAATTGAGCTTTAGCTTCTAGGATGGCTTGTGCAGTTGAGTTTTGAGTATCCTCATGTAGTATGCCATCTTGCTGGGCCTTCTTGTCACTTTGGATGTTGATGCTAATAGGATCTATTTCGGACTATTTTCCAACTGTGTTCTGCTTCACCATGGTTGGATGCAGATTGGATGGCTTTGTTTGTTGATTTGAGCGTGTATACTAATCAAGAATCTTGATTACATCAATTTCAAATAGGGGGAAAACTATAGGATTTCTCCTAAGGAAAATTTCTTCCTCATGCTGTGACCTATACTTTTTTTACCATCCACTTATCAATATCCAACCAAATTAATTTTTGTGGCAGAGGTGAATCAATGTCCCTTCAGCTGCCTCACATTAGGCTTCATCCTACAACATGGAGCAAAAATTAAAATTTAATTTACCAAAAGAAAAAACAAAAACAATAAAAATTGATGAAAAAATATCTTTGAATTTTTTTGGGACCACTTACCAATAAAGGTGATCACATCCACCACAACATTTATCATTAATCACATTCATCACTTCCCCAGACTGTAAATCTGACTGAAATATTACAAACCACCAAAGTATTGCCATTATAATTGTCATGAACTACTCAAGAAAACTCATGAGCTCCTTTGCTTTGTAAGAGACTTCATTAAATGTAGATCTAGACACATCAAAACCATAAGATATATCTCTGATAACAAGTGTGAACTCATTCTTTGACACTATCTTCACCAATTCATTACAATCATCATTGATCACACAAAAAACATCTGGTGGATGGTCTTCTCCGTGGTGAAACTCTAACAACTCATAAGTACGAACAATAGATTGTTGTCATGTCCGATGCTTTTCTTCTTTGATAGCTTGATCAATGAGTTGCTTTAAGCTTGTGGGCATAATGGTACTCTCAGTGCCCTTCTTGCTACGTCTCTAAAGATTATTATCAAAACAACAGTTCAATCATTTTTTAGCATTAAAAAATTTGCATTATAAAGGATGTTAACCAGTCTGACCATCGGAGTCACCCGACCGAGACCTGCCTCTTACATGCCTCTAAAGTGCAGTCAAGAGGGCGGCTTCTCCCTGTCCAATGCAATGGTTCCCTTAAATAATGTGGCACCACTCACGCGGCCATAGCCATTTATTCATACAACAGCTAAATTCAAATTCATGGCACCTTATTTGACTGTTGGCAAGAACTAGGCTTTGTAAGAGGTACGAGTTGTAGTACTCTACGGGGAACTTCGAGCGTTGTATTCCTCATTTTGGTGTTTTGGTTTCCAACGTTGTATTTTTTGTTTGATTGTGTTTCTTTCAGTACTTTATCATTGCGTTTGATTAAGCAAATCGACTCGATTATGTACTGTTTAATGGCCAACTGCTTCCATCATTTCCTGACTCGTGGGCTATGTTAGAGAAATGTTGTATTGATATGATTGATTAACGTAGCAACAAATCCCATTAACACTTTGGCGACCACAATCGTTAACCTTGGCTGTTACATTTTTGCATCTAGATTGTTTTTGTTTCCTTGCGGTACATGTCTATGCAAGAAGCTCAATATAGAAACCACGAACCACATTGTTCTCAGAATTCTCTCAAGTCTATGGACTACCAGGTTCTAACGATTCTAGCTATCTTCCCCCACGCTTCGTTGCAACCACCTCAGATGGTATCCTCGTTGCACCTCCATATCCTTTGTCGATCGCCTTTCATCCGCTTCCAGTTCGTGTTTGCGCTCGTCATCCAATCATGACTGTCAAGTACCCCAAGTTCTTTAATTTCCCAAAGGAGGATGCCAATGTGCATGTAATGTTGTTTGAAAGTGCATGGCAAGAAAATGCTCAATGGTGCAACAAACCTAACCTATCAAAATAGCAATGTTCCTAGCTACTCTCTATAGCAGCGCAATTCTTTTGGCTACATAGTACACCATTACCTTGGCTCTATCCAATCATCAAAATCCAAGCCATTCTTGTTGACTATAGACTCCCATGCTAATCTAGCTAACACCTTAGTCCTAGATCATGCCACATTGCGATACCTCTCCCTTGCATCCACTTGATGGAGCAATCTTGATAATGAAGATCAACCACATGTCCTTCAGGAAGTCCACCCTAAGGTGTGTGACCCCTTGGGAGCGGCGGCATGGGATCCAAATACGATCCTTCTTCCTGTGCGTATTGAAGGGCCTCCTACCACAAACCTCTTTGCCATTTAGGCCACACCCCCTCGTGATGCACGTGTACCAATTTTTTGATGTTGCATCATTGTGACGTACCTAGATTTCCTTCATTTTGAGAAGGACTTGTACAAGCCCACCAAGGACTCAATTAGTCCTGTGAAACACTTCAAAATGTCGATTGCCTACACACAAGTACATTAAGTCACTACCTTCAGAGCATTTCTCCATGAGAGCATTAAGTCGCTTGCCCTTCACTTGCCCTTCCTAGGCACGTGGGATGTCGAAGTTGCTTCTCTTGTTGGGGAGGAGGCCATGACAGCAAGGCAAGTGGATTCTGCAAGAAGAAACTCATATAGATATAGGTGTAGAATAATGGCAAGACATATACTAATCAAAGTAGCCTATAGAGATGTGCTGCCAAACAAAATAGAAACCTGCTCATATTTATAGATAGTACTCAATAATGCATAGTTATATATATGACTAAGAATATACATAAATACATACATACATACATATATATATATATATATATATATATACACAAAATTATAGACGTATATACATAGATATGTATATGCATATAAGAAACTATTTTTGTGTACATGCATTTACATATCCACGTATGAATACATCTAAGCATCATTATATAAGTTTGTCTATTTATACGACATCAAGCTATATCCTCAGAGACAGCCGACCAGAATATATAGAAAGGAAGGAGCTCTCTGTGTATCGGCTGTAATTCCGCTATCTGCCAGTATTAATCTCTCTGTGCTCTAGTCTTTGACAGTAATCCCGCATTCCGGCCGCAGTAATCTCTCTACGCCAACAGTCCTCCCAAGATCACTAGGATGCCTAAGATTGGACAACGAACCAAATTCATTGGCGGCTCGAGCACTGTTGTCTTTTAGAGGAACGTCCATGTCAAAAGGCTCGTCGCTTTCCCTTGGACTTTTGATGGCTAGGCATCCCTGCTAGATGACCCTCCAAGTGCCATGTTATATGATCGGAGAAGCAACGGGCAAGCTGCGGAGCCTCAGGATTTAGTAGAGTGCTGAGGGCTACAAAATTTGTATCCTAGCATCGATGAATGGCTCTGCACCAAGCTAACCATCCGGCTTCTCCTTCAAATTCTTTCAGTCCTTTGAATTAATGCATACCCTCATCTTTTTGTAAACCCACATGAGTAACCTGACCCGTCTACGATGGAGTAGCGACCTGCTCCACTGGGTCTCAAGATGCTAAAATGTCTAAAATCAGCAACATATTCTAACCAAAAAAAATCTCTATGACATAGTACTTCAAAATATTACATCCGAAAGTGAAGCCAGAGAACTCATTGATATGTCCAAATACACATCCGCATACAAAGTCATAATTGAACATACAAAATCTACAATAGACACACAAACATCCCTAAAGGGAAAAAGTCTGCAGCCATGTACTATAGGGAAAAGCCTACGCCATCCATGTACTCCACATCCGCCATGTCCAAAAACAAATTCTGTATGACAAAGTACTTCAAAATATCATATCCAAAAGTGCAGTCACATGTCTGAACATGCAATAGCTACATCAAAGAACTGATTGATATATCCAAATACACAGCCGCAAATAAAGTCATAACTGAACATACAAAATCTACAATAGACACACAAACATCCCTAAGGGAAAAGTTTGCAGCCATGTTCTGCATGGAAAAGCTTGCGACGGCCATTCACTCCATGTCCACCACATCTGTCGCATCTACCACGGCTACGAACATGCAACGGAGTACCAGCAATTGTATCTGGACCAGCATCACATAGAAAGACAATTTAGGAACTATAATTATTGAGCCATAAAACTTTTATACATGTATGTTGGTAAAACCCAACTCATTCTTTAGAGTACTTACTTAGACGCAAAGGGCTGTCAACAATGCTCACATAGGTGTACATGTAGTCCCCATTTTGCCCTCGATAGAAAATTCGTGTCCCCACATATTCATAGTATCCTAGCCAGCGAGCAGTGATGGTCTGTGGTCCATCATCCCTATGAAACCGGCAAGCCAGGACTGTGTAATATCCCAAATGGACTCGTCCATCCAAAGGATTGTGGACGTGGAGATTCATTAGAAACCTTGAATCAGGAACAGTCCTAAAAGACAAATAATAGCATGTTTTCCCACTCACATATAATTAAAAAAAAAACCTTTTGTTTTAACAAAAAATAAAGCAACAAACAATGTACACGATTCTTACCCAAGGTAGCTCTCCAGCTCAAGTAAATCCAACAACAGTTACATGCTCTCCAGAGATCCCCAGCCCGTAGGATCTGCAATTTTCTAAAAGTGAGTGATTATACTATTAAACATGTCAACATAAAACGTGGTTGTCAAGCAACTATGTACCTTGCACCTACGCTCCTGTTTCGGTGACAAACGTGAACTGCCTAGACATCCTATCGCATTGCAAAAAAGAATGTACGTGTCAATCTACATATACTAGAAAATACAATAGGCTTTGAAGAGAAAATAGCCTGTAGTATATTGCAAACCCATGACTCAAATGAAAAATAAAATCCAAACATTATCAAGGACAAAGTCATGAAATATTATGTCTCACTTCATATTTCTGTAAATAGCCAACACTCTCGAAGACCTATGACAGTTGGAATATCGAAAGAACTTTAAAAAAAGCTATACAAAGATTACCAAAATGAAGATTTGCCACCCAAGAAAGTCTCAAGAGGGCTTGAAAGAGCAATGTCATACTCCTAGGCTCTTGCTGTTGCCAATTGCAAAACTTCCTTGTACACAATATTTGTGGTAGAAGTATTATCCATCTCCTCGCCCCTGGCATCAGACGCACTCTCTGCAAAATGAAAACCTTAACAGTGTTTGATGCTCGGATATGTGAAAATGCCACATATAGTTGGCCATGATTGAATACTAGTGTCGCCAAGTATAGCCCCAAAACAGACAATGTTTGGCCCTGTGACTTATTGATTGTCATGCCAAATTCCAATCGGATAGGAAATTGCCGTCTCCTCATGTCGAATGGAAGTTTAAGGTTGGTCGGAATGAATGTTATCCTTTGAATAAACGTTCTATCATTAGCATTGGTACCAGTAATGATTTCAGCTTCTAACACTTTCATGTGAAACTCTTTCCAAATACACATCCGCAAACAAATAACTAAATATACAAAATCTACAATAGACACACAAACATCCCTAAAGGAAAAAGTCTGCGACCATGTACTCCACATCCGCCACGTCCAAAAAAATTTTCTCTATGACAGAGTACTTCAAAATATCACATCCAAAAGTGCAGTCACATGTCTGAACATGCAATAGCTACATCAAAGACCTGATTGATATATCCAAATACATAGCCGCAAATAAAGTCATAACTGAACATACAAAATCTACAATAGACACACAAACATCCTTAGGGGAAAAGTCTGCGGCCATGTACTACAGGGAAAAGCCTATGACATCCGCCACGCCCACCGCAGCTACGAAAATACAACGGAGTACCAACAATCGTATCTAGACCAGCATCACATAGAAAGATAATTTAGGAACTATAATTATTAAGCCTGCAATCCAGGATAGCATAATATCCCAAATGGACTCGTCCATTCAAAGGATTGTGGACGTGGAGATTCATTAGAAACCTTGAATCAGGAACAGTCCTAAAAGACAAACAATAGCATGTTTTCCCACTCAAATATAATCCAAAAAGCCTTTTGTTTTAACAAAAATAAAGCAACAAACAATGTACACGGTTCTTACCCAAGGTAGCTCTCCAGCTCAAGCAAATCCAACAACAATTGCGTGCTCTCCAGAGATCCCAAGCGTTTGATGCTCGGATACGTGAAAATGCCATGCATTGATGGCCATGACTGAATACCGGTGTCACCAAGTACAGCCCCAAAATAGACAATGTTTGGCCCTATGACTTATTGATTGTCATGCCAAATGCCAATTGGATAGGAAATTGCCATCTCCTCGTGTTGAATGGAAGTTTAAGGTTGGTCGGAATGAATGTTATCCTTCGAATAAATGTTCTATCACCAGCATTGGTACCAATAATGATTTTAGCTTCTAACACTTTCGTGTGAAACTCTTTCCAAATACACATCCGCAAACAAAGTCATAATTGAACATACAAAAATCTACGATAGACACACAAACATCCCTAAAGGGAAAAGTCTACAGCCATGTACTATAGGGAAAAGCCTATGCCAGCTATGTACTCCACATCTGCCATGTCCAAAAACAAATTCTCTATGACAAAGTACTTCAAAATCCAAAAGTGCAGTCACATGTCTGAACATGCAATAGCTACATCAAAGAACTGATTGATATATGCAAACATTGCCAAATAATATCATGCAACTCTGGGAACATTGCCTTATCTAGCAACTCTGCACACACTAATCGGTCATAGTGACTGATCTCCATGGGTTTGAAACCACCTTCTAATATCAACAATATGTGTGAGTGTGGCAGACCTCTCTTTTGAAACTCTATCACACTCACATATCCAGCAACCTTCCCAAACAAATTATGTTTTGTAATTGACTGCATCATGTCCTTATGCTTTTGGAAAAACACACGGGCTGTTAAAATCTAGACGGCCTTGCGCAGTTTGCCCCGGCAATAATGCTATAGATATTTCAGGCCATTTGGGATTACAGGTGAATGTTATGAATAAATCAGGTTTGCCCCTTTTCTTGACAATTGCCATAGCATCTTGGTATAGCTGGCACATATACCGAGGCCCTCCCGTAAAAGAAGAAGGCAACACCACCCTACGCCCTCTGCAGCATTGCCAAGCACAGTACGTGTCCCATCAATTGTATTCACCATGTCCGTCAACCCTTGATAGACTTTAGTTCATAGGGAAGCTTGGTTGTTTCGTATCCACACCAACCTGGACTCTTCCATGCTACTATAGGCATCAACCATGTATTGCTGCAGCAATCTACCCCCATGCAAAAGACATGCATTTGTATCATATCTCACTTGCAAATGATATGCGTAGTATTGTCTCTGGGTGACACAACTTTATCCACGTATCTCGTGCAATGGTGTGTGATAAGGAACATCACTATATGGGATATATGGATGCTAACCATCTTCCATCCCCTTGTCCTGGCATGATTGCAGCAACCTCGCTAGCCATAGGAGCCAAGTATTGCCTTGAGGTGGAGCGGCTCTCACAAATAACCATCCTTAGGTTTGTATGTGGATTTGTTCTTAGCACTTGCCCGATAGCCATCAATGCACTGGCATATGGATTGCACTCGTGCATCATCCTCTGCAACAACTCCAAAATGCCTGAATCCAAACCAGGCATCCCATGTAAATAGTGTTCTAGTTCATGATCAGTGTCATACACATACAACTGTGCCAAACGTGGCATCTCTTGCCTAGCCTCATCGGGCAACCAATTTCCAACCCGATGATACATACTACGATGGACCCGAATGTTTTGTATACCCCTGTTCCCACAACACATTTGATAAACATGGGCTCCCAATGAAACAAATGCCATGGCACTATTATAAGCCCTAATGTTTTTCTTAAACAGTCTGCTTCTAGCATCATGTCTGTGCAGTAGAACTCTCAAAATCTTTGGTGGTTCTTCAAATGGCAACAATGACACACAACCAACTTTGCAACAGTGCTTGATGCATATTCATTCGCATCTCTTGTTTCCATAGTTGAGCCTGGCAAAAGCTGCATGTATGATCCATGGATCCGAGTGCATGAAGAGAAGGAGCATTGAAGACCAGTGGATTCAAAGATGGATGCTCTACATTTTCCCTTAATGAAAAAGTATGCAAGATAGAGAGGCTTCCCCTTGCACCCAAAATCACAGCCCTGTTGTGAACAACACGCCTTCGGGCTCTTAAATGAGTAGCATCCCTGGTTGCATCCATTTGAGTAGGTGTATGTGCTACTGGAGTGGGTTCATGCTCATTACGTACTATTGGTGAAGTATGGAGGTCCATTGTATTTTCAGTAGTGCACGCTACATTACTGTGCCCATGCATTTGATTCTGTTGTCTGCATAGGCCAACTTCTACATCCATAGATTCCACTGCCACCCTCACATTTCTAGCAACTTGTGTTCTCGACCTTGTTCTTTGTATAACATAAACGTGACGGGCCGCCCACGTTGAATCCATTTGAGTAGTTGTACCTATTACTAGAGCATGTTCATTCTCATTATCTATAGTTGGTAAAGTATTGATGTCCATTGTATTTTCAGCAATGCATGCTACATTACTGTGCCCATGCATTTGGTCCTGTTGTTTGCGAAGGCTGTCTTCTACATCCACAGATTCCATAGCCACCCTCATGCTTCTAACTCCTTATGTTTTTGACCTTGTTCTTTGTATAGCATAACTACGATGGGCCGCCCGCATTGAATCCATTTGAGTAGGTGTACCTATCACTGAAGCATGTTGATGCACTCTACCTACTGTTACTGAAGTATTGAGGTCCATTGTATTTTCAACTACAATGCATGCTACATTGCTGCATCCATGTATCTGATTATGTTGACTGCAAACTCCTACTTCTACACCCATAGATTCCATAGCCACCCTCATGCTTCTAGCACCTTGTGTTTTAGACCTTGTTCTTTGTATAGCATAAGCACGACGGGCCGCCTACATTGAATCCAACAATCTTCTCCCATGAGAATGTATTGAATGTAGCCTCTCTTCTATTTGTCTTGCCATCTTCTGTATCCACTCAACCAACTACATAAATATCTATTCCTCAAAGGGAACAGTAGCTTAATCAAACAACTTATGCATCATCCCTAACCATGACAAAATTGATGGATCTCAACCAATGTGCCCTAAGGAAGAAAATAATTTAGAAAAGCAAGAAGCAAGGTTAATTAGCAAAGCCATCCTTTTCCCATCTATCTAAAATTGAGAGCGGACCATCTATGCATTGAACTCATAGTGTCCAATGACCAAGTTTTAGTGTGTCACTATCTTTGGTAAGAGTAATGGTCATATTTTTTCAACATATGAGCAAAATACAATACCATATGTGCAACCATCATTTGAAACATAAAAACCAAAGCTAACATATCTAAAAAACTCAAAGTTGACCATCTCAAGAAACTATGTGTATATGAATGAATATTTTAAAATAAAAAAGTATAAGCATTGCATCAGCATTTATGCGAATACATGATGCAAAAAATTACAAATATTTGAGTATATCTTAAATAAAACGAAAATGGGAAGGAACAATAGGCAATTCAAATATTGAATTAAATTAGCTTCCATTGCCATATATACGTCAAATGAAAGTAAATATAATCATTTGCAAAAAACTTGTCTTGCTAAATAACATAAGGGCAACCCAAGTACATGAATCCCATAGAAGCATTTGGGATTCCAATACAAAAAGTGACATAAAAGTCTCAGGAGTCTCTTAATTGTCACGGGTTGCGACCTGCTCTAGTTTATGGCTCGTCTTGGTCATCAAAGTAGTTAGCCTATTTAAACCAACTTTGAACATTGACACCTCAGTGGATAGTAGCTGAACTTGTTCTTTCAGCTTATCAACTTGTAGTCTACACCCATTCTCACATACAACTGCCCCTTCTCCACCTCTCCCCAAAATTTGCTGCATCCATTGATTAGAGTCCTTAACACTATTCTCGATTTGAGAAATCCTTGCAATGAGAGTTCCAGGGAATTCTCCCATGCCCTACGCTATTACTGCAGCACCATCTGAATCGATTTCTCCCCATAAAGAGGCCAAATATCGTGTGTTCATGGCACATGCATACTTATTATTCTCGCACATGGCTTGAATGGACTTTAAAAGATTGTAATGACTTGAATGCTCAGTTGCATGGGTTGAAGCTCTCCCCCTTCTAAGTTATTTCATTATATTAGCAGTGCAATGTTCGCAGCTAGACTTAAAACACTTTGAAGGCAACTTGGGACCATGATTTGCTCCATGGGCTGAAGTCTCCGGCCTTGCAAAACCTTGATTTATCACATGAAGGCTATGTGGCTCATGAAAAGATGACAACACAATGTCAAAAATTGCAGAGCCCTCCACCCTTGTAGCTCGCTTCATTGCCCAAAGGTTTTGTCGCCCATGGAAACCCGACTCCCCAAGATTTGGAACAACAGTAGAAGCCATTTCTAGAGCTGCATCCAAAACAAAATACAAAAACCTTTTCAGGTATGTATTGGCTCAATTGTATAATTGGATCACACAAATTCCATAGAACAAACATGAGCAGAAATCAATTGGCATAGGAGGTAGATACCCAAAGATTGTAGCCCATCTCCTCTCAGCAAAGAATTTGGAATCAAGCTGGATGGATTGAGATATTTGTGAATGAGCTCTTTCCAAGCACTCGTGCAAATATTTTCCGATTCAAAGGCGGTAAGTTGCTTAGAGTGACCAAGGATATGGTGGTAGGAAGTAGAAATCATAGGACATGTTAAAAGGAGAAATCCACATGGAAGGCACATGGCTCTAGCGTTTATTTCGAAAATTAAATCCCCCTAACCTCCCCTTGCCATGCATTAGCCTCCTCTACCCAACCCTAAATCTGAGACCTTAGTCCTATGATCATCACCAAGCAATCTTACTACAATCTTACTATCTGCTCATCAAAGTGCTCCTGGGAAAGATACAATTAACTTTGGAGCTTTCATATCCAACCACATCATAAACTTATTTCACTTCTATCCACCATTATATTTTGCTCTGTGTGTGTGTGTGTGTGTGTAGCCCCATCTATCATCCAATCACCTCGCCTCTCGAGCTTAGTTCTCATGGCTATAGTGCACATGACATGAAACACACTTAATCCTTTACTCTCCTTGAGAAGCAAGGCTAACTTCTCAAAGGATGTTGGCTTATCTCTAGACATACTATCAGATCGATGCTCCTAAGCAAAATACATATACCTTTAATGATTACTGGTCCAAACACATCATGGCCTTGTCTTGTTTCACTTCTGGCCTACCATTATATTTTTTCGTCCCCCCCCCCCCCCCTCTCTCTCTCTCTCTCTCTCTCTCTCTCTCTCTCTCTCTCTCTCTCTCTCTCTCTCTCTCTCTCTCTCTCTCTCTCTCTCGGTGTAGCCCCACCTATCATCCAATCGCCTCGACTACCTAAGGATGTGACAGAAGCAGGTAGACATCATGGGCTGTGTCAAATTGGAAAATCCAATTGCAAAGCAAGCCTTTGATTCAGGGCAAGGGTACAGGCTTGTCTCTAAACTTACTGTCTGCTCATCAAGGTGCTCCTGGGAAAGATACAATTAACTTTGGAGCTTTCATATCCAACCACATCATGGAATTATTTCACTTTTTTCCACCATTATATTTTGTTTTGTGTGTGTGTGTGTGTGTGTGTGTGTGTGTGTGTGTGTGTGTCTATGTGTGTGTGTGTGTGTGTGTGTGTGTGTGTGTGTGTGTAGCCCCACTTTCACCCAAAAAAAAAAGTCTGGTGTAGCCCCATCTATCATCCAATCGCCTCACCTCTCGAGCTTAGTTCTCATGGCTATAGTGCACATGGCATGAAACACACTTAATCCTTTACTCTCCTTGAGAAGCAAGGCTAACTTCTGAAAGAGGTTAGATTAGATCACTTAGGGAAGAGGATGCTCACTTATCTCTAGACATACTGTCAGCTCGATGCTCCTAAGAAAAATACAAATACCTTTAATGATTACTGGTCCAAACACATCATGGCTTTGTCTTATTTCACTTTCAGCCTACCATTACATTTTTTTGTCCTCTTTCTCTCTCTCTCTCTCTCTCTCACATTGTAGCCCCACCTATCATCCAATCGCCTCACGTCTCAAGCTTAGTTTTTATGGCTATAGTCCACATGACATGAAACATATTTGATGCTTTACTCTCATTGAGAAGCAAGGCTAGCTTCTCAAAACAAAGGTTAGATTAGATCACTTAGGGTAGAGGGTGCAAGCTTATCTCTAGACATATTGCCAGGTCATCAAGATGCTCCTAAGAAAGATACAATTACATTTAATGATTACTGGTCCAACCACATCATTGCCTTGTCTCTAACGAATATACTAACTTAATTCACTTCTGTCCACCATTATATTTTCCCTCTCTCTCTCTCTCCCCCTCTCTCTCTCTTTTGCCTCCATTATCTACAAACTATAAGAACATAACGGTTTGGATGATTTTAAAAATGTAGCTTGTCTTAAATGATGCAAATATAGCTTTAACATATGGAGAGATAAATTCGTCAATACTCTCTCTCTCTCTCTCTCTCTCTCTCTCTCTCTCTCTCTCTCTCCTCCATTACCTTTTGGAAAAAATATGGTCCTTAGTTTAATTTTCTCCTTAGTTTAATTTTCCCCTCCCAAGAATCTAAGCATCCAGATCAGAATGGTTTCAATGAATGTAGCTTGCCTCAAACAATGCAAACTCACACACACACACACAATGTGTCCTAAGGAAGCAAAGAATTCATGAATTATCAAATTGCAATGGTTTCAATGATTTTGAAAATGTAGCTTGTCTTAAACAATGCAAGCGTGCACACACACACACAATGTGTCTTACGGAAGCAAAGAATTCCAAATAGAAAGCAAGGTCAATTGAGAAGCAAGGCTAGATTCTCAAAATTAAGGTTAGATTAGATCACTTAGGGCAGACGGTGCAAGCTTATCTCTAAACATATTGCTAGGTCATCAAGATGCTCCTAGGAAGATACAATTACATTTAATGATTACTGGTCCAACCACATCATCGCCTTGTCTCTAACTAATACACTGAATTAGCATCGAGCTGGCAGTATGTCTAGAGATAAGCCAGCATTCTCTTCCCTAAGTGATCTAATCTAACATCTTTCATAAGTTAGCCTTACTTCTCAAGGAGAGTAAAATGTTAAGTGTGTTTCATGTCATGTGCACTATAGTCATGAGAACTAAGCTCGAGAGGTGAGGCGATTGGATGATAGATGGGGCTACACACACACACACACACACACACATAGTGAGAGAGAGAGAGAGAGAGCAAAATATAATGGTGGAGAGAAGTGAAATAAGTCCATGATGTGGTTGGATACGAAATCTCCAAAGTTAATTGTATCTTTCCTAGGAACACCTTGATGAGCAGACAGTAAGTTTAGAGACAAGCATGCACCATTGCCCTAAGTGATCTAATCAACCTCTCAACAAGAGTAAAGGATTATGTATGTTTCATGTCCTGTGCATTATAGCCATGAGAACTAACCTCCACACGTGAGGCGAGTGGATATCAGTAATCATTAAATGTAATTGTATCTTTCCTAGGAGCATCTTGATGACCTGGCAAAATGTCTAGAGATAAGCTTGCACCCTCTACCCTAAGTGATCTAATCTAACCTTCGTTTTATGAAGCTAGCCTTGCTTCTCAATGAGAGTAAAGCATCAAATATGTTTCATGTCATGTTGACTATAGCCATGAGAACTAAGCTCGAGACATGAGGCAATTAGATGATAGGTGGGGCTACCCCGAGAGAGAGAGAGAGAGAGAGAGAGAGAGAGAGAGGGGGGGGGGGGGGGACGGAAAAATATAATGGTAGGCTAGAAGTGAAATACGACAAGGCCATGACGTGTTTGGACCAGTAATCATTAAAGGTATTTGTATTTTTCTTAGGAGCATCGAGCTAGCAGTATGTCTAGAGATAAGCCAGCATCCTCTTCCCTAAGTGATCTAATCTAACCCCTTTCAGTAGTTAGCCTTGCTTCTCAAGGAGAGTAAAGGATTAAGTGTGTTTTGTGTCATGTGCTTTATAGCCATGAGAACTAAGCTTGAGAGGCGAGGCGATTGGATGATAGATGGGGCTACACACACACTCACACACACACACAGAGCAAAATATAATGGTGGACAGAAGTGAAATAAGTCCATGATGTGGTTGGATACGAAAGCTCCAAAGTTAATTGTATCTTTCCCAGGAGCACCTTGATGAGCAGACAGTAAGTTTAGAGACAAGCCTGCACCCTTGCCCTAGGTGATCTAATCAACCTCTCAATGAGAGTAAAGGATTATGTATGTTTCATGTCATGTGCACTATAGCCATGAGAACTAATCTCCAGAGGTGAGGCGATTGGATATCAGGTGAAGCTACATCTCGAGAGGGTTTCCTCTACTTTTAAATCAAAGTCTTGCTTTGCAATTGGATTTTCCAATTGACACACCCCATGATGTCTACCTGCTTCTGTCACATCCTTAGGTACTCGAGACGCGAGGCGATTGGATGATAGGTGGGGCTACACCGAGACACACAGAGAGAGAGAGAGAGAGAGAGAGAGAGAGAGAGAGAGAGAGAGAGAGAGAGAGAGAGAGAGAGAGAGAGAGAGAGAGAGAGAGAGAGAGAGAGAGAGAGAGGACAAAAAAATATAATGGTAAGCCAAAAGTTAAATAAGACAAGGCCATGAAGTGTTTGGACCAGTAATCACTAAAGGTATTTGTATTTTTCTTAGGAGCATCAAAAACTGACAGTATGTGTTTTTCTTGCAAGTGCTTCATTATATTGTTGGACTAGCACTAGCTTCTCTCCACAACTTTTGTTTATCTAGGTAGGTGATTACTTTTTTTCCAATTGACATTGTGTGTGTGTGTGTGTGTTTGCATCTTAAACATTTTCAAAATCATTGAAACCATTCCGATCTGATAATTCTGAATTCTTTGCTACATTCATTGAAACCATTCTAATCATAATTCGTGGACGCTTAGATTCTTGGGAGGGGAAAACTGAACTAAGAACCATCTTTTTTCGAAAAGGTAATGGAGGTGAGAGAGAGAGAGAGAGAGAGAGAGAGAGAGTATTGATGGATTTATCTGTGCACATGTTAAAGCTAAGCTATATTTGCATCGTTTAAGACAAGCTACGTTTTTAAAATCATCCAAACCATTATGATCTTATAGTTTCTAGATGATTATATTATTGAGACGGAAGAACTAAAAGATAATGGAGGCAAGAGAGAGAGAGAGAGAGGGAAAATATAATGGTGGACAAAAGTGAATTATGTTAGTGTATGAGTTAGAGACAAGGCGATGATGTGGTTGGACCAATAATCATTAAATGTAATTGTATCTTTCATAGGAGCATCTTGATGACCTGGCAATATGTCTAGAGATAAGCTTGCACTGTCTACCCTAAGTGATCCAATCTAACCTTCATTTTGAGAAGCTAGCCTTGCTTCTCAACTGACCTTGCTTTCTATTTAGAATTCTTTGCTTCCTTAGGACACGTTGTGTGTGTGTGTGTGTGTTTGCATCGTTTAAGAGAAGCTACATTTTCAAAATCATTGAAACCATTCCAATCTGATAATTTATGAATTATTTGCTTCCTTAGGACACATTGTGTGTGTGTGTGTGTGTGAGTTTGCATCATTTGAGACAAGCTAGATTCATTGAAACCATTCTGATCTTATAATTCATGGACGATTTAGATTCTTAGGAGGGGAAAACTGAACTAAGAACCATCTTTTTTCAAAAAGGTAATGGAGGCAAGAGAGAGAGAGAGAAAGAGAGAGAGAGTATTAACGGATTTATCTCTCCATATGTTAAAGCTATATTTGCACTTTTTAAGGCAAGCCACATTTTTAAAATCATCCAAACCATTATGATCTTATAATTTTTAGATGATTATATAATTGAGATGAAGAACTAAAAGATAATGGAGGCAATGATGTGGTTGGACAACTAATCATTAAATGTAAGCTACATTTTTAAAATCATCCAAACCATTATGATCTTATAGTTTGTAGATGATTATATTATTGAGACAGAAGAACTAAAAAATAATGGAGGAGAGAGAGAGAGAGAGAGGGAAAATATAATGGTGGATAGAAGTGCTAAGAAAAGTACAAATACCTTTAATGATTACTGGTCCAAACACATCATAGCCTTGTCTTATTTCACTTTGGGCCTACCATTACATTTTCTCGCCCTCTCTCTCTCTCTCTCTCTCTCTCTCTCTCTCTCTCTCTCTCTCTCTCTCTCTCTCTCTCTCTCTCTCTCTCTCTCTGTGTAGCCCCACCTATCATCCAATCACCTCACTCTCGAGCTTAGTTCTCATGGCTATAGTCCACAAGACATGAAACATATTTGATGCTTTACTCTCATTGAGAAGCAAGGCTAGCTTCTCAAAAGTAAGGTTAGATTAGATCACTTAGGGTAGAGGGTGCAAGCTTATCTCTAGACATATTGCCAGGTCATCAAGATGCTCCTAGGAAAGATACAATTACATTTGATGATTACTAGTCCAACCACATCATTGCCTTGTCTCTAACTAATACACTTACTTAATTCACTTCTGTCCACCATTATATTTTCCCTCTCTCTCTCTCTCTCCCTCTCTCTCTCTCTCTCTCTCTCTCCTCCATTATCTACAAACTATAAGATCATAATGGTTTGGATGATTTTAAAAATGTAGCTTGTCTTAAACAATGCAAATATAGCTTTAATATATGGAGAGATAAATCCATCAATACTCTCTCTCTCTCTCTCTCTCTCTCTCTCTCTCTCTCTCTCTCTCTCTCTCTCTCGCTCTCGCCTCCATTACCTTTTTGAAAAAAGATGGTTCTTAGTGAAGCTTTCCCCTCCCAAGAATCTAACCATCCACGAATGATAAGATCAGAATGGTTTCAATGAATGTAGCTTGTCTCAAACGATGCAAACTCACACACACACACACACAATGTGTCCTAAGGAAGCAAAGAATTCATGAATTATCAGACTGGAATGGTTTCAATGATTTTGAAAATGTACCTTGTCTTAAATGATGCAAACACACACACACACACACAATGTGTCCTAAGGAAGCAAAGAATTCCAAATAGAAAGCAAGGTCAATTGAGAAGCAAGGCTAGCTTCTCAAAATGAAGGTTAGATTAGATCACTTAGGGTAGACAGTGCAAACTTATCTCTAGACATATTGCCAGGTCATCAAGATGCTCCTAGGAAAGATACAATTGCATTTAATGATTATTGGTGCAACCACATCGTCACCTCTCTAACTAATACACTAACTTAATTCACTTCTGTCCACCAATATATTTTCCCTCTCTCTCTCTCTCTCCCTCTCTCTCTCTCTCACCTCCATTATCTTTTAGTTCTTCTGTCTCAATAATATAATCATCTAGAAAATATAAGATCATAATGGTTTGGATGATTTTAAAAATGTAGCTTACATTTAATGATTACTGGTCCAACCACATCATCACCTCCATTATCTTTTAGTGCTTCCATGTCAATAAGATAATCATCTACAACTTATAAGATCATAATGGTTTGGATGATTTTAAAAATTTGGCTTGTCTTAAACAATGCAAATATAGCTTTAACATATGGAGAGATAAATCCGTCAATACTCTCTCTCTCTTTCTCTCTCTCTCTCGCCTCCATTACCATTTTGAAAAAAGATGGTTCTTAGTTCAGTTTTCCCCTCCCAAGAATCTAAGCGTCCACGAATTATAAGATCAGAATGGTTTCAATAAATGGAGCTTGTCTCAACGATGCAAACTCAGACACACACACACACAATGTGTCCTAAGGAAGCAAAGAATTCATGAATTATCATATCGGAATGGTTTCAATGATTTTGAAAATGTAGCTTGTCTTAAACGATGCAAACACACACACACACACACACACACACACAACATGTCCTAAGGAAGCAAAGAATTCCAAATAGAAAGCAAGGTCAATTGAGAAGCAAGGCTAGCTTCTCAAAATGAAGGTTAGATTAGATCACTTAGGGTAGATAGTGCAAGCTTATCTCTAGACATATTGCCAGGTCATCAAGATGCTCCTATGAAAGATACAATTACATTTAATGATTATTGGTACAACCACATCATCACCTTGTCTCTAACTAATACACTATCTTAATTCACTTCTGTCCACCATTATATTTTGCCTCTCTCTCTCTCTCTCTCTCTCACCTCCATTATCTTTTAGTTCCTCTGTCTCAATAATATAATCATCTAGAAACTATAAGATCATAATGGTTTGGATGATTTTAAAAATGTAGCTTGTCTTAAACGATGCAAATATAGCTTAGCTTTAACATATGGATAGATAAATCTGTCAATATTCTCTCTCTCTCTCTCTCTCTCTCTCTCTCTCTCTCTCTCTCTCTCTCTCTCTCTCTCTCTCTCTCTCTCTCTCCCTCTCTCTCTCTCTCTCTCGCCTCCATTACCTTTTTGAAAAAAGATGGTTCTTAGTTCAGTTTTCCCCTCCCAAGAATCTAAGCATCCACGAATTACGATTAGAATGGTTTCAATGAATGTAGCAAAGAATTCATGAATTATCAGATCAAAATGGTTTCAATGATTTTGAAAATGTTTAAGATGCACACACACACACACACACACACACAATGTCAATTGGAAAAAAAGTAATCACCTACCTAGATAAACAAAAGTTGTGGAGAGAAGCTAGTGCTAGTCCAACAATAAAATGAAGCACCTGCAAGAAAAACACATACTGTCAGTTCGATGCTCCTAAGAAAAATACAAATACCTTTAATGATTATTGGTCCAAACACTTCATGGCCTTGTCTTATTTAACTTCCGGCTTACCATTATATTTTTTTGTCCCCTCTCTCTCTCTCTCTCTCTCTCTCTCTCTCTCTCTCTCTCTCTCTCTCTCTCTGTCTCGGTGTAGCCCCACCTATCATCCAATCGCCTCACGTCTCGAGTACCTAAGGATGTGACAGAAGCACGTAGACATCATGGGGTGTGTCAATTGGAAAATCCAATTGCAAAGCAAGCCTTTGCTTCAAAAGTAGAGGAAACCCTCTCGAGATGTAGCTTCACCTGATATCCAATCGCCTCACCTCTGGAGATTAGTTCTCATGGCTATAGTGCACATGACATGAAACATACATAATCCTTTACTCTCGTTGAGAGGTTGATTAGATCACTTAGGGCAAGGGTGCAGGCTTGTCTCTAAACTTACTGTCTGCTCATCAAGGCGCTCCTGGGAAAGATACAATTAACTTTGGAGCTTTCGTATCCAACCACATCATGGACTTATTTCACTTCTATCCACCATTATGTTTGCTATGTGTGTGTGTGTAGCCCCATCTATCATCCAATCGCCTCACCTCTCAAGCTTAGTTCTCATGGCTATAAAGCACATGACACGAAACACACTTAATCCTTTACTGTCCTTCAGAAGCAAGGCTAACTTCTGAAAGAGGTTAGATTAGATCACTTAAGGAAGAGGATGCTGGCTTATCTCTAGACATACTGCCAGCTCGATGCTCCTAAGAAAAATACAAATACCTTTAATGATTACTAGTCCAAACACATCATGGCCTTGTCATATTTCACTTCTAGCCTACCATTATACCTTTTCGTCCCCCCCCCCCCCTCTCTCTCTCTCTCTCTCTCTCTCTCTCTCTCTCTCTCTCTCTCTCTCTCTCTCTCTCTCGGTGTAGCCCCACCTATCATCCAATTACCTCATGTCTCGAGCTTAGTGTGAAGATAGTGGGAGAGAGGGAAGGAGTCTCACTTGTGACTTTCTCACATACACAATGGGGGAATACACACACAGGTGGAGGCTGAAAACAATTTTCTTCTTCTTAGTTGTGAAAGCCAAAAGAACTCTAGTACAAAGAAATAGAAGAACCCTATATGTGGGTCTCAAACCAAACTCAACTAAGGTGGCATACTAATTGAGCCACAAACTAGAGTAGATAAGGATAGCTATCATCCAGCTATTATTCATGGGCGGTGTACCAATCGCATCTGCAGCTAACAAGTCGGTGACAAAAATGCACAACAGTCACCCTGGCATATCACGAGTGGAGCTCGATATCTCAACACTCCCCCTCGAGCTCAATCCCAAGTCTCCGAACTTGCGCAACTTCTTTGCACCCAATGCCTTCGTGAATATGTCAGCGACCTGATCCTCTGTGCTGACATAAACTAGATCAATAAGACCTAGTAAAACCTTCTCCCACACATAGTGATAATGCACCTCAATGTGCTTTGTTCTAGCATGATAGATTGGGTTATTTGCCAAGTGTATACTGCTCATGTTGTCACAATAAATGACAACTGGCCCATCTGTAGACTGATGCATATCATAAAGTAGCTTATGCAACCAAGCTACCTCACATGCAATCATTGCTACACCCCTGTACTTAGCCTCTGTGCTCGACAAGGCAACTGTAGGCTGTTTCTTGCTGCTCCAGGTGACTGCAGTGCTCCCAAAAGAGAACACATATCCACTGGTAGATCATCTATCAGAAGTACTACCAGCCCAATCAGCATCAGTGTATCCATGCAATTGTATCTGAACCCCAACCTCATAAAATAGTCCATACTGCATGTGGACTTCACATACCTGAGTATGCGTCTAGCCGCATCCAAATGCAGTTTCCTTGGAGCTTGCATAAACTGACTTACCAATCCAACAGCATAGCTTAAATCTAGCCTAGTAATAGTCATATAAATCAAACTTCCTACTATGCGTCTGTACATAGTAGGGTCTTCTAGAAGCTCACCTGCATCTGTGCTCAGCTTCAGATTCTGCTCCAAAGGAACTGAAATAGGCTTACAGCCTCTCATCCCATATTTGGATAGCATGTCCAATCCATACTGCCTCTGCAAGAGCTGTATCCCACTGAGTGACCTAATCACCTCAATGCCCAAGAAATAATGCAGCTCTCCCAAATCCTTCATCTCAAACTTCTTCTTCAATAGCATTTTCACATGAAGGATATCTTCATCACTATCACCTGTGATGATCAAATCATCAACATAAATGACAAGCAGCATAATACCTTTCTTTGTTTTTCTCACATAGAGTGAGAAATCTGCCTTGGAAATTTGAAAGCCAATAGTGACAAGATACTATCCTATCTTGTCAGACCATGCTCTAGGTGCTTGCTTCAAGCCATACAAGGCTTTCTTCAACCTGCAAACAAACTCAAGATGAATAGCATGAAGATAACCTGGTGGCTGCTCCATAAAGAACTCTTCTTGCAAATCACCATGCAAGAAGGCATTCTTTACATCCATCTGATGTAAAGACCATCCCTTTGATGCAGCCATAGCAATGACTGCTCTTACAGTTGCCATCCTTGTAACCCGACTGAATGTTTCTTCATAATCAATGCCGTATGTCTGTGCATACCCCTTGACAACTAATCTTGCCTTGTATCTGTTCACAAAACCATCTACATTGTGCTTGATCTTATAAACCCACTTATACCCAATTGCATTCTTGTCTTTAGGCAAAGGCACCAATTCCCATGTAGCATTTGCTTCCAAGGCATCCATTTCTTCATCCATGGCTTTCTCCCATTTTTCTTTTCCCATGGCTTCCTCAAAAGAAGTGGGTTCTGGTTCCTGTATCACTTTGACCATATAGGCATAGTGAATGGCTGTAAATCCATCAAATTTCAGCCTATCCATAGGATACCTAGCTCTGGTAGACCTGTGCAAAATAGGCTCACTTCCAAGTGCTCTCAAAACATCCCCGGTCTTCCTTACTCCAGGTGTAACAATAGAAGGAATACCCAGCTCATCATCAATGCTCTGTTCTGAGCCACTAGATTCACCATCCACATAAGAGTGACCTGCATTCACATCAAACATGGGCTGATCTACTTTCGCTTTTCCTTTTCGTGATACCTGCGTACCACTATCTGCATTGCTTTGAGGAGATTCTCCTGAACTCAATCTGCCTGTCCATGGCGAAGTATGTGAACCACTGCTAGAGGACACTACAGGTCCACTGATATTTTGTGATTAGCTACTATGAATTCTGTGCAGCATTACCATTTTGTGCATCTACATCAATCATCACATTTACTGGTTTATACCAGTTGCTCATCTCATCAAAAACAACATCTCTGCTCACTATAAACTTACGAGTGGAAGGATTATAGCATCTATACCCTTTCTGCTGTAGAGAATAACCAATCAAGATGCACTTCTTAGCTTTTGGATCCAACGTGGACCTCAACTCATATGGCACATGAACATAAGCAATGCAACCAAAAATTTTCAAATGAGAAATGTCTGGTTTCCTACCAGTATACATCTCCTCTAGTGTCATGCCATGTATTGCTATAGTGGGAGTCCTATTCATTATGTAAACTGCTGTAGCAACTGCTTCAGCCCAATAATAATCTGGTAGATCTTTTTCATTTAGCATGGCCCGAGATACCTCTCCAATGTTTTTCCTTTCTGCAAGTCCATTTTGTTGTGTGGTATGACTGCATGAATATTGCTGCTTTATGCCATCCTCCTGCAGGAACCTTGCAAACTCATTTGAGAGGTATTCTCCCCCTCCATCTGACCCCCTTAGGCATTTTATTTGCAAGCCTGTTTCTTTTTCAACCATAGCTTTAAAAGCTTTGAAGTGCCCAAACACTTCACTTTTCTTTTTCATAAAATACACCCAAACTTTTCAGCTAAAGTCATCAATAAAAGTGACAAAATAGTGACAACCTCCAATAGATGCAGCTTTAGTAGTCCACACATCAGAGTGGATTAATTCCAATGGCTTTTTACTCTCTTGAACATGCCTAGGAGATGGTTTCCTTGCCTGTTTTCCAAATTGACAAGCTTCACAAACCTTATGCATTTCTGTAACCTTGAATTTAGGCAATCCTGCAACAATATTTTGGGCTTGTATTGATTTAAGTCGCTGTATATTAACATGATCAATGCATTTATGCTGGATATCAATATCTGCAACTACACCGGTCCCATGTGCAAACATTGCTGCACTCAATTTAGGCATGTCCACATCCAATGTAAACATCATGGCCTTCTTCTTTCCTTTTGCCGTCAAGCGACCGTTATTTTTCATATCCTCAACAAAGCATCCATGAGGATTAAATCTGACGTGCAAGCCCTGCTCAACCATTTGACCAATAGAAACCAGGTTCTTGGTGATGTTCGGGACATGAAATACATAAGAAAGGTATTTCTTTTTCCCATCCTACATAAAATAAAGTCACCTAGGGCTTTGCCCTTTCGCCACACCACGAAGGGCGTCTCAATCTGAGACAGTGCACTCTTGCACTTCTGGCTATGCTACCTGTAGAGATTTGCTCCCAAACTCAAAAAAGGAAAGCAACACTGGTCCTCTTACCAGGACACCGTGAACTTGGTTTGCTTTCTTGAGCTCCTTACCACGAACAAGGCTCTGATACCATGTGAAGATAGTGGGAGAGAGGGAAGGAGTCTCACTTGCGGCTTTCTCACATACACAATGGGAGAATACACACACAGATGTAGGCTGAAAACAGTTTTCCTCTTCTTAGTTGTGAAAGCCAAAAGAACTCTAGTACAAAGAAATAGAAGAACCCTATATGTGGGTCTCAAACCAAACTCAACCAACTAAGGTGGCATACTAACTGAGCCACAAACTAGAGTAGATAAGGATAGCTGTCATCCAGCTATTATTCTTGGGTGGTGTACCAACCGCATCTGTAGCTAACAAGTCGGTGACATAAATGCACAATGGTCACCCTGGCATATCATGAGTGGAGCTCGATATCTCAACACTTAGTTCTCATGGCTATAGTCCACATGACATGAAACATATTTGATGCTTTACTCTCATTGAGAAGCAAGGCTAGCTTCTCAAAACGAAGGTTAGATTAGATCCCTTAGGGTAGAGGGTGCAAGCTTATATCTCTAGACATATTGCCAGGTCATCAAGATGCTCCCTAGGAAAGATACAATTACATTTAATGATTACTGATATCCAATTGCCTCACGTCTGGAGGTTAGTTCTCATGGCTATAATGCACAGGACATGAAACATACATAATCCTTTACTCTCGTTGAGAGGTTGATTAGAGCACTTACGGCAAGGGTGCAGGCTTGTCTCTAAAAACATACTGTCTGCTCATCAAGGTGTTTCTGGGAAAGATACAATTAACTTTGGAGATTTCGTATCCAACCACATCATGGACTTCTTTCACTTCTCTCCACCATTATATTTTGCTCTCTATCTCTCTGACTCTGTGTGTATATGTGTGTGTGTGTCGCTGTGTGTGTGTGTGTGTGTGTGTGTGTGTGTGTGTGTAGCCCCATCTATCATCCAATCGCCTCACCTCTCGAGCTTAGTTCTCATGGCTATAGTGCACATGACATGAAACACACTTAATATTTTACTCTCCTTAAGAAGCAAGGCTAACTTCTGAAAGAGGTTAGATTAGATCACTTACGGAAGAGAATGCTGGCTTATCTCTAGACATACTGCCAGCTCGATGCTCCTAAGAAAAGTACAAATACCTTTAATGATTACTGGTCCAAACACATCATGGCCTTGTCTTATTTCGCTTTTGGCCTACCATTACATTTTCTCGTCCTCTCTCTCTCTCTCTCTCTCTCTCTCTCGGTGTAGCCCCACTTATCATCCAATCGCCTCACGTCTCGAGCTTAGTTCTCATGGCTATACTCCACATGACATGAAACATATTTGATGCTTTACTCTCATTGAGAAGCAAGGCTAGCTTCTCAAAATGAAGGTTAGATTAGATCACTTAGGGTAGAGGGTGCAAGCTTATCTTTAGACATATTGCCAGGTCATCAAGATGCTCCTAGGAAAGATACAATTACATTTGATGATTACTGGTGGTCCAACCACATGATTGCCTTGTCTCTAACTAATACACTAACTTAATTCACTTATGTCCACCATTATATTTTCCCTCTCTCTCTCTCTCCCTCTCTCTCTCTCTCTCCTCCATTATCTACAAACTATAAGATCATAATGGTTTGGATGATTTTAAAAATGTAGCTTGTCTTAAACAATGCAAATATAGCTTTAATATATGGAGAGATAAATCCGTCAATACTCTCTCTCTCTCTCTCTCTCTCTCTCTCTCTCGCCTCCATTACCTTTTTAAAAAAAGATGGTTCTTAGTGAATTTTTTCCCTCCCAAGAATCTAAGCATCCACGAATGATAAGATCAGAATGGTTTCAATGAATGTAGCTTGTCTCAAACAATGCAAACTCACACACACACACACACAATGTGTCCCAAGGAAGCAAAGAATTCATGCATTATCAGATCGGAATGGTTTCAATGATTTTGAAAATGTAGCTTGTCTTAAACAATGCAAGCACAACACACACACACACAATGTGTCCTAAGGAAGCAAAGAATTCCAAATAGAAAGCAAGGTCAATTGAGAAGCAAGGCTAGCTTCTCAAAATGAAGATTAGATTAGATCACTTAGGGTAGACAGTGCAAGCTTATCTCTAGACATATTGCCGGGTCATCAAGATGCTCCTAGGAAAGATACAATTACATCTAATGATTATTGGTCCAACCACATCAACACCTCTCTAACTAATACACTAACTTAATTCACTTACGTCCACCAATATATTTTCCCTCTCTCTCTCTCTCACCTCCATTATCTTTTAGTTCTTCTGTCTCAATAATATAATCATCTAGAAAATATAAGATCATAATGGTTTGGATGATTTTAAAAATGTAACTTACATTTAATGATTATTGGTCCAACCACATCATCGCCTCCATTATCTTTTAGTTCTTCCATGTCAATAATATAATCATCTACAAACTATAAGATCATAATGGTTTGGATGATTTTAAAAATGTGGCTTGTCTTAAACAATGCAAATATAGCTTTAACATATGGAGAGATAAATCTATCAATACTCTCTCTCTCTTTCTCTCTCTCTCTCGCCTCCATTACCTTTTTGAAAAAAGATGGTTCTTAGTTTAGTTTTCCCCTCCCAAGAATTCAAGCATCCATGAATTATAAGATCAGAATTGTTTTAATGAATGTAGCTTATCTCAAACGATGCAAACTGACACACACACACACAATGTGTCCTAAGGAAGCAAAGAATTCATGAATTATCATATCGGAATGGTTTCAATGATTTTGAAAATGTAGCTTGTCTTAAACGATGCAAACACACACACACACACACACACACACACACACACACACACAACATGTCCTAAGGAAGCAAAGAATTCCAAATAGAAAGCAAGGTCAATTGAGAAGCAAGGCTAGCTTCTAAAAATGAAGGTTAGATTAGATCACTTAGAGTAGACAGTGCAAGCTTATCTCTAGACATATTGCCAGGTCATCAAGATGCTCCTACAAAAGATACAATTACATTTAATGATTACTGGTCCAACCACATCATCGCCTTGTCTCTAACTAATACACTAACTTAATTCACTTCTGTCCACCATTATATTTTCCCTCTCTCTCTCTCTCTCTCTCTCTCTCTCTCTCGCCTCCATTATCTTTTAGTTCTTCCATCTCAATAATATAATCATCTAGAAACTATAAGATCATAATGGTTTGGATGATTTTGAAAATGTAGCTTGTCTTAAACAATGCAAATATAGCTTAGCTTTAACATATGGATAGATAAATCCGTCAATATTCTCTCTCTCTCTCTCTCTCTCTCTCTCTCTCTCTCTCTCTCTCTCTCTCTCTCTCTCTCTCACCTCCATTACCTTTTTGAAAAAAGATGGTTCTTAGTTCAGTTTTCCCCTCCCAAGAATCTAAGCGTCCACAGATTACGATCAAAATGATTTCAATGAATGTAGCAAAAAATTCATGAATTATCAGATCGGAATGGTTTCAATGATTTTGAAAATGTTTAAGATGCAAACACACACACACACACAATGTCAATTGGAAAAAAAGTAATCACCTACCTGGATAAATTAAAGTTGTGGAGAGAAGCTAGTGCTAGTCCAACAATAAAATGAAGCACCTGCAAGAAAAACACATACTGTCCGCTCAATGCTCCTAATAAAAATACAAATACCTTAAATGTTTACTGGTCCAAACACATCATGGCCTTTTCTTATTTCACTTCTGGCCTACCATTATATTTTTTCATCCTCTCTCTCTCTCTCTCTCTCTCTCTCTCTCTCTCTCTCTCTCTCTCTCTCTCAGTGTAGCCCCACCTATCATCCAATCGCCTCACGTCTCGAGTACCTAAGGATGTGACAGAAGCAGGTAGACATCATGGGGTGTGTCAAATTAGAAAATCCAATTGCAAAGCAAGCCTTTGATTCAAAAGTAGAGGAAACCCTCTCAAGATGTAACTTCACCTTATATCCAATTGCCTCACCTCTGGAGATTAGCTCTCATGGCTATAGTGCACATGACATGAAACATACATAATCCTTTACTCTTGTTGAGAGGTTGATTAGATCACTTAGGGCAAGGGTACAAGCTTGTCTCTAAACTTACTGTCTGCTCATCAAGGTGCTCCTGGGAAAGATACAATTAACTTTGGAGCTTTCGTATCCAACCACATCATGGACTTATTTCACTTCTGTCCACCATTATATTTTGCTCTGTGTGTGTGTGTGTGTGTGTGTCTGTGTGTGTGTGTGTGTGTGTGTGCACGCGCGCATGCATGTGGAGCCCCACGTATCATCCAATCGCCTCACCTCTCGAGCTTAGTTCTCATGGCTATAAAGCACATGACATGAAACACACTTAATCCTTTACTCTCCTAGAGAAGCAAGGCTAACTTCTAAAAGAGGTTAGATTAGATCACTTAGGGAAGAGGATGCTGGCTTATCTCTAGACATACTGCCAGCTCGATGCTCCTAAGAAAAATACAAACACCTTTAATGATTACTGGTCCAAACACATCATGGCCTTGTCTTATTTCACTTCTGGCCTACCAATATATTTTTTCGTCCCCCCCCCTCTCTCTTTCTCTCTCTCTCTCTCTCTCTCTCTCTCTCTCTCTCTCTCTGTGTAGCCCCATCTATCATCCAATCGCCTCATGTCTCGAGCTTAGTTCTCATGGCTAAAGTCCACATGACATGAGACATATTTGATGCTTTACTCTCATTGAGAAGTAAGGCTAGCTTCTCAAAACAAAGGTTAGATTAGATCACTTAGGGTAGAGGGTGAACCTTATCTCTAGACATATTGCCAGGTCATTAAGATGCTCGTAGGAAAGATACAATTACATTTAATGATTACTGATATCCAATTGCCTCACCTCTGGAGCTTAGTTCTCATGGCTATAATGCACATGACATCAAACATACATAATCCTTTACTCTCGTTGAGAGGTCTATTAGATCACTTAGGGCAAGGGTGCAGGCTTGTCTCTAAACTTACTGTCTGCTCATCAAGTTGCTCCTGGGAAAGATACAATTAACTTTGGAGGTTTCATATCCAACCACATCATGGACTTATTTCACTTCTGTCCACCATTAGATTTTGCTCTGTGTGTGTGTGTGTGTGTGTGTGTGTGTGTGTGTGTGTGTGTGTGTGTGTGTGTGTGTGTGTGTGTGTGTGTGTGTGTGTGTGTAGCCCCATCTATCATCCAATCGCCTCACCTCTCGAGCTTAGTTCTAATGGCTATAGTGCACATGACATGAAACACACTTAATCCTTTACTCTCCTTGAGAAGCAAGGCTAATTTTTGAAAGAGGTTAGATTAGATCACTTAGGGAAGAGGATGCTGGCTTATCTCTAGACATACTGCTAGCTCGATGCTCCTAAGAATAATACAAATACCTTTAATGATTACTGGTCCAAACACATCATGGCCTTGTCTTATTTCACTTCTGGCCTACCATTACACTTTTTCGTCCCCTCTCTCTCTCTCTCTCTCTCTCTCTCTCTCTCTCTCTTTCTCTCCAAAACGGGCTGTGAAGTGGTCCGCTGTGAAAGCTTTGGAAGATTCGGCGGCTCATACAGACACTTAGAAAGCTTTGGAAGAGTCAGACGCTGTGAAAGCTTTGGAAGCTTTGAGCATACGTACTTGAATGACGCCTTTGCCATTTCCAAACTACCACCTTTGCAATCTATCATGACTTGGGATGTGTTCCATACCTCGAGCTTGTATGTTGTCGAGGTTTGTGTAGGACGGCGATGGCAACAATTCATTGGGTGCACGTTGGAGCTCCAACTGCAGGTATGGGGGGATGAAGCACCTTGTCCTCGAGGAAAACAAGCTCCAAGAGACGAAGGTTGATAGATAGCCTGGCGCGTGTCAGATGCGCCTCATGGTCATCCATGGCCAAGAGGGTCCATGGCATGCCATCGCATGGGTTGACAATCGGAAAGAATTGCTAGCTCCAAGTTCTCCCTCCACACTTGAGGGGCCGGGTGCCACGTGTACATAGGACAAGGTTTAAAACTTGGAGGCTCTAGTAGGAACCCGCGAAAAGAAGATCTGACTAGGACAAGCTACCTCTGAAGAAGAAAGGAAGGAAAACCAGATAGGAATGGGAGCAAAGAACGATCCAATGGGATGAAAACTAGCCATGAATAGGAGTAGAGAGAGAGTAGAGAAGGCCACCATCTGACCTGGAATGCACTTGACAAACCCTTCCACTATAGGGTCTCAGACTATAGCATGGCTCGTGAGGTAGAAATGGAACGATAAGGAATGGATGGGGCGACCAGGAGCGTGAGCAGCAAAATTACCACGCCGAAGAGCAAAAAAATCCATGATATGAGTTGAGGATTACCAACATGGGCTAATGCATGAAGGCACATCTCAAACGAGGATTCTATGACCTTCGCAAGATGAAGGTTGGGAAGGATACGCGAGAAACATTCATCAATGCTCTAATCCTTGAGAGAGCACCTCCAAGACAAAACCAAATCATTTACACGTTCTCTTAGATGACCAGAGAAACGGGCTGACAACCCCAGACGATCAGCTCTGCAGCTTAGCACTAGCAAAGATGTAGGAAAAGACGAAAGACAACTACTAGTCATGAGCATAGTCTAGCAAATGGAGGAGATAGTGATGGCTTCTTTTGAATAGTCAGACCCCTCATGATGGTAGAAGGGAAGCCGTTCATCATAACAGACTCAAATCATACAAGAAACTCACAAAGCAAACTTGGCAAGAGAATACAAAAGACACTGAAAAGAATGCCGCCACACAATTGGGGGAAAGATCATGGTTTCTAGGAGGAGATGGAAGCTAACTCCTAATTCCTTTAGTCTATTGTCCTTGAATTCCATTGACATGAGCGACAAAGTCACGTAGACTGATCGGCAAGAATTTTTTTTAAAGAGGAAATTCCACTAGATCCCTCTCAATAAACAACATTAGCACTTCACACATTAACTCCTCTATCTATTAAAGTATAAAAATTTTCTCATTAACAAACAACCACACCCCCCTCTTAGACAATCTTATACTAACCACACCAAACTCATAAACCTCGCACAGCAACCAAAAAGAGTGAATTTGAAAAATTCATCTACTATAGTGGCCTGAGGCATTCATATTCAATTACAATAACTCACATAAATAAATACATATCAATAGAAGAAATAAGGGGTTACTATCGCCAAGAATAAGAACAATCGTAAGGTCGAATCAAAGTCTGATCGGGAATGAAAATCTTAATAATTTAAGAAAAGATCAAATAATAGACCCACTAAAAGTCCACCGCACTAAAAGATTATCCACCCAAGGAGAGGAAAAAGAAGAGAAACCACCTGCAAAGAGATGAGATCATACCACAACCTAACCGCACACTGTGGATTGGTACCATAGATAAGGAATATGTTTTGTATGTGTATGTTCATCAAATTTGTAGTTGATATGTGATCCACGTTACTTTTTTTGTGGAATAAGCAAAAAGAATTTGATCACGACAGATGTCATGAGAAATTTATCCATCTCCTTGCAGTAGTAAGCATGAAAGTTCATTGAACTTTGCAAAGATTCATAGGGTGGAGTTTGATCCATAACATCCCATGACATAGACTTGGTTGATGTCATTTGTAATTGCATTGTAGTCTCGACATTTTTTATGCATACCATTTTGAAGTTAGTAGTACCATGGTATGTCTTTCAATTTTGATCTTGGCTTGTGCGTGCGTGCATGTGTGTGTGTGTGCGTGCGTGCATGTGTGCACGTGTGTGCGTGCGTGCATGCATGTGTGTGTGTGTGTGTGTGTGTGTGTGTGTGTGTGAGAGAGAGAGAGATTGGAGTGTATATGATTTAATTTATTCAAATAGATGCAAACCATTGAATCCATCGGGGGAAAATGATTTAGTTTATTGTTTTGGAAATCTAAGTATTTTGAAAGGATTCAATGTTGCAACCAAGGTAGAAAGTGCATCCAATGCATAAAGAAATGATAACCAATCGCTAACAATAGAGCTTCTGGACTATGGCACCAATGGAGAAAAGGATGAGAGCTTGAGCTACTAAAAGAGAACAACGAGGTCGAGCATACCGATGATATCATGCCCATGTTAACTATGATATAGAATGTTGTATGATGCACGTGAAGAGATGGATATGGGAATACATTAAATGAACTAACATGATCACATCTATCTTGTCTCTTGTACCTATAAACTCAATTTGTACACATTCTTATGTAGTATGATACTATGTATTTCTCAATCCATAATTATTATGCACAATGTACTTTGGTGTGTGCATATTTCTTTTCCTCCCCCTCTCTTTTTGTTTCTTATTACATTAACATGAAAAATTAGCTAACATGCAATTTCATAAATACATCTTGGTTTCCAATGGTATGTGGGTCTATGTGGAATGTGGATTGAGTAAAAATTATTTCCATCTTCAATTAGTTGCATGGAGCATCTTCTAATTATGCATGGCATTCCTAATTGATTGTCTAGACACTCAACATATCCCACTTCACACTTAAATAGGCATGAATTGCAATAAGATGATGAGTGTAGCAGATGTATCACTTGGGGACACCATGTGTCTACTTATTAGACAATAAATTTAGGATGTTAATATGTTTACCTCTTATAAGCATGCATCTATGGTGGTATGCAGGTGCAATTTTTTCTTTACTTATTGAATTTTTATCAAGGATGACTTCTTGGTGGGCTAGCCATTTGTGGCTTTTCTTGGCATTTAATTCTCCATAAGACATGCAAAAGAAATCAATGTTAGAGTTATGTTCAAATTTTTGTTGGGTGATTTGTTTCCACAAAATCACATAGAATTAGGGCCCATGCTTAAATGTTCCTTGATTGCTTGGCCCTACATCCTACCTATCTATATTAGCCAATTGTGAAAAATTGAACAAGTAAAATGCCTCGTTTGTGTCATCATCCCTAAACATAATTTTGTATCTTAATGATCTCAGCCTCTAGCATTTGGTTGGTTGTGTTTCGATCTGCTCGTCCTGGTATGTAATTCAAGATTGTACTTCCTCTATGGTAACACCTTGTTGGTAGAGAGGAATGGTGGACGTCGCTAGCTCAACCAAGTGGTTCCAAGTGATTGTGTGCTTGTGAAGTGATAATGGCTTGGATTGGTGGCCCTCCTATGGTGGATTCACTTGTTTCTTGCATGGGAGGTGGCTTTAGGATAGTTGACTATCTCATGGGATCTCTAGCCTCCACTTCACAGATGATGGATTTCTTCATCCCACCACCACCCCAAGAATGGACCATAGCTATCTATCTTCTAGCATATCCACGCGCGGCTTATGACACACACCATGACACCACTCATACAATACTGATCATGATATGCATTTTGATGACAACCTAAACCCAAGTACTCAATATGCCTCTCCATTCTACTCATACATCAACCACATACTACTCTTAGAGGATTGAACCACCCTGATTACATGCTCTCTCCACGAGGCTACCCTACATATTTCTCCATACACCACCTGTTCCACATGCCTACCGCCTGAATGTAAGGCTATACACTAACAATTTATATTCAAGGATAACGATCATCTTCCAAGCAAGGCAAATATCATACTTGAGTATCGTCATCTGCTACATTGGAAGAAGCAGGCTTTTGTTTGTTAGAATGAGGAGTTAATAATTGTTTTGTTTATAATAACATTAAATACTATGGTGGAAGTTTCTTGAGTAGTGAGCCCCAGCCCCTCTCATAGACACCAAACTTGAGGACTCCTATGGCACGAATGCTATATGATGTCCCTAACCAAATAGCACCTAATCTCTCACATGCACTATGTCCCACATTGTGCACACTTAGTTGTGTCAAACATGCCATGACAACTATGGGAAAGATCATAAGGGCCTATGCACTAACTTGATTGCATATGGAATGAACAATTCATCCCCATCAAAGATTTTTAATGAAGTGGTATGCACCCATTTCCCTCACATATAGACCCTCAACACCATCATCCCATTCACAAGGAAAGGAATCCCATGGACTGAGAAAGTACAAGACCATTATGATTGTACTAATCATGCCTAAGATCTATGCATGAGTTCTCAGCATAGAGTTTAGCCAGTTTGCAGAGCTTCAGTGACTCAGAGCTATGGGACAAATGGGATTCCAAAGATATTACGGGACCATGGATCACATACTCGCACTCAAAGGTGTCATTGAGGAGGCAAGGGCATGGAGACAAAGATTTTATTGTTGCTTTATGGAGACAAAGAGTTTATTGTTGCTTTATGGATTTTTGCAAAGCTTTTGACACAATTCTAAGAGCTCAACTCATTAAATGCCTGCAGGAGTTGGGATGTGATCAAAATATCATTAGGCAGTTGTTGCACTTTACAAGAGAGTCTTCAGTAGGGTTTAGATAAGTGTAGGGAGGATATAGGAGATTATGAGTACTTTTGGGGTCAAACAAGGTTGTCCCACTATCACCAATCTTCTTTGGCCTCTATATAGATGAGCTTGATACTTTCATTAGCACTCTAGGGGGCATTGGCTACTCCCTAGCTAGATCCTTGCTCTAGATTCTCCTATATGTATATGCTGTGGTCCTACTCTCCTCCTCAATAGAGGGGGCTCTAGCGACACTTGGATGCACTCCATACTTTCTACAAGACACATGACTTAAAGGTAAACCTTGGGAAAACCAAGGTCATGATCTTCAATACACCTTGAGCATCCATGCGCAGAGAGCACTCCATGCTAGATGGGTTACCAATAGAGGTACTTGCATCCTCTACATACTTCAGGGTTCTTTTCTCTTACCTGATCTTTACAATGCAACTGTAGGCCCAAAAGACTAGGGATATAATGCACTTTCTAGACTCAAGAAACAAAATTTTGATCCCATTTCTGGGATCCTCGGACCAAGACTCTTCTATTTTACTCTTTCGTCCATCCAGCGGGTATATATGGTAACCCTTGTAGGGGGCAAGACGTAGCAGAGTTAGATTGGTATCGAGTCAAGAGGTTTCCAGTTCTCACGCTTTCATGGGTGATCCAAAGTAAGCCTTTAGTCCCACATCAGATAGTCTTATCTGACTTTAAAGCATCCTCACTACATCTTGTAAAGTTGGCGGGTCTTCCTGGTTCTCGTGGCCCTCTTCCTCCTGTAGAGGTCCTTGTTTATTTCCTTCATTGGCTTCTTCTTGAAGTTTCTTAAGAAATTTTTCTAAATTGATGGAGCCAAGCTCAATAGTTGATCCAACGTAATCTTGATTGAAGCTTGTTTTAGAGCTTTGAATAGTTTTGTTGAGAGATTTTCCTCACTCTATGCCTTGCTGCCTACATCATAGTTTCATCTTTTGGACTATGTCCCTAGAGTCAGACTTACTGTCGCACTTTTTGTCAGACCGAATGTTACTTTTTGGATTTTGTGTCGTACTTGTTGTCCCTTCATTTGCCCAAGTGGATGTAGCACTTGATTTTGTGGCTATATCAATGAAAGGGGTCTTCAATTATGGAGGGAGGTTATTGAAGTTGGCATGGTTTGATTGTTACCACCTGCAAAACTCACTTTATAAATTACCAAGTACTATATGAAGTACTTCCAATATGATTTTTAGGTGCATGTGGCTGACATGAAGTGCACAATTGTCCTTCAAGTTGCTAATGCTTGTCTCAGAGTGTTTTTTTGCAAGTATGAAGCAAGAATGAAGCATTGTAGAATTTTACTATATTTTGGGAGAAACCCTTATAACTTACATTTTGGATTCAGAAAATGTGTGGTGTGTCTTTAGGTGTGCCCTTTCATTTTTTGTTAATTTGTTGTAGAGGGGCTACCTCTAAGACTAGTGTTGGATGAAGCATAAGGGTCCAACATTCATGTACACAAGCATATCACTAGAAAGTGTTTAATGCAAAAGAAGTAAGAGACCACTCAAAATTTTTATTAATAACCTTTTGCTAGATAATTTAAAAAAAAGGGGAAACCTTTTGGTGAATTGATATGTGCAAGCCTAAATTGAGGAACATAGAGGTATAAAAATCCTTGGTGGCTAAAACAAATGAAGAGCTCCATCTCTTTTCATGCACACAAAAATTTTATAGTTATGTAAACCTATAGAGGTATTGAGTTTGATGGTAGATATTCATTTTATGCAAGTATGTGCCTTATGATATTTAAATTATCATAAGGCATTTTGTTGACTTTTGTAGTCCTAGTCTAGTAAAGAAGAATCACATAGCAAGGCTCCAAAGGAGTCTTCTAGCACACATAACTGTACTAGTGCAAACTAGTTCCAAAAGAGTCTTCTAGACCAAAGGCACACGTAACTATACTATTGCAATCTAGATCATATGCTAGCAAGGTGAGAAGATAAAGTTGATTTTTATTTCCAACAAGAAGTGCCACAAGAAAGAGATTATGAAACACATCAATTTACAAATGTTTTAAATGAATTAAAATCTTGCTCAAATGTTTATACCTTTGACTCTATTTAGCTCATTAGTACTACCACAAATGCATTTTTTGTTTCAATAATTGTGTCATTATCTTGGTTGAATGCATGACAAACAAGAACCCATTGCATGAACAAGCAGAAGTATCGAGTGACTTGACAATATTTGCATGCATAATAAGGTGGGGATAAGGTGAGGAGTAGGATAGCCCCACACTATATAAAGCTAGTCTCTATAGATGATGCCAATATATGGGTACATGCTTTTAGTGTGCAAATCATTATTTTAGGGATACAGGTAGCTTTGTGCCCCTATGCACTTTGGATTGTATGCTCAATTTTAGTTCAAATTAAAGATCATTTTAAAAATAGATGGAAGACCATCAAACATGGAGTGAAATCTATAAGTATGGAACACCATGGGTAGAATATAGAGTATAATGGTACCTATTTCTATAACTCTACTCTAGCTATGACTAGTTTTTAAAAACCAAGACTTATTGGACTGCAAGGAGAGTGCTTGATCACCTTTGTGCAAGCCAACTAAGGTGAGCCACCTAGGTTAGCATGGAAAGAATCTATACAAGCACCAAGTGTTATTCAAAAACCTAAAAGATGCTTGGTATTGCTCTCTACTCTGTGCACAAGGATACAAGTCCTTGGATAGAATAACTCCTCTTTGACAACCCCTCCCCCCTCTAGCCAAGGCTTCAGACTAGGCTTTCATCTTTTGTTGTAAAGGATCTCATTAGATCCAACCCTACCATGACAAACAACAAGAGTGTTAAAGTCATTTTGATACAAATAAAACATACAAGATTTCCAAACAAGTATGGGGGAAAAACTTACCTATTGCATGAAAGTTGGTGGTGTGGAGGATTTGTCTTATAGCTATACTAGGTTTTGAGCTATCTATAAATAATAATAATTGTAGAGTGGAGAGTTTATTTGAAGTGATTGTATTTTTTTTCTTGTAAATATCAAATGCTAAGTAATACTATTAAGTGTTAGTACATTATTTTGAATTGGATTTAGACATTTAGAAGTCTCAATGACTATACCAGTGTAATGAATGAAAAAGTAAAGGAAACATGTTAGTGATAATGAGTTGGCAATGCAAAGGAAACATAGCAACCCACTGCACCCCTATTTTTGTCAATTGTATGATTGCACTTGTTGTATGGAGATGAAGTAAAAGCAAACCCTAATCCCAATATGTACCCTTTTCTTTACCCTCCTTAAATTTTTATAACGCCATGGAAGCTGACAACTTTCAGTACAATCAAGTTACAACTTTAAACATACAAAGTAAGATTGTATATGTTTAGTTAAGAATAAGCAATTTTAAGGAGGAAATCCTCCAAACACAACAAAGTCTAATATCATTTTTGACTATTTGTCCAACCTTCTTTGTGTGTTGAAGCAACTTTGCCACGCTATTCAACATGGTGTTGATGGTCATCATTCACTTCAAGGTAGAGGATGTGTGGTAGATAGCACATTGTAATTAATTGAATGAATGTGAGGGAAGACCATCTTGAAACTCCACTTATCCAAATACTTCTTGGTGACAAGTTCCCATGTCATTGAGCACTTTAGTGTGTGATAAATTCCAATGTCACTTCGTGAATTTTTCTTCCAATGTAGTAATTCATGGTCATCTGATTCATCTCTTATGTATTATTTCCTTCATGAGAATTGTAAAGCTGCCCCATGTTGACACATCTCCTAGAGAGCTCATAGTTAGAACAAGTGCTTAAGGGCTTCTTCATTTCGAACCTACATGGGTTTACATCTTGCCTAAAATAAGGGCTGTTGAAGTTAAATTTGGTCACTTGGACATAGCAACAATGACTTGATAGAATTTCTTTTCTAAGTACAGTAAAACAAATCTTCTATTTTTCTAAGATGTATATGAGAAGGATTGATGCATAGCACACACTACACTCCAATGGCTTTAGTACTAAAGGTTGAGATTATTTACTAAATTGTACTCCAACTTCCTTATTAAAGGTTTCCTCTTTGTTTACACGCTATTGCACTCCGACTTTAGTGCTGAAGGTAGAGATTATTTACTAAATTGTAGACGATTGTATGCAAGGGCCCCATACCTCACCATCAACCATTACTGGAGTTCCAAAAACTTCAATGGGGGTTATGAAGATCCTTTGCACCTTGGACATTATATGCCTTGCATTTTGGCTAACCACTTGCGTCACAATCAAGACTCCTTTGGCCTTGCACATGTTTCACTAAGGGTGACAACAATATTAGCCCTCCCCTTGCTTCAGCACCCTCCCTTGAACCTACCTGAAGGGACCAACAAGGCTTGGAGAGGGTCAAAATACACGTACCTCTAACCTATACAAGCTACATTGCTTTGCTTCCTACAACTCAAGGGGAAGCCACTAGACACATTATTGCGCGAGCATGTAATATTGAATGCACTTGAAGCAAGTGCACAAGCTAGCGCTTTGCTGCAATTTCAACATGTTAACTTTTCATTGTAGAGGGGTGGCCAAACCAGTAGCAAAGCCTAATCACATTGATACCATATTACTGTGTGGGCTCACTCTATGAAAGGCATCTTGACAAGTAGAAGCCACATAGGAGGGCCCATACCTAGCCACTCCAAGAGCTCATATCGTGAAGACATTGATGGCAATTATGAAGCTCTTTTGTATCTAGGGTGTTACATACCTTGTATGTTAGCCAATCCCCCGGTATGTGTGATTAAGGTCTTACCACATCTCCATGAAGGTGGGGCCATATTATCCCTTCGCTTTGACACAAATGACTCTCAAGGTGATGATACCAAGGGCATGCGAGAGGTTATGAGAGGCTTCCAAGCATTAGAATTTTTAATAGTGAGGGTTCCCATGTTAAATTAGGGAGGGTCCTTTATATTCCTTGGCAAAAGTCCTTCCAAAAGTTCTAGATTTGGAAACTTTAGGGTCAAAAGATGCAAGAGGCCCTTGAGAACTTCCAAAATTTGTGAGAGAGTCTATGTTTGTCATTGGTTGACATTGATGGAATCTGCATGTCTTCCACAATCAAGAGTTTTCCACAAATTTTGGCACGGATCCATCATTGCCACAAAATAGGTTATTGCAAAGAAATTGATGGGCATGCTAATTGGTGATGGTGTCATTGGCATAGGAGCAATGCTTCCCTAAGCAACTCAAGGTGGTGCAACAATTCCCCTCCTTGTAACATCTTGTAATTCCAAAATCATGGAGTAATTTGGTTAAGTGTTCTATATTCATAATCTTCACCAAACGATACATCTTGAAGCTCGTAGTTCTTGTTGTGACAATGTAGGAAACATTCTGCATAGTTTTCTTTTACCTGGGACCTCAACTATAGTACCTTCCTTCAACTCAGAAAAGCAAGGCCCTTTCCAGTAGCTGCTGTCCAGCAACAGAGAGCTCTTGAAGGCTTGCTAAGACTTAGCATTTTGATGTACAAAGCTTAGATGGCCATCTGAATCAAGGCTGAGAAGCCAAACCAGAATTTCCACCAGTTATCAAATACAAAAGGATCAACTGACATCATCGTTGATACTTCTCTGGTTGATACTTCCTGGGCTTTCACTTTTCATTTTCTAGTGCTGATCCCAAAGAACTTATGAACACTCAATGTGGAAGGCAGAATATGGTATTCGATAATTACAGGAGAGGCAGCCTACACTAAGATCATATCTGCGATAACGTTTCTTGCAAAACTTTGTACACCTCATCACCTGATCTTATGTCATCAAGCTACATATATTGTCTACAGACAGGACAAGAAACATGCTTGATCAACCACCTGTCCACACAATTCATATGGAAAGTATGATGGCATGTTGGTAAACTCCTTGCAGTATCTCCTTGCTCTAGTTCCTGTTTTAAATGAGCAACCATGAAAATGGTTAGAAACAGAGTTATAGCTGTGTCCAAAAGACTCTTCCCTTCCATCAGCACAAGCTTACCTGCAAGCATATGGCACAGGAAATAGTATCCCCGGAAGCATCTATCCTGTTGCTCTGAGTAACAGTGTGCCGTGGGAGACTTTCTAGAAACTCCTCTGAAGCACCTTTAATTCTTCCTTCCCCAGGTGCAAACATCTCGTAAAGTTCTTCATAGCTCATTTCAGCAACATTTAACTGTCAAAACCCACACTTGCTGTCACACTCTAGCATAAAAATGTGAGGTCATTCTCTAGCTTTAAGTCCCCTGTTCGACCACTGTAGGTCTCTACCCTTACCTATCCATAGAAAGATCAGGAACTAAACGAATTGCACTCATCTAACAACGTCTCCCCTCTCTTATCTGCCGCCCTCTCCCACACCATCTCTTGCCCAGCTGACAACACATTTCACAAAATGCAAATGTCAACACTTCAGGAGGAATGCTGATAATGACTTACGCGGCACAATCGAATGGCGTTTTTAAAAGCTCAATTTTCATTTCCTAAGAGCCAAGGTCTCTCTCTCTCTCTCTCTCTCTCTCTCTCTCTCTCTCTCTCTCTGTCTATCTATCTATCTATCTCTCTCAGAGTGATTTGAACTTAGAACTATTCCTGTTTACTTTTACCCACACAGTGAGAAACAGAATTCAATATTTTACACCCCTTTATAAAAAGGATGGACATTGGATGGATGAACTTATCTTGAAAGACTAGGCATCATCTGGTAATCAGCTTTCTTACTCTCATGAAAAAGGTAAAACAAGTTCCTGGCCTATGATAGCAGCTGGGGTGTGCAAATATATTGTTGGATAGTTCCTGTGACCAGATTCCAGAAACTGGCAAAAAACGAGCTATTCCTGCCGTGAACTTTATGCTGGCGCCTACAAAAGGTGTGGTTTGGTGTTTCAGTGTGAGACCCAAAGGTATAATGTAATCAGTATGCGCTCATAGAGGATAGTAATTGAAATTCCATTTCCCCCTTCCGCAAGCCGAGCTGGTTGTTAGAGGCTACACAAGTCTTACCTGCCAATGATGCGTTGCTGAGACGGCAGGAACCACGTACTCCTGGACAAACCTTCCACTCAATAGGTCCTCAACGAAATCACCCTGCAATAAGTTAGTCGTTGCATTCAGACATAGCATTCCAATCGATCTGAAATCATCGCTGTAGAGCCTAGATGCCAATGGGAACGGACCATTGATGAAAATGAGCTCGATCCAGAACGCTCTGAGTGCCAGTAGGCCCTTGATGCTTCCAAAACTTCAACCGATAGAACTGCACCAGCCACCGCACCTAAACCTGCTCCTCGGAATAGTCCGCTCTGTGCTGCCCGGCCGGCTAAAGCCCCCGTGACCGCTCCAGTAAATGCACCCACTGCCAACGCATATTAAAAAAGTGCGTTTAGATTTAAAGATGGCAATTGGGTTCGTCAAACAACTTTTCTTTGCACAAATCTCAGTAATTTGGGATTTCATGCTAGACGGGCAGAGCGCATCTGTGTTCTTGCCTGCGTCAGGAAAAGGAGAGAGAGAGAGAGAGAGGGGAGGAAACTTGATTGTGAACCAGGAGAATGCAAGAGCTAGTAGCCGTCATAGGCAAGACCAAGAATTGCAAAGAGCTGAAAGATATGATTTAGATCATGGGATCGTGTTCACTACCACGCTACGGTTTGGAAGCAAACGTAGAGAAAAGATTGCGAATCAATAAGAAGCATGAAGATTCTATAGAACTACGTCTCGCAGGCAAGATTGAAAACTCAATGTAGGAAAGGAAAAAGAAGAAGAAGAGAGAGAGAGAGAGAGAGAGAGAGAGAGAGAGAGAGAGGGGATGCCATGGCGGATGGAGAGGGAAGCGAGGATCTGACCCATGGCGAAGACGCCGGTGAGAGCGCCGGAGAGCATGGTGGAGAGGAGGCGAGGGAAGCTACAGAGGGAGAGGGAGGAGGAGGAGGAAGCAGACGAAGAGGAAAGGAGCAGGGGGTGGAGGAGCCAGAGGTAGCGAGAGCAAGGTCGAAGGGAGTAGCACATGGAGCAGGAGCGGATGGAAAGGGGGTTGTGGAAGGTGCAAGACGGGCAGATCCAGGATTCGTCTTCTTGTTGGTGGAGGATGTCCATAGCCAATCGATGATTTTCAATCTCAAGAACAAAAGGTGGACAAACTCCAAACAGAGACGAAAAGGTTCACAATCTTGAGTTCTCAAGAAAAGGTGGACAAACTCCAAGCATAGCACACAGCAAGAGGGTGAGAGCTCTTCTATGGGCTTTTGCTTTGCTCCACAGCCGCCCCCAAGATCCAAAGCAACAACCAAGATGGTGCTATGGGCATGGGCTTTTTTTTTTTTGGAAATAAATTATTATTAGACAAAGGTGGGGAGTGTTGGCCACCTTTCACTAAGCCAAGGCCACCTAAATATAGATTTTGCATCATTGTCTTATTTATATATAGTTGGTTTGTAATTATCAATTATCTAATATTTTTGTTGGCCACCTTTCACTAAGTCAAGGCCACCTAAATATAGATTTTGCATCATTGTCTTATTTATATATTAGTTGGTTTGTAATTATCATTTTTTGCAATGATTTTTTTCTTTTGAAATAGATTATTATTTAAGCTTTAATAATTAAAAACAAGCTCTTAGCTTGTTTTCGAATTTGTCTCCATCTTACTTTTATGTTAGGTTGCTTATGTCACATGTTGTCTTGTACTTATCAAATCTTGCATTCTAACATTTAAGACTTGGATGTTGACCAAATCAAACCAAATGCTTAAGTTGGGATAGGCTCTTTACTCACCGCCCTAGCTCCCTACATTGCATTTTGTAGGCTCTTTACTGACTGCCCACTTGCCCGCCCACCAACAAAAAAGATAAGAGTGTTTTGCCACATGGCAAGGCGCTCTTGAAATTCATGCTCTGAGCCTAAACTTGGGCAGCCAAGATCCTTAAGGGCTTGGACAGTTGGTGGGGCTAACCCATACACCACATGCTCAAGATTCTTTCTGCCAAACCATGGTGGTGTGTATGCACCCCCTACTCGCCAAGAGCCTTATTATTCAAGACATGCCTTTGGTGTGTAAAGACCCAAAGACTTATCTCGTAAATTACAAAGTGAATGGCAAAAACAACTTTGGGGTCCCATAAGACTTCTATCGTGGGAGATTCCTATAACATTTGTAACATTTGCCTCCTTCTCGAATGACACCTTTGTTTTTTGCATAGCCCTACAATAGTTGGAAGAACAAAACTAGCAAAGGGTTAAACTTGCCTCGTACAAAGAAAGAGGAAAGCAAAAGACTGTTGTATATATGACCCAAAATGAGCTTCACCTATATACCTTGAAAGTCTCACTCTCTTAAAGTCAACTTGTTACAAACCCCGTCATCCATCCAAAGTCTCTGAGATAGGATTTCACCAAACCCAAGCTGGTTTAAAGACCTGGTGGTAAGTCACGCACTGTTGTCCATTTGTTATGCAATGTAACCCCACCCCCCCTGATCGCATAGCGTAGGTTGTGGGCTTACGCCTTGAAAGTCAGCCAATTTTTGTAACAGGTCTTTCTTTTTGGGCCTGACCAACCACACTTAATACATTCGGCATTTAATTTATTTTAAAATTTACAAACCATCCACATGGATTGCCAAACTAAGGCTAAGGGTAAAGGAAATCCCAAAATATCCCCTCCATAGCAAACTAATGAAACAACAATTGATATGTTTGCTTTTTCATCTTCTATCAAATAGTCCCATAAATGGGACAAGCCCAAAATGCGGCCTTAGGGGCACATTTTGGAGGTTGGCCCAAAGTTCCAGAGACATGAAGTTGGCACCTCAACTTTGGAGGTTTCCATTTTGAGCACTGGAGTGCAATTGTGTCTTCACCCAACAGGAAGCTAGCATTTGGTGCTGACATGAAGTGCCTTCAATGCTCCCAGCTCGTGAAGCATGGCCAACTCTCACACGCAAAGCTCCCTCAAAGTACTGAGACATCCATTAAATGTATGAAGCCATCCGGGCACTTAGCCTATGTGAGCAAGAAGATGGCTACGCGCACTTCGTGCTCCGAAGTGCTCGTGTGGACAGCCTCTAACCAAACACAACATTTACGTGCCCCCAGCCCCTTCTAGGATGAAACTCCATGTTGTATGACATTTATCTCCATAGCAACCACATACTTTTTGCATCCTTCACAGAGCTTCAAGTCTTGTACTTGTTTCCGACAGTTCATGTTCCTGGCTCGCAAATTATCACGCATCGCCATCGCGCAACAGCATCAGTCCCCACTCCCCGTGAGCCCTCGCCAATTTGGCCCATGTTCTCCTGTATATCGCCCAGGTCTAATACCTCTGACGATGCTAGTGAGTTATAGCAATTCTCTTTTAGATTTTGAACGTTGCCGGAGAGACTTTTGAAACAGAGAATTCCTTGGAATGTTTCCAACCCATTTCGAATGCTTTTGTGAGCAAATGTTCGTCGTCGCCCAATGCTCTAGACTCGCTCTTGCTTGCATAAAGCTTGGAGCAACTAGATGCTTTTGCCAGGATAGCCGCCACGGTTCTATGATCTTTCCAGGATTATGAGGAATCAGGATTTTAGATCGAGCAAAATTAATATGGCTGCTGCGACTCACTGCAGAGCCGAACCGGATCTTTTGTCAGCTTTCCAGACCATCTCTTAATGGTGCTAGGACTCTGGACTGTGAAGCCATCGATGATCCGATAGTGTAGGGCCTAGCCTAGGGCCTAGGCCGTGGCCTCGGTGTTCTCCAAAAATATTTTTGGTTGCGTAATGAGAAACTTGATATCCAGCCCTGAAATTTGAAGGCCTGCCCTAACCTTCATATTGAAGGACAAAATCTGTCATTGGTATTTATATGCAAAAATTTGCAACCTTGTTCAATCGTTGGCCTTCATTTACAACCTCAATTTTTCCAATGGCCTTCCCTAGAATGCCTAAAGGGCTGTGAAGGTCGTTGAAGGCTTCAAATTTCACGGCTGTTGATATCTCAAAACTTACAAGTCTTTGAATCAACCCAGCAATCACAAACCTGAGATATTACGATTTAGCCTTGTGAAAAGCGAAATTTGAGCTCTTCAGCACATTTGAATTTTATCCTGTGTCATCATGGCCTTAGAAAACTTTCAACCATATTTCCAAAAATTTAACAAATCTTAAAGTTATATTTTACAACTACTCTAAGCGATTTTATAATCATGGAAACATGAATGGGCATATTATAAGAAATGTAACTATATATTGAAAGTTTACAAGGGAACATTGCTAATACATTCATGAAAATATAATGGTTCTACATTCATGACAAGATGTGGATATATCTTCATGAAAAAGCAAGAAACAGCTTCAAGGAGTCATGATACATTATCATTTCACTTCACTGAAAAAGCAAGAAACAGCTCAAGGAGTCATGATACATTATCATTCCAATTCATTGTATGCATGTCTGCATGTTTTGGCTACATTCCGCCATAATTGTATAGCCGGCACAAAATCAAACTCTGCTAGAGGTGGTCCTTCGATTGAAATCCGCATAAGTGAATCCAAGTTCTTGGTCTCCAATCTATTTCTCAGCTTGTTCTTGATGATGTTCTAAATACTGAAGCCCCTTTCACAAATACTTGTGCTGCTGCACTGCAACAAGGCAATTTCTACAACTTGAAGAAGCATAGGATACTTATCACGGAGCACTTCATTTCTACTAATAAAGCACCATGCATCTTTCAACACTTTTCCTCTCCAATCTGATGTTGCTTTTAAAAATATGATATTCCCTCTTCAATGCTCTACCATCAATCAAGCATCCTACATGTGTACCATCCACTAACATCGCATCATTTCCAAACTGTTGTACCAACACTCCCAACTCATCTCCTCCATAACTTTTAAGCTCTTGAGTTGAAGGAAACGTGGAAGGTGCAAGGATTTTGAAGCTCTCCAACACATGATTTTCAGAAAACCTAGATTGCAAGTTTCTTTTCACTTCATTACAAAAAGCACTTTGAAACTCAAAAGCTTCAGCAAGATCACTACCAATAACACATCTATCAATTCTTACCCCATAGTACATGTCCCCTTTTAAAGCCCTACACATGGAACATAAACATCCATCTTGGCCACCAAACTCAGAAATAGAAGGAAATTCATAACCATCATGCCCTTGCATATTGATGTTGATGTCTTGAGGGCCCATAAATTCCATATCTAGCATAGTGATGGTGGAAGCCACTAAACTAGGAATAGTTGTAACATCCACATAATACTTCTGAAAGGCATATGACAAGCTTGCAAGATGATCCATCACGTCACCCAAAAAATGCAACATGTACATGAACTTAAAGTTTGCAACCAATTTAAACACTCTTGTATTCTCCTCTTGTAAGCATATCAAAAGCGGCTCATACATTTTACAAATCTTGGAAATTACCTTAAATCTACTCAACCATCTCATCTTGTGTATATTTTCCATCCTCAAGCTTGGACAATCAAGATGATTAGCCAACTCTGCCAATCTAGATGACCTTTTAGAGCTTTTCTTAAAAATTCCAGCAAGTTCATGTTAGATATCAATGCTCCACTCTCGTGTAACTACGCGGGAACCAGCTAACTCTACTTGTAAGCCCCCCATATGAGGAGAAGGCATTTGAGTAGCTCGGTTATCCGGTAGGTCCTGGTTTGGACACCAGATGGGGGCCATGTGTGGCCTGATGGCTGGACAGCTTTAGATAGAGTTGGCACACCGCCAACTAGGCTACATGCAAGTGCGGGAAGGCATCCCTTGACTGATCGCACTGAGGGTAGACGGAGAATTTCCCAAGGTAGCCCACTCTCGGGTTGCGGGGCCTGTTTGGAGCCTCAGATGATCCCGAATGGCTCTAGGCCGAACGGTGATCGTAGTTCAGTTGCTCTGTTTTGTGCACCGGTTCTATCGTATGGTCGGTGGCCTATTTCGAGACCGACCCCCAGTCGACTGTTTTGGGTGGACTAGGTCGGCCACCCAATTGAGCCTAACTGACTACGACTGGTGGCTATATAAGAGTAAGCTCGTGAAGCCCATTTTATCACTGGCTACAGCAACCCTGATTCCTTAGCATTCAGCCTCCATCTTCTACTGTTTCCAGCACGCCATCGAAACATCTTTCACAGGAGCGCACGGTTGGGAGGCAGCGCCATCTATTGTATCAGTTCTACAGTAATCAAATTTTTTATTCTCCATACTATCTTGTTTTCTCTCTTGCGTACGAGATCCTGTTATCTATTGAGCACAGATGTTGTATTATTTTCTTACATGGTATCAGAGCCTGGACTCTAGCAAGAAGATTTGGTAGTGTGTTTTTGTTTGCGAGCAGATTTTGAGAGATGGCCCAGCCCGCAAGACTACGAATCCCACTGTTCAACGAAAGCGGAAAGTTGGACGGCTCTAACTATCCTCTTTGGAAGTTCAAGATGAAGACCATCCTAAGCGCATATGAGCTTTGGGACACTGCTACTGGGGTGGACGTGAGGCCGGCGGTTTCGAGACCGGATCCAACCAATGCAGGACAACAGATAGTACCAACTGCGAATGAGATTCTCGCGTGGACAAGAAGAAATGCAGATGCGCTGTGTTCTATTGTCTGTAGTGTTACTGATTCCATCATGGTGTTAATTCAACATGTCACCACAGCGGAGGAGGCATGGACGGTCTTGAAAAATTAGTACGAGACCACGAATCAGACGCGGATTCAAAATCTGGAGACTCAACTCGCCAACGAGAAGTTGTCTGAGTCTGAAGCAACAGAGAAGTTCATCACTAGGGTGAAGAATCTGCGCGATCAGATGAATGCGATTGGCATCACCATCACCAACAAGAATCTAGCACGAAGATGCATATGGATTCTCCCACCAAAGTATGATGGTCTTGTTACGGCACTGAATACATAGAACATAAATTCGCCCCTCAACTTTGAGGATTTCAGCGCGATGCTTCTGGAGGAGGAGATGCATCAAAAGACGAGGATTGGAGAAGATTCGGCTTTCTAGATCGGATCAAAGAAATGTAAGGGTAAGGACTCTGGTAACCCATCTTCTTCTGATGATAAAAAGAGAAAGAAGAAGATCAAGTGCTTCTATTGCAACAAGGCAGGGCACAAGCAGAATGAGTGCCAAAAGAAGATTGCAGATGAGAAGAACGGAGTAAAGAAAGAGTCCAGCAACAGCGCGCAGGCAGTACCTATAGAGCTGTTTGTAGCAATTGAGGAGATTTGCACAGAGGCAGTTCATGTACCTGCAGATGAACCTTGGATCATTGACAGTGGTGCATCGCGCCACATGACCAGTCGAAAGGATTGGTATACCTCTCTACAACCGGTAGGGAATGACATCCTGGTAGCAGTCGGTAATGATGCAAAATGTCCAGCAAAAGGAAAAGGTACGATTGCTCTCAAGTTAGATGGAGTTGTAAAACAGTTGTCCGATGTTGTTTATGTGCCAGATATCAAGAGGAACTTGTTGTCTGTTTCTGCGATCACGGATTGGGACCTCAAAGTTCAATTCGATAAGAATGGTGCACATATCTTGGATCTTCAAGGGAAGGTCATTGGTAAAGGTACACGGCACAACAACATTTACAAACTCTCAGCTTTCAGTGCTTGAGCGGATGTGAAGAACACTAAGCTGTGGCATGAGAGGTTTGGTCATCTAAACCTTAGTTCTTTGAAGGAGATGCATAAAAGTGGAATGATTGCAGACCTACTAGAAATTTCAGATCTGCCCGATGTATGTGAAGCTTGCATGATGGGCAAGCAGCATCGGCATCCCTTTCCTAAAGAGGCCAGCAAGGCAAAGGCTACTCTAGAGCTCGTTCACATTAACCTCTGCGGAAAGATGGAGACGGCAGCTTTGGGTTGGTTCCTACTACTTCATGACGCTGATCGACGACTACAGTAGAAGGATATGGATATACTTCCTGAAGACGAAAGACAAGGCTTTCAGTAGGTTCAAGGAATGGCATGTAATGGTCGAGAAAGAATCGGGGAGGAAGGTGAAGAAGTTGAGATCAGACAAAGGTGGAGAGTTCACATCGACTGAATTCGAAAGTTACTACAAAAGTCACGGAATCAAGAGGTAGAAACCCCCGCCACATACATCATAGCAAAATGGAGTAGGAGAATGCAAGATGCGCGTCATCTGCGAAATGGGCCGGAGTATGATGAAAGGGAAAGATTTGCCAAAGACTTTCTGGGCTGAAGCATGTAACACTACAGTTTACATTCTCAATCGTAGCTACACGAAGGCTGTGAACAGGATGACTCCACTGCAGGCCTTTTCTGGTAAGAAACCTTCAGCTGCACATTTCAGAGTTTTTGGATGTGACTATTTTGTGCATGTCCTTGATCCTACCAGAACCAAATGGGAACCGAAGAGCCGGAAGTGTATTTTCTTGGGCTACAGTGAAGAGGCGAAGGGTTACCATCTCTATAACCCTGTTACCAAGAAGGTGATTGTGAGTCGCAATGTAGTCTTCTCAAAACAGCCGCATCAATTGGAGGAGGATGCTTCCTTCCCAGACAACTAGGACCAGGATATCCATCCAGTACCGCCACCAACAGCAGACCGAACTCGCCCAACGGTGCTTGGGAGGATTCAAGACAAAGAAGATGAAGAAGAGCCTGCAGAACCACAACGGCAACGGCCATTCCCGAAGTGGGTAAAGCAGCTTTTGGATGGCAGAGAACCTCCAACCATTGAGGGGGAACCATCCAAACACCACTGGTCCAAGAGATTAGAGGAGCAAAGAAGGGCGCAGGAACACTTGGTCAATTATGCTTTGATGACAAAAGTGATCCGTACTGATGAACCCAAGTGTCTTGAAGAGGCACAGGGCGATGATAGGTGGATGGAGGCTATGCAATCGGAGTATGGCTCCATAATGAAGAACAACACTTGGGACCTTGTGGATCGACCACCAAAATGCAAGGTAATCGGGACCAAGTGGGTGTACAAGACCAAGTACAAGTCCGACGGCACGTTGGATAAGTACAAGGCTCGGCTCGTGGCAAAAGGATTTGCACAGGTACATGGTTTTGATTATCAAGATACTTTTGCTCCCACAGCTTGACTAACCACAATTCGCAGTGTTTTGGCTTTAGGGAAGTTGGCCCATGTTTCAGATGGATGTGAAATCCGCCCTTCTGAATGGAGATCTCAAGGAGGAGGTATACGTGGAACAACCACCAGGTTTTGAGATCCCCGATTCAGAAAGTGAAGTCTGCAAACTGAAGAAGGCACTTTATGGGCTGAAACAGGCCCCACGAGCATGGTACCAATGAATTGATGCCTACTTTCTGCAAAACGGGTTCAGGAGGAGCCCATCTGATGCAAATTTGTATATCTTTAGAGAAGGAGGCACGTGTATGATCGTGGTCCTTTATGTGGACGATCTTGTCATAATAGGGAACCATGAAGAGAAGATCTCGCAGACGAAGCATTTTCTAGGAAGAGAGTTTGAAACGACAAAAATCGGACTGATGCATTTTTGTTTGGGGATTGAAGTTTGGCAGGAGCTGAAACAGATCTTCATTTCACAGCTGAAGTATGATGGAGAGATACTAAAGGCATTTGGCATGGTTGAGTGCAAGACAATTGGTACCCCTATGGAGGTTGACGCGAAGCTCTCAAACGAGGATTCATCACCACTGGTGGACGAAGCAATGTACAGAAGGCTTGTGGGTAGCTTGATTTACCTGTGCAACACACGGCCGGACATCAGTTTTGCGGCTGGTGTACTAAGCAGGTTTTCCAATTAGCCCCAGGAGAACCATTGGAGGGCAGGGATGCAGGTGCTGAAATACATCAAAGGCACACTTGATTATGGCATCACCTATACCAAGGGCAACATCTTGACCGGATTCTGTGACTCGGATTGGGCAGGAGACGTGGACAGCAGGAGATCAGTGACAGGGTACTGTTTCTCACTTGGATTTGGAGTTGTGTCGTGGGTCAGCAAGAAGCAACCCATAGTTGCTCTTTCTTCTACTGAGGCCGAGTACAAATTTGCATGCTTTGCTTCTTACGAGGCAGTATGATTGAGGAGGATTCGAGCTCATCATGGATGGAGAGGTCGACTTGGAGTACTGTCCGACTACAGAGAATGCTGCGGACATCTTCACAAAGGCTCTTGGAAGAGACTTGCTAGAGAGGCATCTTCATCGACTTGGCATTGGGCCGAAAAAGTAAGTTCAGTTGCGGGTGGACATTGAGGGGGGGTGTTAGATATCAATGCTCTACTCTCGTGTAACTATGCAGGAACCAGCTAACTCTACTTATAAGCCCCCTATATGAGGAGAAGGCATTTGAGTAGCTCAGTTATCTAGTAGGTCCTAGTTTGGACTCACCAAATGGGGGCCATGTGTGGCCTGATGGCTGGACGGCTTCAGATAGAGTTGGCACACCACCAACTAGGCTACATGCAAGTGTGCGAAGGCATCCCTTGATTGACCGCACTAAGGGTAGATGGAGCATTTCTCGGGGCAGCCCACTCTCGGGTTGCGAGGCCCGTTTGGAGCCTCAAATGATCCCGGATGGCTCTGAGCCGAATGACGACCCTAGTTCAGTTGCTCTGTTTTGCGCACCGGTTCTATCGTATGGTCGGTGGCCTATTTCGGGACCGACCCCCAGTCGATCATTTTGGGTGGATTGGGTCGCCACCCAATTGAGCCTAACCGACTACGATTGGTGGCTATATAAGAGCAAGCCCGTGAAGCCCATTTCATCACTGGCTACAGCAACCCTGATTCCTTAGCATTCAGCCTCCGTCTTCTTCTATTTCCGGCACGCCATCGAAGGTTCTTTCACAGGAGCACACGGTTGGGAGGCAGCACCATCTATTGTATCAGTTCTACAGTAATCAAATTTTTTATTCTTCATACTATCTTGTTTTCTCTCTTGCGTACGAGATCCTGTTATCTGTTGAGCACAGACGTATTATTATTTTCTTACACTTCATTCAACACACAATCCACATGTTGTGCATCATAATTTTGTTTAAAAGTGTCAGAAACACATAAGTGAGTTCGGTGTGCCACACAAATATCGATGTCATGAAAGGGCTCCTTCTCTTCAACAATGCAGCCAATCCATTTATAGAACCAATCATTACAAATGCACCTTAGACCCAAAGCTAACCATTTTTCTCTCATCTATACCATATTCTCTAAAGAATTTTATAACTTGTAGTTTCCAAGCCCCTGGCTGTCCTATCATGTATTTCAAGCAAACCTAAGAAAGAAACCCGAGGCTCATGATCATAGATGTAAGTGGCATACACAATGAGATGCTCCATGACTGAAATATTTGTAGACTCATCAACTAAGAGACCAAAAAAAGGTGATTTGTTCAGCCTCTATTGTTGTGTGCGAGATAGACTCACTAATATAAGTGGCAAATGTTGCTGTTGCTTTTTCATTACGATATAACTCTCGAGGCACTAATACACTTCCACACATATGCAATAAATCCAAAACTGCAGGAAATTCAAGAAATGCCATATCTTCCTTCGCAACATGATAAGAAGCTCGAAATAAATTCAAAATAATAGCATCAACATCCCCTAATTGCCATTGGATACCTTCATGGAGGGCTTTTTTCCCATAGTTTTGTGAGTATGATGCCCACTTGTGCTGTTTTGAAGTGGCATGACATCGTATCGCACTAAGCTGAATATTCACCGATCCAATAGTGCCAAATTCACTACGACATTTTCTCATTTTTTGGTATGTTATACAAAAAATACACCCAAGCTTTTTGTCAAAGAATGCCCATTAAAAAGAAATAGCCCTTACAATGTCAATCATAAGGCCCGCCCAAGAGAAAGTCAACCTGAATGGGCATTCTTCGACAATCAATCATAAGGCCTTCTGGCGGGCCATCGATTGAGAAAGTCAACCTGAATGGGCATTCTTCGACAATCAATCATAAGGCCTGCCCAACAGAAAGTCAACCTGAATGGGCATTCTTCGACAATCAATCATAAGGCTTGCCTGCCTCGATGGCCCGCCAGAAGGCCTTATGATTGATTGTCGAAGAATGCCCATTCAGGTTGACTTTCTCTTGGGCAGGCCTTACGATTGATTGAATATCATTCCCCTTGTTTCGCTTGCCTTCGAAAGGGTTTCGAAAGGTTAAATGCATGTTTATTTGGATTTTTTAAAAACTCGCAATGTATGAGTGGTCCGTCCTTCGTTGGGATTTTTGTCTCCATGTGGCAAATTTTAACTTGGTCGTCCAAGCACATCTAAGTACCCTTAATTGTGTTGCCAATTCCTCTTTTTCGCACCGTTCTATGGAGCTATGGCGACCGTTGTTCCTGACGATTATTTGCATCCTTGATTGTTCTGTTGAATTTCGTGAATTTGATTTGATCCTATCATTCATTCGCAGATTTTCTACAAGGATAGACTATAGTGCATACTGGGATAGGCTGTATTGCATGCTTCACTAAATTGATGGTTCTTTGTCCCTCATCGAATTACGATTGCTTGTCTTTGTTTCCTACACTATGGCTGACAAAACGACCAATTACCTGAGGCGATAGACATGGAGAGCAACACATTTGGGAAGGGTAACCTCCCTTTGTTTGTCTTCATCTTCAAGTTCAATTTACGCTTCGTTTTCTTTTATCGCAGTTCATAATCGTACTGTTTAGTTGTAGAACTAGAGAAGTGGTACAGAAAGAAGGTTTTGCTTGAAGAGGAAGGTGAAACTGGCAATCTCTCTAGTGCGTTCGTACTAATGGTTGTTATTTTCCCTGGAATTTCTTTCGTTTGCATGTTCTTCCTTCGTCCTTTGTTGTATGTGTGCATGCAGATGGCGCTACTTCAAGAAAGATGGATGTTCATTTCGGTGGTGGTTGCGTGACGCCTGTCTCGACTCCCATCTTAGCATCTAGCCTTGGAAAATCTGAACGAGACGCCCACTTGTTGAAACACTTTGCCATCAATAAATCTACAAAAAAGTCGTTGCACAAGGCTTTCCAAGCTGCTCTACGAAGGCGGCATACGTTGAAGGTAAATGCTTTGGATTTGCATGTGTATTGCGTTCCTTGTGTGAGTTCTGTGCGCTCATTCTAGTGATTGTTTGTTTGTAGGTATTTTCTATTCAAACGAGAAGCTTTGCGCTTACTGTTGCAATTATAGCATATGCAATAGAACTTCGAGCCTACCAATGGATGAACCCTCAAATTCTAACAGAGCCAATTTAGCTTGTCGTGATTGTTTGTTCGTACTGCACTTCAAAATCGCAATTGCTGTGACGGCCGTGATAGTTTAATTTTGTTTTTGTTTCCTCCAAGCCAGTTGTAGATAGTCGTCCGATTACTCATTTTTCCGATTCTGTTAATAAGGTTGAAGTTAACTTATTGCAACTATGTTAACTTCAAACCTGGGTACTTCTTGATTTGACGTCAGTTCAGACTTTCGCCTCGAGGCTACTCTATTTGCTGTGGGCTTTCGTTTTGCTTTTGCAGCAATAACTTTGACAGTAGGTCTATTGGGTTTAAAGTTAACTTCTTTTACATGCATACTTGATTTCTTTTTTAATGTTGGAAATTATTAAGGGTGCATGATTGTGGCAATTCGATTCATTCTTTATAATAGCCTTTGTATTTATGTTTTTGTGCATTCGTCATATTAATTTGTTACTACTTGAATGACTTGAAATAAAAAGTTACTTTACAATTCAATATTACATGCAAATGCTTCGTAATATTTTAAATGTTATTTTCACAAAAGCAAACAATTATATCTTCTTTTGAATAGGTTGCCTTAATATTTATGTTTATTGCATTCATTAATATAGTTTTAAGAGTTGTTAAGACAACTAGTGGAAAACATTAGATGTTTTACGTTCTATATAAAACTTACTTGCCTTTGCAAGCCTCAATTAATAAAATGGAATGGCAAGTTGTTAAAACTCTTCATTTAAGTATCTACGACTTATTTTAAAGTTTGTTTATAAAGATCATTGAGCAATAGGCAATTTTTGTGCTATTAATTACTAAAATTGTAACTTCAAAACAATATTTAAGCACTTACATACGTCCCACAACTATTTGTAGCAAGCAAATTGCCAGTGACGCCTAACAAGTCTTCCAAAGATGAAGTCAACTCATCGCATGACGGCTACCTAAATAAATTATTTGACCCAAGAAATGAGGAGAACAATCAAGCTATAGTTGTTGCAAATAAGGACAATCTAAAAGCTTCAAATTCACTATTTGTGCTATACATATGGCAACTCACGGACTACATTAGCCATAGATTTGCATTCGAGGGAAATTGCTGGCCAAATATGGGACCTACAAAGACAAAGACCCTGAATATGCTGTTGTGCTTAGAGCTGATTTCACTAATAGGCACAGCTGTGACACTATCACATTTGTTGTGTCGCATTCTTATGTAGAGCAATACAAGGACAAGTTGGAGTAGATTGCTTCTATAGGATAGAAGGGCCTTTAGTGATAAAGAAAAGCCTAAGTGAAGGTGGTACTTCTTCGTACTCCATCCATCTTGATGCCACTACAAGTGTACTCAAAGATGAACCATTTGGGAACTATCACTTTATTGAATGATCCGACAAGCTCGCAAAATATGTCTATTTTGTGACAAAGAATTGTAGGTCCTTGAAGTAACTCAATATGGCAATGGGCACTATATCGGTTGTTTTAATCAAACTTGACAAGGGTGGAGGAGCAGCAGATCAATTAATCATTGCAGATGGACCAAGAAATGAGGATCATGCTACGGTAAACACAATCTATTTATTGCAATTCATTCAAATGTGAACCTTTACTATGCAACCACTAATGTGTTAAAGTTTTAACATTTGCAACTCACCTTTGTGAATGAGTGCAACGGTCTCTTTGCACATCTTTTCAAAGAGTTCAATGAAGAAGGCATTGTGATGTACACACTTAAGAATGTATCTTACATGTCAATGAGAAATACTTTATGTGTTTTTGACTTTATAATCTTAGCAAATATCCCAGATGGGCCAAAGAAAGAAGAGCTCACACAAGTGTTTGTCACCCAAGCTGGAAATCTTGGATACGGGCACATGGTAACTTCTATTACTTTTCTATTAATAGCTGTTATTTCTTATTCTTTGCAAGGACAATGAAAATTTTATTATGTAGGTCAGCGGATTCCTATAATTCACCAATCTAAACTCATAGCTTGTGGAGTACTCATGTGCTGTTTGTGCTAGTGTGCGCATGAGCAGAGATCGTTAGTGACCATTTTGCTACACTTGCAACTGCATGCAACAAATTGTTCAAACACCCTGCTGGACTAGCAAGATAGTTCAACAATTTGGTGAAGACTTTGCCATCCATTTGCATGGGTCACATGTAGATACTATTCTACCTTTAGAGGCCCCTTTCTTGGAACTTCATAGCGAAAGTGTTCTTCGTGTATGTTCAATGCTTCATTTTGATTGTATTAAGCCATTTGTCATACAGAAGCACTTTTGGACATCTCATTTGAAAAACAACTTCTTGAAAATCTTAATGCATTTGACCTTGCATCAAACATTGGTTTTTTGCAGCGGCACCCTTGCAACATGAACATTATAAAATGTTAATCGAGCTTATTCCTTTGCAAACATATTCTTCTTTACTTGAAATCATTAGTACATGTGAGAACTCCCCTTGGTGAATTCTTTGCAATGTTGACATTCATGCATACAATGGAATTGCTTGTGTTGAGGAGATTGACAAAATGTTAGCAAAAATTTATACCTCAAGATCTTTGTTATATAGTTGTTTAACACATTTTGCTGAACACTTGCATTGTTCATTCAAAGTAATGTGTAAAACTAGTACAAATGTCTACCAAAGCTTTCATGCATGCTTAAAAGATAATAAATCAATGCATATGATTCTACTTGATGAAACTACAATATCAATGCAAATTTTGCCTTTGGTGATGATTCAACGTAAACGAGGATACATGCTGGACAAAACAACATGAAGGTCGATTTGGATTAATTATGCATAATAACTCTCAGTTAAGTGTTAGAGATATTGGCACCATATTCATGCAAACACACAATGAAGTTCCTTACATTATTCAATCAATTGCACAAAAGATATATAGGATGAAAGATGCAAAGCTAGCAAAAGGAGATAACTTTGTTGTTAAGAGTAACATGCAAAATATACAAACTAATATAAGTCAAAACAATGGTCTCTCAATACAATCAACAATGTTTGATTCAAGCAAGGAACAAGGAAAGAAGAAGACAAAAACAAGTAACTCTAGTGGTATATGCAAATACATCAAAGCAATACTAGACAGTCCTCAGCGTTGGCAGCAGTTGTTGAACGTTAACATTCATGTCCAAGCTACACATAATAAGTCCTTCGAAAACTCCTTTTTTAATACAAAATAATATCAGTACTAGCGAAGTTCCTCCAAAAGAGAAGTGCTTGTGCTTTATTTGCTTAAAATATATCAAGAGAAAAGTTTTACCATTATTCTCACATATTAACATGCCACTTTCTAAGAAAAAAAATACACTAGTCTTCTAAATGATACTGAAGCATGCCTAATTTCAATTTGAATTCCTTTTGCACAAATTCACGAATTGACTTTTGATGGGCAATACGGCCTTAAGGGAAGCATTGTCAATGTATTTGCAGATGTTGACCATGCTTAACAAGTACTACCAAGATTCCTTACAGATGGTGCGATAGCCTTGGATGGAATTAAGAGAAAGCTAGAATACACGCAATATTATATGAGTGGGTTAGTAAGACCTACTTTAACACTTTAAGCTTCTTCAAGGACAAACATTGCAAAGAGCTAGCATTCCTCTATGGCAACCATCAGTCATACAATATACCAGACCGAACTTCTTACCAAGACATTGCATAGTGGGAACTCACAAACAGTGATCGAAGGTTTGCATTCTCCATAGAGAACCTATTATTTAAAAATATGAAAGTATTGGTGCGTCAAGTTTTGTCTTCTACATGGGTCCGAATGTGTAAAGCACAATTACGAGGGCGTACATTAAAAGAAAAAGACACTACAAAACACAAATGTTGAACGGCTTCTCCATTCCAATATAGGTTATCGTGATTTCACATCAATGCGAACATCGTCGGATTACAAGATGAAATTGCAAGAAAATCTATTTGCCATGGTCAGACAACTAGGGCCACCCACTTTTTTTGTTACTTTTTCATAAGAAAAAAGACTATGGGAACCATTGTTGCAATGCTTACACACACTCCAACAAGAGTCCAATGACATCTCCAAATATAGTTCTTCAATGCAAATACAAAACTTGATTCGAAGAGATCCAATAACTTCGGCTCAATATTACGTCCATGGGTTCCAAGCAATTAAACGCTTGTTGAAATAAGATCCATCTATCATAGGCAAAGTGATGGACTTCTTCTTTGTCACAGAAATTTCAAAATCGTGGTAGCCAACACGACCATGGATTGATTTGGATAAAAGACATATGGCAACTCAACAAACGCAAACATAGAGGAATTTATTGACAAGTACATATGCTATGACTTATTATAGCTTGACTTGCCTAATCCTGAGATCCAAAAGCATAAGCATCGCAAGACGACTTGCCACAAGAGAGGTAAAAAAAGTCATTTTGGTTTTCCTCGTCCACCCATACGTACAACGAAGTTGCTAACACCCCTCAATAGAGAAGAAATCAATACTAATACAAAAGAACAAATGAAAAATATCACGAGCATTTTAGAAAACCTTGCTACACAACAACAAACGTTTGATGCTTATCTCTGACAACTTCATTTGGATGAAGAAGAGTAATTACTAATTCCACGATCAAACATTATCCAACCTACAATATTTTTAAGACATGAACCAAAGGATGTCTTCACTAACAACTTCAACCCAAAAGTATCCAAATTCTCGGGTGCTAATACAGACCTTCAATTCATTTTGAATCCACATGGAGTGGCATCATTCAGCACTTCATATATGACTAAAGGCGATAAAGAGACACTTGACGTAGTATGAAAGGCATTTTTTGAGTGCATGGAAATGCAACTACCAACCAACGAGCATCTCTGCAAGGTTAGGAATGTGATACTAAACACGCAACACATAAGCGCTCAACAAGCTATGTACTTATGCTTGTCCCTTCCTCTTACATCCACCACATGAGAATTCTCCTACATTAACACTAGCCCTGTAGAAGAGCGTACATTAAGATTTAGAGAAATTAGACCCCAAAAGCAATGACATCTTCTTTATAGAGCACAAGCCCGCAGTTTCTTCTTTCTAGATCCTTTCCACCTCCTTACAATACCCATTTGACTTCAGGAGCTTTTGATCAAATTTATGGGGTATGTCCAGCAATTTCCCAATGGACGCAGGGATGGAAAAACTCCATTCCACTGGGATGTCACATCTGAGACACCTCCATGTGCATGCTACCTTCCACCCAAGGGGCACAAAGCTACCAAGCTAAATTTAACACCCAAAACTGATCAAGGCATCGAGCTTTGAAATCTTGACCCTTTATCTTGTCATTCCAAGAGAAGCCTCCCAATCTTAGGGGTTGAGGTCTATGCAGTCTGCCAATCCTTGAACCAATAATAAGGCATCCCATGCATCAGCTGCCTCCCGAATCATCTCCCTACTAGATTGAGATCTGTCCATTTGTAACTCCACCATATTCCAATCTCCTCCCAAGATCCACCTCTCTTCTCTTAAACTATTATACAAAAACTCCCATCATTGCCTTCTCTGCACTAAATTATTCAGGGCATACACATTAGCTATTCTGAATTTGAAGCCCAAAAACTCTACCTCAACCCCTAATGTGTAGCCTTGATCATCCCTAAAAACTTCCCAACAAGATATAGGCTGCTTCATCACCAGTTGCACCCAACCTTTTCCCCGCATCGAGCTATTTACTAAAACCAAAAAACCCATTCTATTGAGCGCTAACCAAAACCCATCCTTTGAGCCACATTTCACTTCTTGTAAGAGCGCAGCATCAGTAAACCATCTACAAATCACCGACATGCATATTCTTTGCTTAGTTTTATCCCCCCCAATTTTCCAAAAGACTACAAACACCTTCTGGATGTCCTTTCCCCCCAATGCATCACTATACCAAGCTTTATAGGCATCCCATAAGAAGTTGAAACAATTTTCCTTGTCCCCTGACATTTCGAGGCATATTCTTGATTTTCTTCAAAACTGCCCTCCCCGGCTTAATTTGATTGCTTTGTTTTTTGGTGATTGGTCTCTGACAACTCGTCATCACCCCAAGTTGGGACTGCATGTGTGACACCACCACCTCCTTTTGCGAGTGTTCCCGAGCTGTTGCTGCTGTTGAGCAATGGGCTTGGAAGTTGAAGTAGGCTTACCTTTCTTCCCCACCACAAGCCACTCAACTCCATCTGTCAAGGCACCAATATTTTCAGGCTCCCCCTTTGAAGCAAGGATAGAACTACCATCATTTGTAGTTGTAGGCAAAGCATCACCCCCCTTGTGGACATCTTGTACACCTCCTTTCATAGATAAAACTCAATTAATGGGACAAGCCTATCCATGCACAATAGGTAAACTACCAGATCTAGGAGGATCACCCGGGTTTCATACACCACATCACCAAGCCTAGTAGTAACTGCCTCTTTTTAAAAATCCTCTATGTTGGTAACACATCTCCCAAACCTTGTTCTTTCCTATTGCCGGTCCTTCCCCTCACCATAGAGCGAGTTGTATTTTCCTCTCTTCTTGAGTAGTTTCTTGCATAGTGGCCTGACTTTTTGCTTCTATAAACCACCTCAACATCACACTTTCCTACACCTTTATTACACCCAAGGATAAAAATTAAAGAAGGGATGCTAGTTGAACCATGCTCAGGAAACATTAATCAATAAGGTGGATTAGTAAATGGTGCTGATGGCTTCTTTATGGGTATGTATGTCCACATGTGACAAAAACGACATCGTATGGGTCAAATTTGAAAACCCCCAAATAGGAAATGAAACAAGACACTACAATTTACATGCATACACAACAAGCATCAACCACAAATGGATACCAATGTTTTGAATTAGAAGAGAAGTACAACCACTCTAAAATAAACATCCTCACTTGGCAACAATTCCTAATCCAACTAGCTGGATAGAATTTGTACATATGGTCTCGTGTATATAGTACTTTCATGTGTAAAGGAAATTGATAACCTTTACTTGCTTCAATCACTCCAACAAGAACACTTCCTTGTAGAAAAAGACATTTACCAAGAAATGGAAAGATTGATAACTCAATCAAGATGGTAGTCTAGACCTAAATAAAAAAATGCAACAAAGCAAAGATGATACTATACTCATATAATCTTTAGACACTAGATCATTACAAAAAACTTAAAGAAGAAATACAAGCCACAGAAATACTTATAAACTTTGATATTATTTACTTCCAAGAAACCAAAACCAAGCATTGTGATCCACATGTCCCAATCAACTTGTATTAACTAATGTTCTACCTGCACCCTAATACAAAACAACATTACCATTGAAAAAAAGAAAAAATCATGCACTATGCATAGCATTGAAAAAACATAAGTGTGAAATATAAAACATATGTAATTTTGAACATATCTCCTTTACACATGAAAAGGACATGAAAGTACTACATGCATGAGACCACATGAAAGTGCTATATACAACTTTTCACTTGTACTTTTGCTTTTTCATACCTCCTCCAACCAACCACCCTGAGACTTCGACAATTATCAGTTTACCATACCTACTATTCAATGAGCAATTACTACCTTCCACCACTTCATCATTCCCACTACCTAAAAGCAACAAAGAAACACAAACATAAAACAAAACAAAGTGCTCATTACTTAATCAAACAAAATACCAACAATAAGTGTACTAACACTAAAATCAAAAGCATAACCAATCAAACTTACATACTAAACACAAAACAATGGTGTGCTTAACATTTCACCACCCACCAAACAAAACGTGAATTTCCCCCCTCATCTAGCTATCTATAACATCAAACAAATCCCATTAGAAAAACATTACCACTTCCATAAAAACAATATCTTTATTAACTATCAGACATAGAAGTGAGTTGAACATCTCCATCAACAAATAAGAAATTCTCAACTATTAATTAAAATTTCATTGCTTATATTAGTAAATCTATCAAGGATCCAGGTAAAACGCTCGTAAAAGAAGAAGGTTATCATCTCTAGGATGCATTCATTATAATTTCCTTTTGCTACAATTTAGATAGGGGAATCTATGAATGTGATCATCACTAACAAAATTTTGATTGCGATGATTTAGAATCAATGCATTAAGGACATGGTGTTAAACAGATACTCACAATCATCTTTGGAACGATTGCAAAAAGTTTCTCTCGGCACTGAACTGAACGTCGTCTTTCTCCCCAATCCAATATTAATTGATTTCCAATTTCTACTTCATAATCATCCAACTACAAAGTTTACATCTCCTACATCCATAGATCCATTCAAAATTTGCATAAAAAATAATTGATAGATTCACTAGAAATAGCGAATTTTATAACTCCTGTAATGATCTCTTTTCAAAGCTCTATTATTTCATTCCCCTTCTAGCAGGGCCACAGTGGTCTATAATATGTGCATGTAGCCAACAAAAAATCAAAATCTCATTATTTTACCTTTCAAAGTAACATAAATGAACGATAGCATAGCCCTACCTGATGCATCTCCTAACACTACTGAGGCATGCAGCCCCGGGCCAATAAAGCCTAGTCTATCTAGCACTTCCAAAAGAAAATCCCCGGGCCAAAGCCTAGTCTATCTAGCACTTCCAAAAGAAAATCCCATCTCACATGAAGCTTGATTCGAATTGCCAAGGCCTCAGCAGTAACTACCTTTAGGTGTTTTTCCATTTTGGAAATAGCATCATTAAGCCAACATTCACATTAGCTAACAGCGAGACTTGTCCACACACATGCTAGAAAGCATGAAAACTCTGATGGCAACTTGTCATTGCTCAAAGTTTCTATAGTTCACTCTCTCCAAGACACCATTAACTCACTGATACACATGATCAAACAAGCCTCAAAATTTGCATCTATCGAAGTTGTGAACCTCATGGTAGGTAATCCCTTATGTAGGCAACTATTTGCAGATGACATTGTTTCTCTTTCTCAAGAAGACCATGTGCTAAATCTTCTTGAGATCTTGAAAGTGTGATGTGGTGCTTTCTAGCTCCCAATGTAGTTGGATGAAAACTTTTATGATTAGGACTGACTGTGGTCCTCCCCTAGAGTGGGTCAAAGATCTTCAAGTTCAATTCCAAAGGGGAGAGGTGATCAGATACCTAGGGTCATTATCGCTAGGGATCGAGGGCTATGGCTATACACCAAAGATTTGAATGGTTCAAGGAGTAAATCATATCCAAACTCATGAACTCAAGACCTATGTTGCATCCATTTCAAAATTCAAAAAAGTCACTAGCACGAAATTAAAAAAATGTTCCACACCTCCCTATAGAATGAACCATGCTCCTTGGGAACCCCTCAAGGCCCTTAAGCTTTAGGGTCCTTGACATTTGCCTTAAAAATATCACCGTGATTAGTAAGTGGTTTCCCCACCTTTTGAGTGTAACCCTCCCTAGATTGACACTATGAAGTCCTTCATTTGGAAGGGGAAAGGTAAAGGGGATGGCTCATGGGGATAGGCCTCTCATGGTATGACCATCTCCTCTAGCTTCCTCCTTTCCATAGTTGGCTTTGACTTGGTGGTGGCGAATCTCATTTTAGCATGGAACATGTGCATCGAGTTGCTGTTGTGGAAAGGCTGGAGTGGTTTAAGACTTGATGCCACCTCTTCGAGTGTATCTAGTGGAATCCGGTGCTCACAAGAGGTGAAGAGCTCTTTATGAGGTTGGATGTGGTCAAAGCTAAAATGTCTTCAAAAAAGGTATCAAAATTTGCTCACATATTTGTAACCCAAGGAACATGTATTGGATTCCCTTAGGCCACATCCACAGGTATTTCTCACTGAATGATAGAGAAACCAATGCGCTTCCAACTTTCCTTGAATACATACTTGATTCCTGGCCTTCAAACAATAGCTTGTTGCTGTCTTGAAGAGTCAACCAATGAATATGGGGAAAACTTTCCTAAAAAAGAATTTGTCCAAATTGGTGTATCGTGCCTAATGCAAGTGAATTCCCTTGTTCAAAAACTCAATCATAAGTGGGCTCTAAGGAGAGGGCTGGTATGGTGGAGGGAAATATTCCAGGAGGTTTGGAATTCCTGCACTACTGTTAAGGCCAAACTTCCTAATGTAAAAGTCCTCAACTAGTGGCTTCTGATCTTGGCAAGCTAGCAAAGGGCATCCCTAATAGCCCACTCTCCCCCTTGTGGGAAATCCATAGAATTGGTAACACACCTGATGTGGAGCTAATTGGTGACGAGGGAAATTTAGCGTAGGGTGGAGGTGGAAGTAAGGCAAGCAAGCCTCATGGCATGCTTCTACATAGGGTGTCAATGGCGCATAGTCCTCATAGGTGATGCCACTCGGCTCTTGCCCACCCTGTCTGCTTGCCAACTGTACCTTAGAGTGTCCATGATAATGGCAATGTAGTATCTTCAAAACAAATTGGTATCCTAGTAGGCTCTTCGTGGGGAGATACTACCAAAATTTTGCACGAAGGAAGTACTGCTTGTATGCTTGAGTCTCTTTTGTGCTGTTTTGATCTTGATTTGATGCTTTTTATGCTAGTTTACCCTCCCAAAGTTTAAAATTATGTTTTGTTGGGCTATAACCCTACAAGAACCCTAAAATCCAAGTAAATCACCAAATCTTTTACCCTATCTTGTTTTCTCTTTCCTTATAGATTTAGGATAAATGTGGGTTTATTTTTTTAGGTTTTAATTTTTTTCAAAGCTCCATACATGCTCCAACCCTCCCCTCCTTCCATCCCTCCAACGGTTCCACCTTGTACTTTCTTTTGTATGATGCCCATGTTTATAGCAGTTGTAATCTCCCATCCACCCACTCCATCTTCCCATATATTGATCCCTATTCATCTTCCCCATCTATCCTCTCCACCTTCCCTATATTTATCCCTCTACTTATTCCCATCCTATATACTAAGCCCTCTCTATCCCCATATCCTATCATTGCATCCTTATTGCCATTCCCATCTCTTATCTTCAATCATCTCTATACTCATCCCTCTATCATATCTCTGCCCATCTCCTATCCCTCAATCTCTTGCATGCCTATCCCCATGTTCCCAATTTCTATCCTCATCTCCATATTCCCTTTCCATCTCCAATCTGCCCATGTTTGCAATCAATGTCCCATCTCTCTCCTCATTGCCCATCCCTCCATCCTATCCCCCTATGCATCTCAAAATTTACCCATCTTCCCAATCCCTAGCCTCTCTCCATATTCCCTCCCCATACCCATAACCCTCCATCTCTATATCCACACCTCTCCATCTTCCCCATGCATACCCTCCATCTTCCCTATATTCACCCCTCTCAATGTCCATCTTCCCCGGTTGTCTTCTCCAAACCCACCATCTTCACTATGAGACCTGTGATGCATGCCCATTTGAGCAGAGGGTACGCTTCATTAGCCAGACTAAAGAGGTAGTGCTTCCGCTCACACTTTCAAGATCCATGGACCAAGGGGTTGCTTTTTGACTCCTTAGTCCGCCTAGCGGGGATGTATGGTAGCCCTTACTGGGGGGCAGACTTGTTAGATTTAGAGTGGGCTCGTGTGGAGCAACTACAGGTTCTCATGCTATCATGGATGATCCATAGTAAGCCATTCGTTTTGTACCAGATCATTCAAACTGAGTTTGGGTCATCTCCATTACAACTAGATGCTAATATCAAGTCATCATAGATCTGTACCAAGCCAGGGAGTATGGGGATTACCATTCTCAATGCAGTAGGATGCCATGGTTAGCCTTGTCCTCTTCCATGACTCTCTCAGCAGGAGGGGACCAGAGGTGTTGGTATGCATGCACAGAGAGATGGTTTGAGTGACTAGGGCTACACATGCATAGACTCCCTCCCTTCCAGTATAGTATGGATGCTCCGTTTTCTCCCCTCCGACAACATGAGGTCAATGAGGTCATTCATGAGGATCTCTTACAGCTACACACATTCTGAACCTCATGGGACCGAGCGAGCTTCCAGTGAAGCTCAGCTTCTACAGGGATCATTGCTTACATATTACAGAGCATGGGTTCATTGACCCACCAGGATACACATAGATCTAGTTACCCCACTCACTGAGGATCTCTATTGGGAAGTTTCACGTCTCTTCACATACACTTCGTATCAAGAGCGGCAGAGCAAATGACCTACCCAGGGAGAGGCACATATGCACATATTGTGACACACAAGAGGTTGAGATGGAGGAGCATTTCATCTTTAGGTGTCCTATTTACTATGAGGTTTGAGGGCGCTTCTATTGCCTCTTCAAGGATAGCACTGGGGTTTTGTCTCATTTTCTCTCCTATCCAAACTAGAGATGTCTGGCGACTTTCATTCATGAGGCAATCATGCACCATGAGAGGATACTTTGATCACGGAGACAAGAGAAGACCTCTCCCTTGACAGATCCCTTACATAGCTCCATCACGGAGTTCTTCCTGCCAAACTAGAGGGACCCCCATAGGGTGAGACCTCAACATGATCGTGACCTAGAGCCAGTGAATCAACAGCTTAGACAGAGGGTTGATGCACAGATTACACTTGGGGATATGCCCTCTCTATTCAGAGTTGGAGCATGGCTGACAGGGGTTATTATAGCCCTTGTTAGACACAGAGTTATGACCAGGAGACATTACAGGGCCACACTTGTGAGTGGCTGATAGCACCCTATCGCCACGTTCATGCCGCCTCGCCCACCTTGATGTCCTTATGATGATGATGATGATGGTGAGATTGATATATGTAGTTGACCATTGCATGCCTATGTTGTACTTAGTACTTAGTGCAACTATTTTACATTTTTTGCATTTCTACATTGGTGTGGATGTTCATTTAGTAGCTCCACCCTCACAGCTCAATTGTACCAGGTTTTTCACAGTCTCATTGACCCATCAGTATTCCAAAGACTAATCAATACAAGGTATTTGTGTACAATTTGACGTGTTTTCCTTCTTGATTGCAATAGAATAACTAGAATGCACATAAGCACACAAGAATCACATAAGCATCGAACCTTTTCATGCACATAGGCACAAGAATAACTAGAATTCAATGTACATATAAGTATGAGGACACACTAAAACTCTTCATAGATCCATGCACATAAGCATTTAAACTCATGAACATAAGCACGCACACAATCTATAAGAACATGTTCATAGGCATTTTATCTTTTGAACAAAGCAATAAGAACATATGACTAAGCCAATAAGCACAACAAAATGCTCTTAACCATTTCATCATAAGAATAGGAATAAGCAAAGAGAGCACAATCATCGGGGGTCTAAACATAAGTGTCTATACAGAAGGCAATGTACATACACATGCATATAAGCAAATATTTAGCAAATGTTCATATACCCATGAGGATACACTTGAACTATAGGGCCGAAGAAAATTATTCCACTAGGAGCAAAATAGCCTAGAAATTTCTTCCATTATCTATTTTACTTTTGTCTCGAGAGACAAAAATTAAATTATTTGTTTTAATGAAAAATTATGGTTTCATTTAATTAATAGCATGACACCCTAAAACACAATTAAATTACACCCTAAAACACATTTGAATTACACCCTAAAACACATTTAAATATGGCATGTTTCAAGAATGCAAGTACCTATTTAAGTATTTATCTCTATGCATCAAGAAGCTTTGGTTCTCACCAAACTCAGAGAATGCATTCAATCGTTGTCTGAAATTTGGGGGAAAAGAAGAGAACCATGAGCGAGAGACATTTCAACTGTTGTAACGTTTTATTCATGGAAGAGGGGATGGGGAACCCGAGGGAGAGAAGAAAGAGAGAAAGAGAGAGAGAGAGAGAGAGAGAGAGAGAGAGAAAGAGAAAGAGAGAGAGAATTTGTTTCAACTCAACTATGGAGAGGCTGACACAGGGTAGTAGGACACAGAACCGGAGGTCTCTAAAGAAATATTCTAAATTAGAGTTTAGTAGAACTAAAATAGTGCAACGTTCCTCCACTAGCACAAGTTGTCATCTCACTAGCATAGAAGACTGAATGTTTCTCAACTCCCCTTTATGATGAGGACCATGATGGTTGGCTAGCATCTGCTGGCTCCCCTTTTAACCTAGACTAAATGCATGAATATGGACTGAGGAGCATTAGAAGTTGGAGTACCTAGCATCACATTGATACTTTCCTTTATTAAAAAAATCAAAATATATGTTATTTTTATCAAAATGAACATCACAATTGATGCAAATGGTTGTAGGGGTTGTTGTTTTTGTCTCCTTGTCTAAAATGGGCACTACTTCATTGCATTTCCTTGCAAGACACTGTGAGGCCAAAAATTGATGTTTTTTTATTTGGCATTGGTATTGTTTTTCTTTATGTTTGATAAGAGTTTGAGTATCAAGTGATAGCCTAGCGGCTCTCACTTATTTCTATTTTCTAAGATATTGTATGGGATTGAGAGGATGAGTGGAATGGGATCATTGTAAATACCATGTGTATGAATGATAAATACCTTGGGATGGGGTGAGAGTTATTTGTGTATGGGATATTATGGGGTTTTTAGAAAATAGGAAGAGTGAGTCATATAAAGAGGTAGACTCATGTCCATGTGTTCTAATAATATAAGAGAGATCACATGCTAGGCATGTGGAAGGCATGTGTGACAAAATATGAAGAGGGGAGAGGAGAAGAGTGGAGATGAGGAGAGAGGGCACAGCTAGAGAGCACACCACAAATGACTAACTGTACACTAGAATTAGTTGAAAAAATAGAATATATACAAACCCTTTTAGGGTTAGGGTTAGGGGAGCTAACCCTTTCCTTTATAGCACTCTATAAGGTTAGTGCTATGCACATATGATCACGTGATGGTGCTATGCACACATGATCACATGATGTTGAGCGTGAACTCTCAACACCTTCCCTCAAGATCAACATCATGAAGTAGGCCTTCCCTCAAGATGATGATTCTGGGGAATCGAAGAAGGACTGAGCATTACATTCCATCACACCCCTTTAATGGGAATGTCCTTCCTCTGCATCAAACCAAGAGCTAGTCGGTGTTTCTCGAATAGCTCTTTACCGAGTGGTTTGGTAAAGATGTCTGCAACATTTTCTTTGCTATCACAATGTTGCAGTGTGATGTCACCAAGTAACACTCTTTCTCTGATGAAGTGCTCTCTGACATCAATGTGCTTTGTTCTGGAGTGATATACTGGATTTTTGGCCAATGCTTGAGCCGATTGATTATCACAGTATATTGTTGTTGGCTTTGACTCATCAAAGTAATCTGTTTCTGACAATAGTCTTCTGAGCCATATAGCCTCACATGCACCTGTAGTGAGTGCTCTATATTCTGCTTCAGTCGAAGACAAAGAAACAGTTGGCTGTTTGTTTGACAACCATGATATAGCACCTTGACCAAGGAAAAATGCATATCCCTGTGTCGATCTCCTGGTCTCATGATCTCCAGCATAGTCACTGTCACAGTATCCATGCAACCGTGGATGACTTCCTCTGTATTCTATCCCAAATTGTCTTGTACCTCTGATGTATCTCAAGACTCTTTTGGCTGCATTCCAGTGAGACTGTTTTGGATTTGCCATAAACTGTGCTAGTGAGCTTACTGCATAACAAATATCTGGCCGTGTGATTGTCATATATATAAGAGATCCAATGAGTTGCCTGTAGTATCTGTCATTGACTGTAGGCTTTTCTGAATCTTTAGTAAGTTTCAAACTGTGTTCCATGGGAGTGGCTGCAATCTTGCAATCTGCCATATGAAACTTCTTCAGGAGACTGTCAACATATTTGAGCTGACTCATGAATGTGCTATCTGAATCTCTCCAGAACTCAATTCCAAGACAATAGTGCATAAGTCCAAGATCTTTCATGTCAAACTCTGCAGATAAGTCTTGTTTTAATTGTCTGATGAAGCTATCCTTGCTTCCTGTCACAATGAGATCATCTACGTACAAAAGTGCAATAGTAATATCTTCCCCTTGAACTTTGTAGTAGAGAGTATGATCTGCATTGGATTTCATGTATCCCAGATCAGCAAAATACTTGTCAATTCTGTTGTACCAACTTCTGGGTGCTTGTTTTAAGCCGTAGAGACTTTTCTTGAGATGGCAAACCTTGTTCTCCTTTCCTGGTTCAACATAACCGGCTGGTTGTTGCATGTAGACTTCCTCGTCTAGATAACCATTGAGAAATGCATTCTTGACATCGAGTTGATACACATTCCATTTACTGAGTGTCGCTAGTGATATCAAGAACCGTATGGAATCCATCTTTGCTACTGGAGCATAAGTCTCATCATAATCTTGGCCATATTGTTGTGCAAATCCTTTTGCAACTAATCTGGCTTTGTATCTTTGAATACTGCCATCGGGATTGTACTTCACTTTGTATACCCATTTGTTGGCTATGGCCTTCTTTCCTGGTGGAAGGTCGCATAATTTCCAAGTGTTATTTTTATACAAAGCATCCATTTCTTCATTCATTGCAGTTTGCCATTCTGGCTTATCTACTGCGTCTTCGAAGTACACTGGCTCTTCTGTAGCCATGATGGTAGTCATAAGAGCATAGTTGGTGGTTTCCACCTGAATTGCTTTGCCTTTCTGAGCATATGTTAATCTGGCTGGTGGTCTGCTTTCCCTAGTAGACCGTCTGAGCTACTGTGACGCTGATTGGGGTGTTGCTGGCAATTCTTGCTCTTCTTCATCAACCTGTTCTGTAGATGACTGTGAAGTCGATGCTTCTATCTCCTGTGTAGGTGAGGTTTTCCATTCTGATTCCTCATCGAAGATTACATCTTTGGAGATAATGACTTTGCGGTTGATGGGATCATACAATTTGTATGCTTTACTTTCTTCACTGTAGCCAACCATGATGCATTTGCGTGACTTCGCATCCAATTTTCTGCGATGATCATCATGTATGTGGGCATATGCTATGCAACCAAATATGCGGAGATGCCCAATGCGTGGCTTGTGTCCAGTGAATGCTTCATAAGGAGTCATACCTTGTATCAGTTCGGTAGGAAGCCGATTACGCAAGTAGTTAGCTGTAGCTATTGCTTCTGCCCAATACTGATTCGGAAGATGCTTTTCACTAAGCATTGCTCTAGCACTGTCTGCTAAAGTCCCATTCTTCCTTTCAGCTATTGCATTTTGCTGAGGAGTATCTGCACATGTGAATTGTCTTCGAATGCCGTGACTTTTGCAAAAATTCATGAATGCTGAAGACATGTATTCACCTCCTCTGTCTGATCTCATGACCTTGATCTTTCTGCCTGTTTGGTTTTCTACCATGGCTTTGAATTCTTGAAATCTGGCAAACACTTCAGATTTTTCTTTCAGAAAGTAGACCCAACAATATCTGCTGTAGTCGTCGATGAAGGTCAAGTAATAAAGTGAACCATTGATGCTGCGGGTCTGGGCATAACCCCATACATCTGTATGAATTAAATCAAGAATACCTCGTGCACGAGAGGTACTTCTGACAAAGTTGGTTCGCTTTTGTTTGCCGAAGCAGCATGCTTCACAAACTTTTCCAAGAAACTGTAGCTTCGGAATCCCAATTGCCATATTTTGATTCCTTAGATCTAACAAGTACTTGAAGTTTACATGACCATATCTCTTGTGCCATTTTGCAGATAGTGGCATTTGTTGCATTTGAGCTGACATGGCATGCTTATCTGGTACTGTAGCTAGCATCCTGTATAAGCGTCCTTCCTTGACACCTTTTGCTACTAGCTGACCTCTTTTGGATTTGTCTCTGATAGTGCATTCATCACCGTCGAAGATGACTTTGTAGTTGTGTTCCGTCATTTGACCTACTGACAAAAGGTTCTTACTGAGCTTCGGAACATAGAGCACATCTTTGACTAATCCTTTTGTACCAGTGAAATTGTTCATAGGGATAACACCTGTCCCTTGAACCGGATTCGGTGTATTGTCTGCTGTGTAGATGACATTCTTTTGACCTTCTAATGGCTTCATTTCTGTGAACCATTCCTGATGATTTGTCATATGAGATGATGCACCGCTGTCGATGTACCAAGGATCCTATTCCACTTGGTCGACTTGATAACTGAAATCCTCTTTGGGATTGAAATCAGTGTCTAGGTGCATTGTATCAGTCTGATGCAATTCCTCACTTGCAAGAAACATATTTCCATGTTCATTTGCAAAATGACTGTGACTAGAATGTCCACTACGATGATTTCCTCTTCCTCGGGAATTCCCTCGATTACTGCTGGATTGACCGCCTTGGTCATACTGCTTCTTGCGGCAATCTCTTTCATAGTGTCCAAACTTGTGACAATAGTTGCATTGAATGTTTGACACATTGGTGGATGCATTCCCTCGTCCTTGGAATCTTCCTCGGTTGGAATGATTTCCTCTTTGCTGATTTTGATGTTGCTGAGGATGCTGCTGATGCTGATGCTGATTCTGACTTTGATTTTGTTGATGATGATGACCACTTTTCTGATATGATCTACCTCTGTTTCTGCCTTTGCCTCTGCTTCTGTCTGAAGCGGTGAATGCCTGATCATTAGAATGACCTTTACGTGCTTGAATGGCCTGAGTCCTGAGTTCTTCACCAAGTAAAACTGACTGAAGTTCTTCAAGTGTTGGAATTTGCCGTTGGATGGCAATACTCTGGACTAGATTCTCATATCCTTCTCCTAGTCCATTCAGGATTACTTGAACCATTTCTGCGGGATTCATAGTCTCTCCTGCTGCTGCAAGTTGATTGTTGTAGTCTTTGATGCGGAGTACATAAGCATGACCGGTTTCATTGCTATTGCGGAAACTCTGGTTGATCTGGTTTCTCAAGGTGAGAATCCTGGATGTGTTCTTGGACTCGTAGAGAGCTGCAAACATATCCCATGCTTCTTTTGATGTCTTGACTGTGTTGAGCTGTCCTAGCATGACATCTTGCACATTCTGCTTGATCAGGTGATAGGCATACTTGTCTTTCTTATCCCATTCTGCTTGAGCTCGGGCAATGGCAGGATCTGCTACTGATGCGGAAACTGTTTGTGTAGATGTAGATCCCGATGTAGATCCCGTTGCTGGTGCTGTGACAACAGATGGAGTAGAGCTACTGGTGGCTGGATCGGCCAATGGTCTAGGTATGGATCCATCGACATACTCCCATTTGTCCTGAAGCACAAGAATGGTCTCCATTCGGTATTTCCATGTACCGTAATTGGAGTTGTCTAACTTAGCAGATGCCTCCAGATTGAGGTTGCTAGTCGACATGGTGCAAACAATGTACTCAAAAAGTGTCTTGGAAAACTCTGTATGAATCAACTACAAATATACTGAAGATGCCAAGTGAAATCTCTGTACCGTCAGTGAAGATAGAACTGCTGTATATAAGATCTGACTTGTGTTACAAGGCTTGTGGCAATGATGCCGAGAATAGCCAAGAGGCTTTACAAGGCTGAAAAATGATGTGCACGATGCCGTGAGATAGCCAAATAGGCTTTACAATGGTGGCATGTGTGTGTGAAATCAAGTGCTATCTGCCCACTGAATCAATCTACAATGCCTCTGAACTCTGAAGTCTGCTCACTGAACTGATGAACGTAAGATTTCAGGTAATGTAATGATGTGAAATCGGATGTGAGCGTATGGACTGACTCCGAGTAGGTACTAGTCGAGAATTTCGGGCATGGCTTAGATTGGCAACTTGGGGAATTCAAAGCGTCCCCTCTATGGCGATCTAGTCTACTCTGATCTAGATCTAAACCAACCGTCGATCGATGAAAGAGCAGCAAATAATTCCTTTTCCTTTGTTCTTTTTAAGTGCTGGGTCAGATGCGTCGATGTAGAGGCAAATGTGCGTGAAGGAAGTGGTTTTGTCGGCGAGGCTCAAATGTGAGTGTAACTTGCGCCAAAATGTGCACGTGATGTAACGAGCGCGTAGAGCACAAAAAATCGAGCGACTTTCCTTTTTGGAGCACCCTCAAATTCTTCCTGGATCAAGAGATATGACTTGATCTAGGTGGAGGGGCAAAAGGAGTGCAAATGGTGCTCAATGATGATGTGTCACTGTGAGTCACATGCAGTGATGATGTGGCACTGTGCTTAGCAAGAGGTGTGCCAGTGAAGCTCTATGCTGAGGTGGCAGGAGTGTGCACATGCAGTGTGTGCACAGTGTGCCTGGCAAGGGACTGTGCCTGCAGGGGTCAGTGCTGACTGGACTGCTGAGGTGGCAGTGCTGAGGTGTCACTGATGACGTGGCCTGATGACGTGGCCAGATGATGTGGCATAGATGACGTGTCCTGATGACATGGCAGATGATGTGACAATGTTGACGTGGCAGATGACGTGGCAGTGCTGACATGGCAGTGATGATGTGGCAGTGCTGATGTGGCAAATGACGTGGCAGTGCTGACGTGGCAGATGACGTGGCAGTGCTAACATGGCAGCTGACGTGGTAGTGCTGACATGGTAGCTGACGTGGCACTGATGACGTGGCAGCTGACGTGGCAGTGATGATGTGGCAGCTGATGTGGCTGTGGGTGAGACAACCTTATCCTAGGTTAACTAGACTCTGGTTAATGTAACCAACCCTATCCACTTTTAACCAGAGTAACGCTACCCAGATTACCTTGACCCAAGGTGGGTGTGGTTTGAAGAGTGCCACGTGGCCTTATCTGCCACGTGGCAGGTTCTCTCTCAGAGAAGAAGACTCTGGAGGTCGGTCAGGGCGCCGTTGACGATGGCAAAGAAGCTGTCGATGGGCTGCACAGATGAGGCAGAGCTGTCGCTGGAGCCGTCGGTAGGTCTAGAGCTCTAGCTCCTCTATGAACCTCTGTGGATGGCGCGCTTGTAGTCGTGGCTGTTGTTCGGTGAGAGCAGCTCGTTGTAAAGCAGTCGAAAAGGCCTTAGGAGGCGATGGGCGTGCAGATGATAGAGTGGCCCGTGTGCCTGAGTTCGTCGAAGGTCGATTGGCAGACTTGGCTGAGGTCCCGTGAGGCGCTGAGTAGTGTGAGCAGTCGATCGTTGGCTTTGGAGAGCAGATTGCTAAGCCCGTCCAAATCGTCAGGAGCGTCACCTTGGAGATGCTTGGCACTGTAGGAGCCCTGTTGAAGGAGTGCTGTTGAAATTTGAAGTTGGCGATCGTTGTGCGGTTGTGGAGGTGCAACCCGTGGGCGTAGAAGCCTTGCACAACACTAGAGATCTGTGGGGAGCCGCTTTGTGAAGTGGTCTGGAGCGCAGGTAGCGTAGGAGTCGGTGAAGAGGCTTGGAAGTCGTAGAAGACTATGGAGGTCCGCTCGCGGGTACCAACTAGGAGACGCTGTAGAAGGCCGTGAGCCTTAGACGTGTTGTAGGAGGGTCGTGTAGGTCGACGGAGCATGGGCTTGGCACTCTCTATCATCGCTGAGCGGCCTATGAGCCGGTGCTGAGAATGAGGCGTTGTGAGCTTGGAGCTCCTTCGCTGGCAGTTGGAGGAGCCTTTGGTAGGCTATGGAGCTCCTTGCTTGCAGGTTTAAAAACTATGGCGATCTCTCTCTCCTTCAAAGGCTCACTAAGAGAAAGTATAGAGCTCTCTTTCTCGCAGATTTAAAATCCGAAACCTCCCTCTCTTTTCTCACAAAGATAATGGATGGACAATCTCTCTCTCACTCATAATGGAAGTCCTCACAAAGAATGAACGGAATGAATAACTCTCAAAGGAGATGACGGAAATCTTCTTTCAATGGACGGAAATTCTCTCAACGGAAGTGAACGGAAGAATCTCACAATCACTCAAGAGAACTCTCAATCTCACAATCTCTCTCACACTCTCAAGAAACTCAATGTCTCAGCGGAAGAAGACAAGGGCGCTCTGATACCATGACAAAATATGAAGAGGGGAGAGGAGAAGAGTGGAGATGAGGAGAGAGGGCACAGCTAGAGAGCACACCACAAATGACTAACTGTACACTAGAATTAGTTGAAAAAATAGAATATATACAAACCCTTTTAGGGTTAGGGTTAGGGGAGCTAACCCTTTCCTTTATAGCACTCTATAAGGTTAGTGCTATGCACATATGATCACGTGATGGTGCTATGCACACATGATCACATGATGAGCGTGAACTCTCAACAATGTGGAGGAGTGTGGAGTCAAGAGGAATCCTTCTAGAATTCCTATGTGGAATAAGGAGGATGTGGACAAATGGAAAAGAGAGGGTCCCTATGGGCTCCATGTGGGGAGACTCTTGTCTTTCTCAATATTTTAGAGTCTTGAGCATCTTTTGATGGGACACATGGCAAGAGTAACCAAAAAGGACATGGATGGTCACATATGGGCTTATGTGATTGATGGGAAAAGGAATCTATAGGCAACAATTATAAATGGGTGAAGGAGGGTGACAAATCTCTATAAAAGGAGACCTCCTCTCCCTTGTTCATCTCTTCCACCATTAGGCCTCATGTTGCTGTAGCTCTAGTCTCCTCAAGCCTCTTCCATGAGCCTTCTCTCCCTCTTGTAGATATTCTCTTATGTAGACTCTTGAGTCCATCTCTCTTTAGTTCATTCTCTCTCTATGAGTAGTCTTGGAGCTTTCGCTCCCTCTTGTACATATTAAACCTCTTCTTCTCCCTTGTGTTTATAGTATTTTTAGTTGCATTGGAGTGGAGTCTCACTCTATTGACAATGAAGATCACTTCGTATTCCCTCTCTTGAGTCTCTCTTCCCTTTTCTTTCTTTCAAAGCCTTAAAAGTTCTTTCGATTCAGTCGCTCATTGCACACAAATGGTCCATCCATTTCCCAAGCCACCAAGGGAGTTACTTACCCTCTTCTAGGGCAAAATCTATGAGTGGTGGATCGTTGATGAGGGTGGAGTCTTGAGGGAGCATCCTGCTCAAGCGAAATTAGCATGGGTGGAGGGCAATTTTTATGACAATTTGACCCCTTGTTAGTATTTTGCTCATAACTTTTTGGTCGGTAGTCCGATTTTTAAGAAACTTATATCATAGCAAAGCTCTAGTGCATGTTTGTATATGAATTAAATACTACAACAAAAAGTTATGAGTCTTTGTGTCTGACAGTATGTTTTCATGATAGTTTTTACCCCCATCTAGTAAATTGCCCATAACTTTCTAGCCGCTTCTTTGTTTCTTACAAAATGTATATCAGCACGAAGCTCTCTTTAACTTACATGTCTCTATTGATTAGACCTTGAATCAAATAGTACAGCAAAAAGTTATGAGTCTCTGTGTCTGATAGTCTATTTTCATGATAGTTTTTAACCCCCGTCTAGTAAACTGCCCATAACTTTCTAGCTGCTTCTTTGTTTCTTACAAAATGTATATTAGCAGCATGAAGTTCATCTCAAAGCGCATCTCTATATGTGTTTGAATCTTTAATATCATGTCTCTACTAAAAGTTATAGGCCTCTATCTCTAATGATAGTTTATAGAGTGTTTTGAGCTAATTGTAAAGGTATCTATGAAGGAGGTGTAATGTTTCCTCGAAACCTACCCATCCGACCCAATCATCCCCTTTAAACTCCTTGATATATATCAGGTCATGTCATGTTGAGCCACAAGATCTTCTTTCAACAACGTATCGCTCTTCTCTTTGGCGTAGACCGGCTTGTTGAGATTATGGCCTTTGCTGATCCTTTCCTTCTCCCTATGCTTGAGTACAACATCACTTGGGATATTACCATCTTCATTCTCATCTAAGGGAGGAAAGTATGGTGTGGTATCTTGGCATAAAAGCTTTTTTTTAATGTCCCTTTCTCAGTGATAAATATCTTTTTCACTCAGTTCAAAAGCAGTAGCAAGTGAAGAGGTGCGTGAAGTTTATTACCCTCAACTTCATGCCACATCTTTTTGGTGGAGACACCGGGTACGCTTGATATTGGAGTCATCTCACCTTACTAAATGGTCTCAAGTCTACTTGATTGCATGTTATGCCTAGTATAGGCATGTGTTTTCTAATGTGATAAAGAAGATGCCTGGAAAAACTCTATTAGAAGAGATTCAATTTGCAGCCTGTTTAAGAGAACTAGAAGATTGTGAAGGTGATGCTCAAGCTATTCGCATGGTCATCATGATCATATCCTTTATGTTTGCACTCTTGAATATCTTGGTGAATCGACAACGCCGACAGCAGGCACAATGATAGATTGGGATTTTTTCATGCACTGGCAACTTGCTTTGAAGAATAGTTGTCTTTGGGTAGTTTTTGACTATAATAGTGGAGTGGTGATTCTCAATGCTTTCAACTTCTTTTGCTATGCAAATGATGAAAAGTACAATATCTTGAAGCTATTATGTGCACTTCTAGTTTTGACAAGGGTGATTCTTGAATGCATGTATACACAATGTTGTCATGGTGCTGGTTGGTCACTTATTTTTGAAGATTTTGTTGAGGATCACATTGTGGAGGGTTTTCAACAAGTGGTTATGCATAATAAGTTGGTCTTTGTATACTAAGGCTCTGTGGGATCTTGTTTGGATCTTGTTTGGGATATTATTTGCATCTTGGTGTTTCCTTTTTGTGTTTCATCATGGTGAAGATTCCAGTGTTTCGAGGGACCCAAAGGGAAGACCCGATGTCTTATCTTCATGATTTTGTTCGAGGATTCAAGCTTTCTGGATGGTCCATGAAGGATCGAGCAGAGATTTTACATGATTTTCTTGAAGGTGTAGCCTTGAATTGGCATGAGGCCTTGCCGGACTCTACCAAGGAGGACTAGGACGAAGTGGTGGCTACAATGAAGCAAAGATTTGGGGCAGTGGAGTCGCAAAATGCTTTGATGTTGCAGTTGGACCGGTTCGATTAAGGAGAGGGTGAGATGGTCTCTACGTTGGCAATCCGATATGAAACTTTATGGACAAAGTATGAAAGGGCAGCTTTGCAAGCTGTGGCATCTGCATCATCGGCCCCTCAAAGTCTCGTAGGGATGGAGCACTTAAAGATGAGCAAATTTGTTATGGCTTTGGAGCCTCGTCTTCGCTCAAAAGTAATGAATAAAGATCCAATAACATACATGGAGGCACTTTGCATTGCGACCAAGAAAGAAGCATCTCTAAAGATCGAATCCTCTTTTGTGTCTTCAACAGCTTCAACTTCTAAGGTGGAGGTAATGGGCACTCCTTAGGTACCAAAGTCCTTTGAGTTAGATCATAATATCTCCCAATTGATGGTAGAGTTTACTGATTTAAAATTGCATTTGGTTAATGCACGACAACCTAGAGCACCAAAGAGTGAGGATAGGCCTCGAGATAAGAGTGGGGTCACTTGTTATGAATGTAATGAAAAGGGTCACTATCACCCTGAGTGTCCTAGATTGAGAAAGAAAGAAGAAAAACAAATATCCTTGTTAGAAGCTTCTTCAGGGGATGAGGAAAGAGAGGTAATGATGGCTAAACGAGGGCGTGGTAAAGCAAAAGAAGAAGAAGAAAGCAAGGAAGAAGTAGATGAGGAACATCAGGAAGAGGAACACTGTAGTAAGAAAAAGAAGGCATCTAGAAGGAGAATAAGCCAGTCAGACTTTCCTTTAGGACAAGGCATTGCAAGCTATAACTTGTTGTCCGACCTTAAAGAAAAGAAAGCTCATATCACCTTTGGTCAATTACTTACTTTGTCTCCAAAACTACAGAAGGAATGGGGAAAGCTAGCAAGCACAAGAGTGTCAAAGAAGAAAAAGAAGAAAAGTACCATTCTTGTTGTTCAAAAGGTAGATATAGATGTTGGTGGGTGATGATGTACCTGTGGTTGATGTGATCATTCATGGTCAAGTTATTTCTAATGTGTACATTGATGGAGGTGCATCGATTAATGTCATGAGTGAGAAGACCATGATAAATGCTGATTTAAAATACTCTAGTACTACCTCTCCTTATCGCATCAAATTGGCTGACAACACTAGGGTAAAGACCTTGGGAGTTGTGAAGAATCTAGAAGTGGATGTATGTGGAATTTCTATGCCGACTACTTTTCAGGTGATCCCTACCAAGCCAGATGCATGTGCCTATCCATTGATTTTGGGAAGGCCTTGGCTACGCAAGGTGAAGGCTATTCAAAAGTGGGATATTAGAGAATTGATTTTGCAGGGAAATGATAAGAAAGTGTGCTACAACATCAGAAGCCACAAAAATGAAGTTGTTAAGGAGGAGTCTTCAACATCAAAGAGTTCAAGCTCGGACTTAACCGAAGAAGAAGAAGAGACAGGGTGTAGTGTCTAGGAGACCAGCTTAAAGGGTGAGGTGGAAGGAGTGGCCTTTGATCTTTGTCTTGGTGCTGATTAGGATGAGTCAGGAGGGAACAAGGTGGTGGTACAAGAAGATCCTAAAGAGACACTTCATGTGGAGGATGTGGAGCATACTAAACGATGCCAATGCAATGAAGAGCTTCTTGGTGATTCTGTATCAGGTAGTGAGAAGCTCCAGTACTTGGATATGTTAGATGATTTCCCATATCTCTTTGCAATAAGCTATTCATAGGTTCAACTAGTCTCTCTTGTGAAGCACAAGATTGAGTTGAAGCCATAAAGCAAACCAGTTGTGCAATGCTTAAGGTGATTGGGAGTGATGCAAGCTGAGGCAATAAGAAAGAGGTAACACAACTACTTGAGGTGGGATTCATCTTTCCTATTGATGATTCAGAATGGATATCTCTTGTAGTTGTCACACCAAAGAAAGGAAATAAGTGGTGGGTTTGTGTGGACTTTTGTCCTTTGAATGCATGCACTAAGAGGGATCATTTTCCTTTGCCATTCCAAGATGAAATACTAGACCAAGTAGTAGGACATGAGATGTATTCTGTATGTGATGGGTATTCTGGGTACTTTCAAATTCGTATTCGGGAGGAAGATCAAAAGAAAACATCATTTGTCACACCTTGGGGATTTTTTGCTTATAGAGTGATGCCTTTTGGGTCAACCAATGCACTAGCTACATTTCAAAGGTTCATGAGTCAAGTGCTTGAGCCTTACTTGGAAAGTTCATAAGGGTGTTTTTGGATGATTTTTGCATTTATTCTCGGCGCATAGATCACATGGAGAAGTACAAGATGGCCTTAGCTAGGATTGATGAAGCAAAAGGATGTCTAAATTCTAGCAAGTGTCATTTGGCTCAAACAAAAGTAGTCTGGTTTGGGCATATTGTGTCTGAAGAAGGCTTGCAAATGGATCTTGACAAGGTTCAAGCAATCGTGGCATTGCCAAGTCCTGAGAGTGTCACTAGTGCTTGCAGAATTCTAGGAAAGAGCAAGTATTATCAATGCTTTTGTGATGATTTCACAGAGAGAGTGCATCCCATGAATTTGTTATAGGAAAAGGAGTTTCTTTCCAATGGGGTGTGGAGCAATAAGAGTCTTTTCAACAACTTAAGGAGGCCATGAGTAAGGGCCCAATATTGAAGCCCCCTAATTGGTCCCAATACTTTTATGTAAATCCAAGTGTATCCTTGCATTCAGTTGGTGTTGTATTGCTACAGAAAGGAGAGGCAGGTAGAATGCAACCCATCTATTATGCCAGCCAAAAGCTTGCAGAGGTGGAAACAAGGTATGAAGAAATGGAGCAACAAGCTCTCTCTTTGGTGTTTTCAGTCAAAAAATTTCTCTCCTATTTATTACCTCGACCATTTTTCTTCCTTACCTCTCAGTTTGTATTAGCATATCTATTTTGCAAGCCTAATCTTGGGGGGAGATTTATAAAATGGTTGTCAGAGCTTCAAGAGTTCTCTTTCTCTTTTGTCACTGAAAATACAACTAAGTCCACGATGGCAGATTTGCTCTCAGGATGGTAGGATCTAAGAGAAGAAAAGAAATATAAGGAGGACATTAATGATGAAAGGGAGACACCACCAACAACTTTTGTCTTGTATTTTGATGGGGCTTTTAGTCCTTCATGCCAACAAGGAGCTGGGGGGATGGTCTTGATGAATTTTGAAGGTCAAGAAGTATGGGCTAGAGGACAAGAGCTTCCAAATATCACAACTAACAATGCAACTGAGTATAATGCTTTGATTCTTGGTTTGGAGGGTTTTCTTCAAAGTCAAGTCAAAAAATTGGAAGTAAGAGAAGATTCTCAACTTATTATAAAGCAAATGCAAGGGCATTACAAGACAAGAAGTCCTCATTTGAAGGAGCTTAATCAAAAGGCTATGGCACTATGTAGTCAGTTTGATTTTTGCAAGTTTGTTCATATGAACAGAAAAGAAAACCAAAGGGCAAATGAGTTAGCTACTCAAGCCATTGTAGTACAAGACCGGGGGGTGGTTTCTTTGGTAGACACTGGATGGCCAGAATTGCAAGATGTTTAGTGATATGTGGAAGAAGGCATGTTTCTTCCTCGAGGGTTAACTCCACAACAAAAGTAGAGATTGTTAAGGAAGGCTTGTCCCTATACTATTGTTGATGACATTCTTTATAAATTGGGAAAAGATAAGGTGATCCGTCGGGTGGTCCATCCCATGGAGACTAGGAGAATCCTAGAAATGTGGCATGAATGCTCTGGTCATTTTGCTTTAGCAAGCATAGTTAGGAGAATTCTTAATGCAAGTTACTTTTGGCCAAGCCTCCATAAGGACGTATATGAATGGTGTCAAAGTTGTAAAGTATGCCAAAAGTTTGGAAGGCGACAGTTGTTGATTCCTGGGCCCTTGAAGCCTATTCTAGCATATGGACCATTTGAGAGGTGGGGGTTGGACTTTGTGGGACCACTCCCTCGCTCATCTCAGGGCAAGCATTATTTATTGGTGGCCACAAATTATGTGACTCAGTGGGCAGGGGCCAAGGCCACAGTTGCAAAATTTCTCTTTGATCAAATTTGTTAACGCTTTGATTGTCCTTTGGAAATTCTCATTGATGGAGGAACCTCTTTTAGAAATGAACTAATTGAAGATGTGGTGCATAAGCTAAAGATAAATCATAGCATGTCCAAGCCATTCTATCCCTAATGTAATGGCTTGGTTGAGAAAACAAATGGATTGTTGTGCAATTCAATGGGAAATCTTGTAGACACCAAGAAAAGGCATTGGGATAGGCACTTGGCAGAAGTTTTATGGGCTTACAGAACCACACACAAGCTAGCTATTGGGTTTACACCATTCCAACTAGTGTATGGAATAGAAGCCATTTTTCCCATTGAATTGGAGATACATAGTCTTCGCACACTGTTGCAAGAATAACAGGAGGATGCCTATGCTCAATGCTTGGTATAGCTAGAAGCCTTGGATGAATGTAGATTACAGGCCTTGCAAAACTTGGAAGCTTCTCAAAAAAGGCACAAGGCCCATTTTGACATTGAGTATCAAGTGATAGCCTAGTAGCTCTCACTTATTTCTATTTTCTAAGATATTGTATGGGATTAAGAGGATGAGTGGAATGGGATCATTGTAAATACCTTGTGTATGAATGATAAATACCTTGGTATGGGGTGAGAGTTATTTGTGTATGGTACATTATGCGGTTTTTAGAAAATAGGAAGAGTGAGTCATATAAAGAGGTGGGCTCATGTCCATGTGTTCTAATAATATAAGATAGATCACATGCCAAGCATATGGAAAGCATTGTTGTTTTTATCGAAGCTATGCTTATATATTAATATAAAATCTTGGCGAAAGTTTATTGAGCTCATTTTTTTAGTTTCACAATATTGATAGGATGTAGTACATTTTTATATTTTTCCTTTTGAAATTTGAAGTAAAAATTATAAATCCTAGCAAAACTTCACATTTCTTTGCATAAAAGTTTTAAATCCTTGTGAATCTTTCAAACATTTATTTTTATTAGGGCATACAAAATTTTGACACCAATATAAAATTTTAGCTTCCTAACAAAACTAACTTGAAAAAATCATCCATGGCGGAAAGCATGTGGAGGAGTGTGGAGTCAAGAGGAATCCTTCTAGAATTCCTATGTGGATTAAGGAGGATGTGGACATATGGAAAAGAGAGGGTCCCTATGGGCTCCATGTGGGGAGACTCTTGTCTTTCTCAATATTTTAAGAATCTTGAGCATGTTTTGATGGGACACATGGCAAGAGTAGCCAAAAAGGACATGGATGGTAACATACGGGCTTATGTGATTGATGGAGAAAGGAATCTACAGGCAGCAATTGTAAATGGGTGAAGGAGGGTGATAAATCTCTATAAAAGGAGCCCTCCTCTCCCTTGTTCATCATCTCTTCCACCATTAGGCCTCATGTTGCTGTAGCTCTAGTTTCCTCAAGCCTCTTCCATGAGCCTTCTCTCCCTCTTGTAGATATTCTCTTATGTAGACTCTTGAGTCCATCTCTGTCTAATTCATTCTCTCTCTATGAGTAGTCTTGGAGCTTCCGCTTCCTCTTGTACATATGAAATCTCCCTTGTGTTTGTAGTATTTTTAGTTGCATTGGAGTGGAGTCTCACTCTATTAACAATGAAGATCACTTCATATTCCCTCTCTTGAGTCTCTCTTCCTTTTGCTTTCTTTCAAAGCCTTAAAAGTTCTTTCTACTCAGCCGCTCATTGCACACAATTGGTCACCCTCTTCTAGTCAAAATCTATGAGTGGTGGATCGTTGATGAAGCATCCTGCTCAAGCGAAATTAGCATGGGTGGAGGGCAATTTTATGATAGTTTGACCCCCTGTTAGTGTTTTACTCATAACTTTCCGCTCGGTAGTCCGATTTTTATGAAACTTATATTAGAGAAAAGCTCTCTTCCAGATGCATGTCTCTATATGATCAGACCTTGAATTAAATACTACAGCAAAAAGTTATGAGTCTCTGTGTCTGATAGTATGTTTTCATGATATTTCTTACCCCCGTCTAATAAACTGCCCATAACTTTCTAGCCGCTTCTTTTTTTCTTATGAAAATATATCAGCACGAAGCTCTCTTCAAGGGCATGTCTCTATGTGATTAGACCTTGAATTAAATACTACAGCAAAAAGTTATAATTCTCTGTGTCCGACAGTCTGTTTTCATAATGGTTTTTAACCCCCGTCTAGTAAACTACCCAGAATTTTCTAGCTGCTCTCGTTTGTTTCTTACGAAATGTATATCAATGTGAAGCCCATCTCAAGGTGCATCCCTACATGTGTTTGAATGCTACAGCTTGGAAAAGCAATGTGTTTTAGGTATTTTAGAAATGGTTGGCTTTAGCTGAAAATCAATCAGGTAGAATGCTTAAATGCCTATGGACTAATAATGGTGGAGTATATCTCTCATAACTTCCAGCATTTGTGTGATACACGTGGCATCAAGAGGGAGCTCATTCCCCTCGTACTCCAGAGTAGAATCTAGTTGCAGAACAGATGAACCGCACCAAGGTTGAAATGTATGCTTTCCAATGCAAGTCTTTCTGGTGGTTTTTGGGCCAAGGCAATGAAGACTGCAGTGCATGCAATCAATAGATCACCTAGTAAGAGTTTGGATGGTGGTATTACTGAAGAGGCATGGAGTAGTAGCAAGAAGCCCTCTTACTCTCATTTACATATATTTGGGTGTGAGGCATATGCACATGTGCCAAAAGAGCTTCGGAAGAAGCTAGGTCCTAAGTCTAGGAAATGCATCTTTCTGGGTTATGGTGAAAGTGGAGAGATGGGCTATTGTCTTTGGGATCCAGAAGCAAAGAGCCATGATGTGGTCTTCAATGAGAAGAAGATGCATAAGACGAGATGTGGAAATGAGGAGAATCACTTTCCAGGATGTGAATCCACCCGCATATGTTGATAGAAAGCAAGCTATCCATGCACCAAATGTGCAAGAAATGGTGCCATCAGGTACTCCCATAGGTACACAATCAAGGGCAGATGATGGATCATCTATTGGTGGCAATGATGAGCCAAATGTGGCTGACATGCAGGCGGGACAGCAATTTGAAATGCCCTTGAGAAAAATATCTAGAGTGTCTAGACCACCTAAGAGATTTGTTCCAAGGGTAGACTATGTGATGCTTACTAATTGTGGGAGCCTTCTTGCTACAGAGAGGCCATGATGTGCAAGGATCAATGCAAGTGGGAGTATGCTATGCGATCAAGAGTTCACTCATAAAGAATAAGACTTGGGACTTGGTTTCTTTGCCACATGGAAAGAAAGCATTGCCATGTAAATGGGTCTACAAGATGAAGGTCACAAGTGATGATGTGCCTAAGTACAAGGCCCATTTGGTTGCTAAAAGGTTCAAGCAAGAGAAGGGTGTGGACTTTGATGAGTTATTCTCTCTAGTTGTGAAGATGACCACACTTAGATGTCTACTTGGACTTGTGGCAAGATGAGGTATCAATCACGAGATGGTGTGAAATCCAAATAGAAACCATTGCAAAACAATTCAATAAAAACTTCACATGGGGAGATTGTCCAGTTGAATGTGTAGTGCTCTTCCATGTTAGATTGCAACAATTCTTAGCAAGATATATTTTGTGTGATAAAGGACTACTAGGTAGAGTCAACCATCACATCATAAGATATGAGGTACAAAATTGAGGATCTATGCATGCACACATAATGCTATGGGTAAATGAACAAGACAATGAGATCATATCAAACCAGATCAATGCTGCATATATATCCCTTACATGAATGATTTTAATAGCTAGCCATAAGAGTCAATCCAAAGAAAGCTTCACTATATAGTAAAGAGAAAACAAATCAACACATGTTGGCCATCATGCAATCTATTTGACTTAGGCACAATGCATAAATGCAAATACAGATTTTCGTATCCTATACATTTAGAGACTACACCTACTTTAGATCCTCTCACACATAGATGGATCTACTTTCTCCCATCTTTAGAGCGTCGAAATATCATTCCAACCATGCAAAAATATTACTCTTGTAGCAAGCACATATGAATATTTAAAAATTAACCAACTCTATCGTACTACCTTTTAAAGTATGCCATGAAAACCGAACCCATGGGACACATGAACTTGAATCCTGATGATGCGAAACTTCTTGGACTAGATAATATAGATCCAATTAAGTTGAAAATGATATCCGCATATATTCTTTCAATGCCAACATAGGGCAACATCTCCAACAGAGACAGCATTGTCATGCTTACAAATATCCACCATTCAAAGAAGCAAAGTTGTGCATTTCATTGACTCCTCTCCCCCATCTATGCGCTAAAAATACCTTCATTTGACCATTGCATATCTGTAATGCATCGAATAGATACATATTGCGACCGTCCAAGCGTTATGGAGAACTCAACCTTCTATGAATTCTGGAGACAATACAACATGCAAAAGTCAAAGAAAAAAATACTCCACTAACAAAATTATCGTACATTCTTTCAGAAATTTTGTGTCCATCAACACAGATTGTACGTTTCACAGATTACCACCCTACCCTACTCATCATTTTGAGGGATTTTTTTTCAACCTCTTACTAAGAATGTAAATTTTAGAAATGAGAATGAGCTCATTTTTGAAAAAAATCATACGAAATCTTTCTTCTTAGAATGCCATATCCAAGACCTTGTAAAAACAGAAGAAGACATCGAATCTCTGATTGATCAATTTTACAAAGTGCACTTGCTAATTGATCAAAATTGGCACCAACGAACAAATATGATACTCCAAAAAAGCCCATTACGTGTAATTCAAAACTCCTTCATGGCTTCAACCGACTTCCTATTGAGGAATATGGTGCCATGAGCACATAATTAGAGGAAAAGATATGGTATAGGAATGTATTAAAGTAGCCACCCTAAGATGTGGACTACATGATGTGAGGATGTGGATCAAGGACATCCACAAGGAAAGATGTGGATTAAAGGATCCCACAAGTGTTGACTATTCTAAAGGCTCTCTCTATATAAGAAGCCTATCATGTATTGTTGATTACACACATTTCAATAGATTGAGTGTGTCTACTTTTGTCTCCCTCTCATGTCTTGTTTAGTGTACTTTGAGCCTCCTTAGTTCTTCCAATGATCTGGTGTAGACTAGGCTCAGCACGATCTGAATCTTTCTCATGGTATCAGAGCTATGGTTGTTATAAAGCCTAGATAGATAGATTAGTGTGTGTTAATTCATTTTATCATGCTTGTTGTTAAGAGAAATAGATTAGCCCTTATGGATTGAAATCTGCCCATGAAGTTGACTTCTCCTGACTTCTCCTGTGAAGAAAAGATACTACAGAGAAAGGAAGACTACAACACATTGTGCTACCAATGTGCATATGTATTTCTCCTTGTACTCATGCAAGCAAAGCATCTCCAACAATCGTTAGGCAATGAAGCATTCAAGGTTGAGGCATTTCTGTGTTTTCTTGTTTGGAGGTTAATCTGCATCATACGGTTTCTCTCAGAAACATCTCCTCCTGCTCATTGACGAGACGGCATCTCAGGCAGTCCAAGTGCAACAACGTAGAGACAATAGCCTAGTCTACTCCTAAGAGGTAGCTCCAACAAAAGGCCACTAACACAACCACCTACTAGAAGCACCTCTACGCCAGGTGCTGCAATAGCCTCTTCACGGGTTTCCTCTCACAACGCCTCAGCAGCTCTAGCCTTGCAACATACTCTACAGCCTCAACTCTCGGCTCATGGGCAAGCTTCACAACTCCCATAGCACCTCAATAGCCAAGTAATTAACCTCACAGCTCCTACAAGCATTGCAACGCGTCCCTTAAGGCTCGCCTCTATGACCCAATAGCTACCACATAGCTGTGGCACACACAAGTAGCCCATGATGATCAGAGCTTGTAGCTAGACGACACAATCTAGTGCAAGGATTTGTGGGAGAAGGAGCAGTAGCATCGCAGCGACAACAATCTGCACCTTGTCTAATCATCTTCCCGATCACGAATCGCAGCAGCAAAAATCGATTCAAGCTCGCATATCAATTCTGCATGTGTATGGAGATCCTCTTGCCAACAGGAAGCTTTGCATGACATCGAATCGTTGCTAAAGAACGGTCGGGATGCCTGCTGTGAGCGAGAATGGCAGCTTCATCGTCGTCTTCAAGTCGGAATCCACAAGTGCTTGGATCCTGGGCGTAGAGGACGGGCTTCAAGAGGAACCAATCCGGCGAGAACGAGGGTGCGGGTGCTGATCCGAGCGACAGAGAAACGGCCAGAGCTACTTTGTCGAAGCTAATTCAAAGGTCGACAGCAACAATGCGACAAGATAGAATTCTAGAGCTTGATCTGGTGTCGTCGACGATCATCAGAAAGTTTCATAGAATCATGCAGCTTCAGCAGCAGCAGCGAGTGTTGCTTCCACTTCTGGTCCAGCTCATTTTCTTTCTCAAGCTTCACTCTCCTTTTGCTCCTCCTCTGCCACGTGGCAAATAAGACTCAACTTTGGTCAAGTCAACCACAATAGTCATGATCAAGCTATGGGTTAGTTAATTATGCCACATCATCACGTACGCATAGAGCCCTTACTAGACACACTTTGGAATTTGCATATGAATCCCTGTACCACATCATCCATTGCCCCTCTTCTTCATAAAACTTCAACAAGCCATAACTTCTTGCAATCCAAAGAATTTACACACATTCCAAAAAGGAAAAGTGATTGCCTTTTTCAGCTCTACACGCTTGTCAATTCAGAATCATTGTTAGCAATTAGAAACTACCATTGAAGCAAAACGAAGCTCATGGTAAGACCTTTGCGACAAATGGTAAAGCAACGAATGAATGTAAAAAGCATGCCGAAAGCACAACTTCATGAGATGACCATATTGCAGAGCATGGCATCCACACATAAATCATTAAGGCACATTGAAGAACAAAGCATCATGCATCAAGCAAAGAGACGCAAAACCTTGCGAGAACCTTGCACCTTTAGCCCATATTTTGTAAATCAAACCTAACCTTAAGTAGCAGGTATGCACTAAGGGGAGGTGATGGATTTATAACTCACATCTGTCCTCCTTGCAATAGCCAATGGATCATGGCACCAAGGGGAGATGTTGAGGAATATGGTGCCATGACCACATAATTAGCGGCAAAGGTATGGTATAGGAATGTATTAAAGTAGCCACCCTAGGATGTGGACTACATGATGTGAGGATGTGGATCGAGGACATCCACAAGAAGAGATGTGGATCAGAGGATCCCACAACTGTTGACTATTCTAAAGGCTCTCTCTATATAAGAAGCCTATCATGTATTATTGATTACACACATTGTAATAGATTGAGTGTGTCTATTTTTATCTTCCTCTCATGTCTTGTTTAGTGTACTTTGAGCCTCCTTAATTCTTCCAATGATCTGGTGTAGATAGGCTTAGCATGATTCGAATCTTTCTCACCTCCATGAAGATCCCAATATACATAACACAGCATGCACAAAATTACTTCAAATGATGAATGAGTGCAAGGACTTCAAAAATGCAACTCTTTCTTCTGAACAACAACAAGTTACAACAAGATTAATAAATAACCCGTAGGACTTCATGTCATTTGTGGTACTCCTGGTTCGGGAAAAACATTTATGATCAAGTACATTACTTATAATTATGTAAAATAAGGAAAATCCATCATTTGGGCAGCAACAACGGGAGCTGCTGCAATGAGACTAAGTCGATTAGCAACTATTATCCATCATCAGTTTGCTCTACCAAAGAGACACAATATGTTTCATGCCTCCTTACCAGTGTCAAACGAACGATATATAGAATCGAAAAATGCAGATATCATAATAATTAATGAGATCTCAATGATAACATGCCAAACAGTAAACACAATAATCAGATAGCTATGCGAAACTTGCAAGCAAACAATCTTGCAACCTTTTGAAAATAAAAAGATGCTCTTGTTTGGAGATATGTCCCAATTGCCTCCAGTATGTAAATATAAAGTGCAAGAGAATGAATTTTATAGAAAATGCTATATTGGTAACTCAGGTTTATGGACAATTGCAACCTTTTCATTTCTTCACACATCAATACGTCACCTAGAAGATCCAACATACAAATTCTTAAACATAACTAGGATAAGACACCACAGTAGAAGAGATTTAGTATTACCTAGGTAATCTGATCATAAATGATAGTGAAGCACACAATTTCATTAACAAGGACAACACTATACTTTGCACCCATCAAAATGACACATGATACTATAATGAACTCATTCTGCATAAGAAATTCAATGAGCATCAAATTAAAAACGTCAATGTAACATCAAATGTAGATCAAATCTTAGAATTAAGAGAATGGATAATGGATCCAGATTTCCACTCCATACAACAAATTGCAATAGGAGCAAAAATCATGATCACAAAAAATATTGATCTCACTATCGGAGCTACAAATGGTGCTATTGCAAGTGTTATATCACTAGAAATAGATAATAAAACAAACAACATTTTAAAAATTCATGCCAAGATCTTATCAACAAATGAAAAAATCACACTACAACGATCAAAACACAAACGAAAGGTATTAAACTCCATATGGTATCACAAAACAACTTTTCCAATGACACTAGCATACACAATAATAGGACACAAGTCACAAGGATGCACACTTAAAGGAAAAGCTCCTGTAGTCATTCAAAAATCATTTGCACCGGGCCTAACATAGGTCATGCTTTCTTAAGTTACCACTTGAAACAACTTGCAAATCTTAAATAAAATCAATCCATCTGCAATGCTTCCATGAGGTGAAAATAATTAAGTAATCAAAAGAAAATCCATTTATTAAATATTCATCCATCTAAAAAGTAAATTTGTGATATGTAGACTACTATGCAGGATCTATCAAACACTTATTTAAAGAATAACCAGCCATAACAAAAAATGGCAACATCAGACGAGGTAGGTTTTCCATATTGCGCATTGTAGTATTTCTTCACATTAGTTTATATTCTAATTTATACTAGATTACTATTTCGCAGATCTTCAATCAATTTAAAAATAAGGCCCGATTGGCTCAACAAGATCAAGACAAATCAACAAAAAGAACAAAGGGAAAAACTTATTTCTTGTATAAAGCTCAGATGCATCTTGCAAACATTGCTGGAAAGGAACCACATGAATACATTCATGGATGGAGCACACTACAAGACCTTAGGAATTTCATGGACAACAATCAACAAGAAGTAGAACAATCGAAAGCATAACATGGGGACAAAGAGATGAGGGCTTACGGTAAGTATCATCATGTTAACTTATACAAGGTTCATATACCTTTCATGTTTCATAAAAAGATAAAAAACATATACATCTTACTATATATTAAGGAGGAAGAGAGGCATACCAAGCCAACATGGCATGATTGTGGAGGCTCAGGAAGAGAGGAGGGAGGTTCAGAGGAGGCTCAGAGCACTGTGGAGCTTCGGTGAAGTTTGATGGAGGTTCAGAGCGCCACGTGGGTGTTTGAGGTTCAGTGGAGCTCTCCATGGCGAGGTGGCAGAAGAGGTAGCAGAGCAAAGGGGTGCCACATGGCAAGATTGTGGTAGTTTGGAACAAGGCTAGAAGGCAGTGAGAGACAGGGGATGCGCACGACTTCAATGGCAACAATGGCAAGATAACCACCTAGTAGCATGGGATAGGGCACGGCATGAGACGCGAGGTGGGGAGATTAGTGCGGATCAACAGCAGTCAACCGGAGTAAATGCATGGCATGTGTAGGACACTCCAATCTAGAGGCCAATAAATGCACGGTGGCACGGTGCCATTGCGCCATGTATGCGACAGTGTGACATCCCTGAATGACATGGTGCACAACATGGTAGATTACTGAGACAATAGGTCGCGCTATCACGCCATGCACTGGCCACGCCAGTCTACCGTGCCACATACTGTGCATGCCAGCTCACCATGCCACATGCCCACTATATGACAAGCTCGCCACCCACCATTCTGACTGCCCAAATTCTCTAGAAGGTGTACATATCTAGATAGATAGAGAGAGAGAGAGAGAGAGAGAGAGAGAGAGTACAAAACATAAAATATATAGTACATTGTATGTATGTATATATATATATATATATATATATAATATAGATGTGTGTGTGTGTGTGTGCATGTGTGTGTGTGTGTAGAGAGAGAGAAAGAAAGAAAGAAAGAAATTTTATTAAAGGTCCACGGAAGGCCATACATGGCCTATGGGACACAAAATCATCCGAAAGGAAAATACATCATCAACGATGCACCAACTAGGTGGCCTCATCGTAATACTGCTAAGATGCCAAAAATGGCTACAAAAATCCTAGATACAAAATGAAATGAAATAGAGTACAAAAAATGCCTAGATACAAAATGTAAAATATGAAATATGAGGAACATCGTCTTCCCTAAGGGGTCTGTGATCCAAAGAAATGATGGAAGTCATGGCCATCGACCATGCCTCCTGCCATGAGTGTGAAGATCTGGGCAAGTGTCAAATGGGCTGCTAGCAGTGCCAAGTCTCCATGGAGCAATCTCCTCTGAAAATCTGCCATCATCCTCCATCGTCTAGAAATAAAGCGACGGGTACGGCCTCTGTGTAAGATCATCCTGCGGTGCTGCCGGATCATGTCATATGTACATCCTCGAGGTGGAACCATCGGTGCTCTCTGGCAAGATGGGCTATCTCTATGCTCATGGTCCTGCGCCTCATCCTGCTCCTCATGAATAACTAGGTCTCTGGCAGGGATGCGACGGTGCTCTCTGAGGAATCTCTCTCTGTATCTGGTGATCTCCCTAATGAACAATGCTAAGCAATATTGATCCTCATACTCCATAATCCGAGAGAGAGGTCCAAATCCGTGCCCAAATAAACAGTGAAATCTGCCACGGATCTCATAATATAAAGGGCATCTGCAAACAAAGTGCTCCTCAGTCTCCACCTCCCCCATAGTGCAACAAGGGCATATCCTAGTCTCTCGCCTGGGTCTATGTCCGGTAGCTGTACGACGCATCCTGCCGGCCTCAACGTCTAATCTGTGGGAAGATACCCTGAGCTGGCCCAAGGCAATCTTGAGAGAGAGAGATTATACATTATATTATATAAAGTATATAATATACTACATATATAGTATATTATATATATAAATAATATGTTGTACTATATATATATACAAAAAGAGAAAGAGAGAGAGAGAGAGAGAGAGAGAGAGAGAGAGAGAGAGTATATATATATACTTATTTATCTATTTATGTATATATATGTAGCGAGAGAGAGAGAGAGAGAGAGATTATACATTATACATGTCTAGTATATTATATACTTTATATATTTTAATATAATACATTTTGTATATATATATACACTATTACCTAGAAAAGAAATCAGGACAAGAGGCTAGACACTAAGCATGGCGATGCTCAAGGGCCATAGAGGAAAGGAGAACGTGAGGTCAAAACGTTGTCATGTGTGGGGAAAAGGGATTAGAAGGGGAGGGAATGAAGAGGGAGACTATGGCACAAGGGGAAAGGGAGAGGGGAAAGAGAAGCATGTACATGATGGGAGAAGGAATGTAAAGATGGAGACATCAAGGGAAGAGGGCCATGCTTTATTTGAAAGGAAGGGAAGGGGAAATCAAAGTACTAGCTAGGTGGCTTTACAAGAATGAGCGTGTCCCATCAAGGATTAGCCCCCTCCTTTTATAGCCAAGAGAGGGGGTCTCTCCAAATAAATGCATCCTCTCACATGCATGGTGTGTGTGGAAAAGTCTCCCATGTGGGCTACGCGGTTACGCACTCTCAATTATGTGCGACAACCCTTTGCCTCATTTTTCCACATAAATCAAGCCCCATATCTCAAGTCTATGATACTCCATTGGTCTCTTCCCAATTTTATAATACGTTCAAACCTCTAGGAGGACAAGTGGAGGGTTGGCACAAGGAATCTTGCCACCTCATCCTATTTTCCCCATTATTTAACTTGCATCCTTGGACTATCTATACCCCCCCCACATGGGCCTATCCTACATGGAGGAAAAAATCCAATATAATATCCATCTCCACCGATTTTATATTACTTCTCTCATGGACTTTAGGCCATATCTCACTAAATGCAGGCATGGGACCGCCTAGGTGGAGGGGTGGCACATGGAGGAACCATGCCACCTTACATTTTATAATATTACTACCATGGATTATGTACAACACACACTATGGGTCCTCTTACATGGAAGGGTGGCACATGGTCATGCCCTACCACCTCAACCCTGGGCCCTATGCACACCATATTTTATTATACTATTGCCACACATACAAACACACACACATATTTATGTCTTTTTTCTTAGACAAATTTATCCATAATAGTTCCCCCCCCCCCCAAGCAGGGAATGCACAGCATTTCCATGCCTAGGTCCATCACACACAAAGAAGGGCCTGAGGTAACGCTTGTTGATCACCTTCTTGCCATATGGCTCATACAACTCCTGAACTTATACAGACCCATTGCTATGTTCCTTGATGACTTTGTATGGTCTCTTCCCAATTTTATAATACGTTCAAACCTCTAGGAGGACAAGTGGAGGGTTGGCACAAGGAATCTTGCCACCTTATCCTATTTTCCCTATTATTTAACTTGCATCCTTGGACTATCTATACCCCCCCACATGGGCCTATCCTACATGGAGGGAATAATCCAATATAATATCCATCTCCCCCGATTTTATATTACTTCTCTCATGGACTTTAGGCCATATCTCACTAAATGCAGGCATGGGACTGCCTAGGTGGAGGGGTGGCACATGGAGGAACCATGCCACCTTACATTTTATAATATTATACCATGGATTATGTACAACACACACTATGGATCCTCTTACGTGGAAGGGTGGCACATGGTCATGCCCTACCACCTCAACCCTGGGCCCTATGCACACCATATTTTATTATACTATTGCCACACATACAAACACACACACATATTTATGTCTTTTTTCTTAGACAAATTTATCCATAACAGTTCCCCCCCCCCCAAGTAGGGAATGCACAGTATTTCCATGCCTAGGTCCATCACACACAAAGAAGGGCTTGAGGTAACGCTTGTTGATCACCTTCTTGCTATATGGCTCATACAGCTCCTGAACTTATACAGACCCATTGCTATGTTCCTTGATGACTTTGTATGGACCGGGGTCTACAATGGAAAGAACTTCTTATCCATTTGGTGGTTCAATCTGTTATCAAAGCATAGCACAACATTCCCCTCAGCAAAGTGTCTTTCCCATCCCTTGCGAATCTTAGCATCCAAGCAGGCCTTTTGTTGATTCTTTTGAATCTCTATTTGATGTAGGGCAAGGCATCGGGTTTCATCTAGCTTCTCAAGTTGCACCAATGGGGCTCTACATGTCAATCTTCTGTCATCCTTTGTTCTTATGCCAATCTCAAAGCTGGAATCTCTATCTCGTGGTAAAACGGCCTCAGTACTATACACCAACTCAAAAGGAGTGTGACTTGTAGACATTTTATGAGTGATGTTGTAAGCCCATACGGCTTCTGTGACCTTCTGATCCCACTGGCTCCTATTCCCTATAGCCATTTTTCCCATGGTTTTACAAAGGAGGCCATTGGTCCGCTCCGTTTGACCCATGGATGCTGGATAATAGATGCTAGGAGTGTGATGATCAATACCCATGTGATCCATGAGTAACTCCACTGCTTCATTTAAGAATGGACTCCCATTGTCAAATACTATTTCCATGGGTGTCCCAAACCTTGTGCAGATACGTTCAAATATGAAATTTGAAACTACCTTACCATTTGCTGCGAGGAGGGCGATAGCTTCAGCCCACTTAGTGATGTAGTGAGTGGCTACCAAAAGATACTTCTTTTTGTGGGCCAGTCATGGGTAGGGGCCCGACAAAATCTATTCTCCACTTCTGAAACGGATGGATGGACATCACTGGGTGATGTTGCCCAGGACACAAATCCTTCCTACCAAAGAATTGGCATGGTTCACAAGTTTTGCAATGCATAGTGACATCCTTTCGGCCAATAGTACCCAGCATGTAAAATCTTCTTAGCTGTATAGTCACTGGCATAGTGGCCTCCACAAAATCCATCATGATAATGCTTCAATACCTTAGGTACTTCATCTGCATCAATGGCCCGTCTTAGTACCCCATCCATGCCTTGATGGTATAACACCCCACCAAAGAGGGTGTAGTGCCTACTATCTTTGCGAATCTTCTTTCTCTCAAAGCTAGTACTTTCTGGAGGAAAGGAGAAAGCAGTCAAAAGCCTGTAGATACCACCATACCATGGATCCCCAACTTCTATGGCCACTACAAGGGTTACATCAAGGCACTCCTCTAAATCAATCAAAGTATTATTCAAGTTGGAACAACCCCCTTTTACAATTTTGAAAGAAAAATCATATTCTTGTAAAACTGCCAACCATTTGGCCAACCGACCCATGGGATTTGGTGATTGAAGAACCTGCTTTGCAAGACTAGTGCTAGTGAGTATAATGAAGGACTTTCCAGCCACATAATGCTTAAATTTCTCAATACAGAACACCAAAGACAAGGTATGCTTGTCAACCTCTGAGTAGCGTCGTTCGGTGTCGAGCAATTGTCGAGAAGCAAATCGAATGGGATACATGAACCGATCCTCCCCTTGTTGGAGAAGAATACCTACTAGAGTGTGCTCACCAAACCCAAGATTGATATAGAAAGTCTTTGACCAATCTAGATTGCATAGAATGGGTTCTGAAGCCAGAGCATTCTTGATTTGTGCAAACACGATCACAATCCTCATTCCAAGAGAAATCAACCCCATCTTTCAATAGCATAGTCATGGGTCGTGTCAAAGCAGCATATTGATCAATGAAGAGGTGATAGTATCCTGCTAGATTGACAAATGAGCATACCTGATGTTTGGTTGTTGGCGAGGAGAGCTTGAGGATAGCTTCTACCTTCTCGGCAGGCTTGACACCCTCAGATGAGACAATATGTCCCAGTAACCTCCCTTGAGTGGCTCCAATGGTGCATTTCTCAGGGTTGAGACTACCATTCGCATCATTGACCCTTTGGAAGACCAACCTAACCTTCATGGCATGCTCCTTACGTGACGAGAATATACAGAAATCATCTAAAAACACATCCAAGAAATCCCCCAAATAAGGAGCAAACACCATCTGCATAAATCTTTGAAAGGTAGTAGGAGCATTGGTGAGGCCAAATGGCATTACTTTGAATGCAAATGTCCCCCAGGGTGTGGCAAATGCGGTATTAAGCACATCTTCTTCGGCAATTCTAATTTGATAAAACTTAGAGTAACCATCACAGAAAGTATACATCTCATGACCACTTACCTTCTCAAGAATGAGTTCTTGAAAGGGAAGAGGATGATGGTCCCTCTTGGTGGCTGCATTGAGTTTCTTATAGTCAATGCAAACCGCCACTTGTTTTTCTTTGGGGTGACTACCACTGGTGAAACCCATTCAGTATTGTGAACCGGAACAATAAACCCAGTTTCTATAAGTTTTAGCAACTCTGAGCACAAAGCATCAGTCTGTAGGGGCCCTAATCTCTGATACTTCTAAGCCACAGGCTTCGCATCAGGCTTCAGCTCTATCTTGTGCTCTATGGCAGTCACATGGCGAAGGTGGCAGTAGCTAGTTGCGAAGAGGTCAGGGAAATCTTTGAACATTTCTAGGAACTCGTCTTTCTCACTTGGAGTCAGGTCGGGGGAAAGCATAGATTTAAGCTGTTGAGGACTAGCTATTACCTTTTCTGCAGTTGGAAAGGTCACCTCCCCATCTATAAGCCCCCAAATGAGGAGAGCGTGGGGGAGGGAGACCTAGGGTAGGATGTGCCCAAGAGGAAAAGAAGAGAGGGGGCTGCCACATGGGCAGCAACTCACAGCAAAAGGGCTGGACCTTGCATGGAACAAAGGGCCAGCAAAAGGGCCTAAATAGGGTTGGATAGGCAGCCAACTAACCAACCAACTGGTCGGTTGGTTAGGGCTGCTACAGACTAGCTAGTCGGCCCATTTAGGGCTGGCTGGTCGGTTGGTTCAAGGGGGCCTTGAGCCCTATAAAAGGAGAGGCCTCAAGCCTCATTTCATTATCCAACTATCCAGCAGTGCAGCTTCCAGCAGAGCATAAAGAAGCAGTAGAGCACAACCCTTGGGGCCTACATCCAGAAGCTGAAGGAGTACCAGTGTTGCTGCAGACTTAGCTCAGTGTGAGACTGAGACCTTGGCTATCTTCTAGGGCAACAAGGAGTTGAGGTCAAAGGAAGGAAAGTCTATAGAAGCTCCAGGTGGAGCACGCAGACTCGAGTCTAGAGATAGCCAGCAGATAGGAGAAGGACCTTGTGGTAAGATTAGAGGACCACATCATTGGTGGGACTCTGGATTTGTCTCTTTTGTAGTTGTGGACCAAAATATATATTTTGGTGGTTTCTCTATCTGGTTGGTTCATTGTCTATTGATGAGTCTGCACACCTATTGTATGCACATAAGTAAAGAAGTTTGTGATTCCACACCCACACCGCACACTGTGTGAGCTCCTGGGCATTACTATAAGCCTTCTGCTGTGCGTACCCTCATTTGGGTATTTTCTAACATGGTATTAGAGCCCAAGTAGGAGACTCATAGGTGTGGGAGCCTGAAGGTAGGGACATTGCTGAAGGACGACCCTGATTCAGAAGCTGGGAATCGACTTCCACGACTGGAGGATTGTGCTCTTGCGAGAAGGAGGGTGACTCAGGTTCAGTCAGGTGCGTTTAGAGTTCTGGTTTACTAAAATTGAGTTTGGTTGACTTTGCTGTGTGGTATAAACAGCAGAGATGTCGACCTCTACAGCATCTTCAGCCCTTGCTTTCCCTTCCTCCTCCCCCAGTTTTCTCTCTTTCACTATCCCTAACTTTGGAGAGTTTGGGAACCTAGACGGGACTAATTACCCAATCTGGAAAGTGAAGATCCGGAGTCATTTAGTGGCTCGAAAGTTGTGGAAGTTGACCACGGGAGTGGAGTTGAAGCCAGAGGACATGGTGGACAGGAAAGGGGAGATACTCATGGCAGTAGACAGAGAGGAGCTTGAAGCTTGGGAAGACAGAGATGCCCATGCCCTGGCAATAATCTTAGGGACTAGGGCGGACTCCATTCTTCCACATATCCAGTCGGCCAAGATGTCAGTAGAGGCATGGGCCACCCTAAAGGATCTGTACGAGATGGACAACACCTCCTGGATTGTTCTTCAGCATCAACTCTACAATCTTGATATGGAAGAAGGAGATACAGTACATAGCCATTTGACGAAGGTCAAGGTGGTGAGGGATCAGCTGGTAGTAATTGGTCAGTAGACAGACTCATGCCATTTGGCCTTGATGGTACTGAGGAGACTGCCTCCGAGTTTCAAGAGCTCTGTTACGATTGTGACAGTAGGACAGAGGACCAAACCTCTGACATTTGAGGAGTTGGGTCCGTTACTACTATAGGAGGAAGCTCGGGAGAAACTCTACAACGAGGACAAAGACGACAAGGCGATGCTGGTGAAGGATTCCGCTGGCAAAGGAAAGGGCAAGCCTAACGGTGGCAAGTCCAAGAAAGACGACTCTGATGACGAGGGGACTTCGAAGAGGAAGCATAAGAAGAAGTGTTTCTACTGTGATACGCCAGGACATTTTGGAAAGGACTGCAAAAAGAAAAAGGCGGATCTGAAAAACAAAAAGGATTCTAACTCAGATTCAGAGGGAGAGGCCAAAGCAAATGTGGTAATCAAAGAGTTGTTCCTAGTGACATCACCGAGTGTTACCAAGGTCAGATATGTGGATCCAGAAATCACAGTGAGGATGTTTGACATAGAGATGTGGGTCGACGAGGAGTCAGATGCCTTTGTGAAGTTGAAGGACAGCATGGAGCACTTGGTACCTTCCAGGTGTGTGGCTGTTGACACTAACACGAGGGTGGATTCCATGGAAGCCCTGGGGTCTCATGGTCAGATGGATCCTGGAGTTCATAAGGGGATAGTATAGGATTACACAAGCACTTGGTGGGTGCCTCAATAAGAGTTTGCTTTCAGAGCCAACATTCAGGCAATACAACAGTCTGGTATGTATTTGATATTCTGCATTTGAGCCTTTATAGCATGCTGTGGAGAGACTCTGCTCTTCATTTGTCTTAGGTGATAAGAGATTGGAAGGAATTGGCCTTCTTCGAAGGCAAAAGGGGAAGTATTGGTGCTTCTTTAAATCTTGGACGCAGATTGCTAGAAGGTGATGGACAAAGAGTACTGAAGCTAGAAGAGTACCTGCTTGAGAACTCAGCGAGAGTTCATGGTCCAGGTTATCTGGAAATATTCATTGGTTGCAGACCTTGCCAAAGGAAGGACGGGTTGAAACAGACCCTCAGAGCATGGTGCCTGGAAGACTCCAGGTTGTTCACTCATTATGAGGGGGATAACTGGAAGATCGTGGAGGCTGGGTTGCTCGAATTCGAAGGCAGGAATGTGACAGAAGGGGGTGGTGCCAAGAGGTGCTACCAGAGATGGACCTGTGTACTAGGATGGTGTGTGGAAGCAGAACCGGACCTGGTGGAGCAGGAGCCACTAGATGAAAAGCCAGGAAAAGATTTTGACATCGAAAAGTTCTAGAGGACTATGACCAGGGGGTTATAGAGCATCTTCATCGACGTGTTGGCATTGGGCCGAGATGTGTCAGTGAGAGGGGGTGTTGGAAAGGTCACCTCCCCATCTGTAAGCCCCCAAATGAGGAGACGTGGGGGAGGGAGACCTAGGGCAGGATGTGCCCAAGAGGAAAAGAAGAGAGGGGGCTACCACATGGGCAGCACCTCACAGCAAAGGGGCTGGACCCTGCATGGAACAAAAGGCCAGCAAAAGGGCCCTAAATAGGGCTGGATAGGCAGCCAACTAGGCAACCAACTGGTCAGTTGGTTAGGGCTGCTACAGACCATCCAGTCAACCCATTTAGGGTTGGCTGGTCGGTTGGTTCAAGGGGGCCTTGAGCCCTATAAAAGGAGAGGCCTCAGGCCTCATTTCATTATCCAACTATCCAACAGTTCAGGAGCAGCCAGGAGCCACTCCCTTGGGCCTCACACAGGGGGTGAAGGAGAGTGGAAGGTGAGCTGCAGACTGAGTTCCCTAGAGGCTGGACCTTGGCTGTCTTCTAGGGCAGCAAGATGTTGTGATCATCATACCTTCTAGAGCAGCCATTCACAAGCAGGTTGGAGCAGTGGAATAGGCACCTGTGTGCTGCAGAAAAAGCTTGGCAGGGGTTGTCGACCTAGGCTGATTCACTGACAGTAAGGTGGAGAAGAACATACTGGACGGAAAGTCTACAGACGCTCAAGGTGGAGCATGCGAACTCGAGTCTAGAGATAGCCAGTAGATAGGAGAAGGACCTTGTGGCTAGATCAGAGGACCACACCATTGGTGGGACTCTAGATCTATCTCTCTTGTATTGTGTCCATAGTTTTGGATGGAAATATATATTTTGGTGGTTTCTCTATCTAGCCGGTTCATTATCTATTGATGAGTCTACACATCTATTGAATGCACATAAGTAAAGAAGTTTGTGATTCCACACCCACACCGCACACTGTGTGAGCTCCTGGGCATTACTATAAGTCTTCCGCTGTGTGTACCCTCTATTGGGTATTTTCTAACAGTGGCGGGGTTGGAGACACCCCCATCATGTAAACTTCCTTCTCTGAGAACTCCTCCCCCCTGTCTGATCCTTCCATTGATTTAGACAACGAGGATGAGAGAGTATCACTATCTTGCCCCTCTTCTTCTTCTGGTTCCATGGCACCTGGTTGCACCGGGATCTTCTCCTTAGAAGCACCAAAAGACATGTGGCTGATTGCATCACTCTTTCTCAACCATGGTCTCCCAAGTATGGCTGGGTAACTCCTGCCTGTATCTTCGATGTCCACTACATAGAAATCGATGGTGGTGGTCAACCCATTGATAGTGATGGGCAAATCCTCAATGACTCCCAGGGTGGCGAGTCATCGACCATCTGCTACGTTGATGCGAGTGGAGGAATGTCTTGTGCATATCAAATTCAATTTCTTCATGATTCGGGGCACCATGATATTACATGCAGCTCCCCCATCAACACACACACTTTTGACATGGCAATTATCTATGATGACATCTACTGTATGTGGGTGCTGATCAATTTCTTTAGAGATAGAAGAGACCTCGCGTACCTTTCCCTTTTTCTTGCTCCTCTTTGTTGAGAGCTCTTGCTGCAACTCACGTCTACCTTAGGGCTTAATGCTATTAGTTGGGGGAGCGTGATGCTCAAAGACCGATGAGCAAGGTCTTGAACGACTGAATAGTCCTCTTGCCCCGAGCCGATGGGAAAATCTGAGGGCGACCACTTACTCCTGCGAGATCTTTTAGTCTTCTTTGTTGGTGGGTCTACCATCTTAGCATCTGAGGGCTCTGAGAAGGACACCTTCTTCCTGAAGCGGCTTGGTCCACGATTTGGAGAGAGGTCTAAGGTGGTACAACTTCTCTTCCCGAGGTCAAGGACCTTTACTTTAAAAAGTAAATAATTAATTAAAATAGGAAGACTTAGAAAACATTAGGGATTAATTAGAAAATTTTAGAAAATTTAGGAAAATTTTAGAAGAAATTGGAACAAATAGGAAAGTATTAGGAGAAATTTTTTTGGGAAAATGTGGGGGTAAGTTGAGAAAGAGTGTGAGGGAAATTAGGAGAAAGAGAGGGGAAAGGGTAGAGAGTGTGGGGGGAAATTTTATTTGAAGAGAGAGAGAGGGGGGAGGTAGTTAAAAAAGTTTTACCAAAGGGGTAAAAAGGGAAGGAAAGTAAGCTGCATGGAAAAAAGGAAGAAAGGATTGTGTGTGTGTGTGTGTGTGTGTGTGTGTGTGTGTACATGCTAAACTTAGAATATTGGTTATTTTCTAGTAAATACGATGTAACTATTTTGCAAAAACGGATGTGGATACATTTGAACTCAAAGAAAAGTAAAGCTCATCTTTCTCAACTTTAAGATCACAAAATTCGTGTTTTTATATTACATTAAGGCCTTGTTAATACGGATATAAGTTTTCATTTTCTAAAGTAAATCAAACTTAATTAGAAATGGACCATCACCTTTTCCCATGTGTAGGACGTGGGGAAATTTTGTTGAGGGAAAATAACAATCCATGAATTTCTAGTACTTAATTGGTAAATTTTCTTAAAAGAATATTTTAGCGTTTGAATACATTATATTGTTTAGTTTTATTGAACACGCGATAATTTTACAACCAACTCTTAAACAACAATTAATGGGGTGTGGTAAATACACTCATGTCTCCCATTTAAGGAAATTCTCTTGCGATGGTTTCATATGCCCCTCAATGTGTAACCTAATTTACACATCAATTAATATCTCCTTATCACTCTTCAAACTAATGAACTTAACAAATTAAAAATTCATATTATGAAGGCTTTTTATTTTCTTACTAAGTACATCATTCAATTGATCAATAAAACACCATTTTATAATATGACATAGGTTTAGGTTCGGCACACTTACAATTAAGTATGTCTTTGTACCACATTCTCACCTGTCAACAATTAGGGATTTTCATTGTACAAGACACTTATGAATCTATTCCTTTATCTTCTAATAAATACTAGCATATTAAAAACACAATTACATTGTACACCACCATAGTCTGTAGCATGCTATAAGAGAGCTTACGTTTCTCCATTATATCTGCATTATCATTTATCGACATGATGAAAAATTAGATCCATGAACTTTAATTCCAAAAACCAAATATTGGATTCACCATATAGCTTGCACTGAGATTACAAAACATAATGATAATTGTCAAAGTTACCTTGTTTGTTTTGTATTATATGATTTGCCTATAAATCATATCTTTGGGATAGAGTAAAAGAGCTACTCTAAAATTGTAAGATTTTAATAGTTAAAAATTAATGTAGAAGTTCTAATAAATATTTTTATTAGACTAATAAATGTGTGTGTATGCACGCACGCACGTGTGTGTGTGTGTGGAGAGAGAGAGAGAGAGAGAGAGAGATTTTGAAGTACACTAGAGTAAATGCAAACTTTGGGTTATCTTGTGGAAAAAATATCGATAACACATATATTTTTTTTTCAAGCATAAACGCGATACAAAAGTCACTAAGAAGCAAGGGATAGCAGAAGAGCAGTGCCACGTTTCACCCAATAATCTTGGGAGAAAGAGCCGCTCTTCAATGTAACATGAAGCAAAAAACTTGGCCTCTCTCGAGTGCCAGTGCGAATTGGATACAAATATAATGGACACATGTACACTCCTTTTAATGGCTTCTTCTTGCTTACAATAGGTTTAAAATGCATTATTGGCATTGGAACAATCAGCTCCATTGGTCGAGGCTCCTGAGATTTAGAAAAAGTATTTAGATAAACATAAATTAACATTTGAATGGGTTAATCTAAACCTTTAAGTAAGAATTTAAACCTTGACTGGATCAATCTAAACAATGGCAATGTGACTTATTAATTTAATTTGTGTTATATAATTTAAAAATACATTTATCATCATAACTTTTGGATTCGTTTTTTAAAAGTAAGGTGCAATCAAACAATTTAAAAATGAGTGCTAATTAGTCATATAGAAGGACCTTATATAATTTCAAGTGTTTTTATTAAGCTTTAAAGGCCCTTTTCTAAAATACCCAAAATAAAACTTTCGACCTAGGAATACTATCAAAAAATTTTAAAACAAAGTACAAGATAATTTCTAGCATCCACAACTACTGATGTGGGTAATGTTTCAACTTAAGAGGTCCCATTAATTTTTCATATTCTAAGGGTCTAATGTAAGAAAAATATGGGTATAGGCCTTTCAAGATAGGGAAAGCATGAAGGCCAAGAAATTCCCTTCAAATAAGTGTTTATCTAATGAGTGCATAATAGCAAAAATGGACTAATTTCTATCTTAGTTGTAGGGCTCACTTTTTCCACATATTTTCTTTCACCCATAGAGGCAACTTAACCTATGTTTGTATGAGGTTTGTACATAGACTAACCTATTCCAAGCATAGGTTACTCTTTTAAAGCTATATCTAAGAGGCACTCATTTTTTTGTTTTGAAATTCACATTACATTTTGGAAAAATGTGGGGTTACACACTAATCCTCCTAAAGGGGGAAGGTTGTTCTCAAACAAAGTATTTTGACCTCTTTCCTCCTCTTCTACACATGTAAGCCATACCACCGAGATAGGGAGCACTAGCTATACATAAATGGAACCAAACAACTTCTATAAAAAAACAAAGGGTGATATCCACCCCTCCATTACTCCACCTCCCCCCTCTATTTAAGTTGCCCCTCCTTTTCGCTACTCTCCCCCTGCCACAGCTAAATAGATGGGATAAGCACTTTTGTTGAGTAGGGGGGATGTAATAGACTTAGATTATATTAGATTGTTGAGGATGGGGACATGATGGACTTAATATTATATTAGCTTTTATGTGTGGGAGGTAACATAACGATAATAGTGGACATGTGAGGCTACAGGTGTGGCCAACCACATGAGCTCACTATGGTGGTGACCAACTACATGAGCCCACCCATATTTATCCTCCACGTGAGAACTTTCTCTCTCCAAACAATGATAAAGGCACCGAAACCTTAAAGATGTTGCCACATAGGGTGACTTGTTAGCCATTAACATGGAAAATAGCTATTGTATTTGAAACTCCATATTGAATGATCATGCTCATGCTCTCATAGCAATCAAGCCTGCATGATCTCATATTTGAATGATCATGCTCAAGTTTGAAGGATCGTTCTCATGCTGTTATATCATGAGTCCCATAGTGGCAACTCTATAAAGGAAGGAAAATAAAATTCATTCGTACATTGAAAAAGAACTTAGATGTTTTTAAACAAGTACCTCACTCATTTGGAAAATCAACAAGCATGTTTCAAATAAAGTACTTTTGACATTATTCTTTATGTACTCCAAAAATTTCCAGTATGGTCGTAGTTATTTAGATTAAAGATGGATGATGTAATATTGATAGGAATAATGAGAATCTACCAAAACCCATATGACACAATAGTTAAAAATGACAAGCCTTGGACACAAATCTTATAGAATGAGACATATATTTGTAGTTTATTATTAATTTGGGATACAAAGTCTTGTAGAATGATCACGTACATTTATGTCTCAACAAAAATAAGGTGCCAATATGCTCAAATGCTTTAGGAAGGGAAATTGCAAATCAAAAAACATTCCTATGGTACCAAGACATAAATATGTTGTAATGGATACATAGCCTTTAGTAGATACTCAATACAAAGTGTAATTGGTGGGTTATTTATCTAGCTCACTAATTATTAATGGGTTAAGTAAATTCAGTAAAAATTCAAATTTGAATCATTGAATTATTTGATATATTCAATGTGTAAGAAAATAATACAACGTCTGTGCTCAATAGATAACAGGATCTCGTATGCAAGAGAGAAAACAAGATAGTATGGAGAATCAAAAATTTGATTACTGTAGAACTAATATAATAGATGGCGCTGCCTCCCAACCATGCACTCCTGTGAAAGAAGCTTTGATGGCGTGCTGGAAATAGTAGAAGATGGAGGCTGGATGCTAAGGAATCAGGGTTGATGTAGCCAGTGATAAAATGGGCTTCACGAGCTTGCTCTTATATAGCCACCAATCGTAGTCGGTTAGGCTCAATTGGGTGACCGATCCAGTCCGCCCAAAACGGTCGACTGGGGGTCGGTCCTGAAATAGGCCACCGACCATACGATAGAACCGATGCGCAAAACAGAGCAACTAACCTACGGTTTTCCGTTCGGCCCATAGCCATCCAAGATCATCTAAGGCTCCAAACGGGCCCCGCAACCCGAGAGTGGGCTGCCTAAGAAATGCTCCCTCTACCCTCAATGCGGTCAGTCAAGGGATGCCTTCCCGCACTTGCAAGTAGCCTAGTTGGCAGTGTGCCAACTCTATCTGAATCCCTCCAGCCATCAAGCCACACATGGCCCCCATCTGGTGTCCAAACTAGGACCTATCGGATAACCGAGCTACTCAAATGCCTTCTCCTCATATGGGGGCTTACAAGTAGAGTTAGCTGGTTCCCGCGTAGTTACATGAGAGTGGAGCATATGTCCACCTGCAAGTAAACTTACTTTTTCGGCCCAATGCCAAGTCGATGAAGATGCCTCACCAGCAAGTCTCTTCCAAGAGCCTTCATGAAGATGTCCGCAGCATTCTCTGTAGTCGGACAGTACACCAAGTCGACCTCTCCATCCATGATGAGCTCGTGTACAAAGTGATATTGAATCTCAATGTGTTTTGTGTGAGCGTGGAGCACAGGGTTCTTTGCAATTGCCATGCAACTCTGATTGTCACATGATAACTGCGTAGGCTTGTTCTGCACTGCACCCATGTCCCCCAAAATCCTCCTCAACCACATTGCCTCGCAAGAAGCAAAGCATGCAGATTTGTACTCAGCCTCGGTAGAAGAAAGAGCAACTATGGGTTGCTTCTTGCTAACCCATGACACAACTCCAGATCCAAGTGAGAAACAATACCCTGTCACTGATCTCCTGCTGTCCAAGTCTCCTGCCCAATCCGAGTCAGAGAATCCGGTCAAGATGTTGCCCTTGGTATAGGCGATGCCATAATCAAGTGTGCCTTTGATGTATTTCAGCACCCGCATCCTTGCCCTCCAATGGTTCTCCTGAGGCTTATTGGAAAACCTACTTAGTACACCAGTCGCAAAACTGATGTCCGACCGTGTGTTGCACAGGTAAATCAAGCTGCCCACAAGCCTTCTGTACTTCGCTTCGTCCACCAGTGGTGATGAATCCTTGTTTGAGAGCTTCGCGTCAACTTCCATAGGGGTACCAACTGTCTTGCACTTAACCATGCCAAATGCCTTCAATATCTCTTCAGCATACTTCAGCTGTGAAATGAAGATCTGTTTCGGCTCCTGCCAAACTTCAATCCCCAAATAGAAATGCATCAGTCCAAGGTCTGTCATTTTAAACTCTCTTCCTAGCAAATGCTTTGTCTACGAGATCTTCTCTTCATGGTTCCCTGTTATGACAAGGTCATCCACATAAAGGACCACGATCATACACCTTCCTCCTTCTCTGAAGATATACAAATTTGCATCAGATGGGCTCCTCCTAAACCTGTTTTGCAAAAAGTAGGCATCAATTCGCTGGTACCATGCTCGTGGGGCCTGTTTCAGTCCGTAAAGTGCCTTCTTCAGTTTGTAGACTTTACCTTCTAAACCGGGGATCTCAAAACCTGGTGGTTGTTCCACATATACCTCCTCCTTGAGATCTCCATTCAGAAAGGACCACGATTATACACCTTCCTCCTTCTCTGAAGATATACAAATTTGCATCAGATGGGCTCCTCCAAAACCTGTTTTGCAAAAAGTAGGCATCAATTCGCTGGTACCATGCTCGTGGGGCCTGTTTCAATCCGTAAAGTGCCTTCTTTAGTTTGTAGACTTTACCTTCTAAACCGGGGATCTCAAAACCTAGTGGTTGTTCCACGTATACCTCCTCCTTGAGATCTCCATTCAGAAAGGCGGATTTCACATCCCTCTGAAACACGGGCCAACTTCCCTAGGCAGCTAAAGCCAAAACATTGCGAATTGTGGTTAGTCGAGATGTGGGAGCAAAAGTATCTTGATAATCAAAACCATGTACCTGTGCAAATCCTTTTGCCACGAGCCAAGCCTTGTACTTATCCAATGTGCCGTCAGACTTGTACTTGGTCTTGTACACCTACTTGGTCCCGATTACCTTGCCTTTTGGTGGTTGATCCACAAGGTCCCAAGTGTTGTTCTTCATTATGGAGCCATACTCCGACTACATAGCCTCCATCCACCTATCATCGCCTTATGCCTCTTCAAGACACTTGGGTTCATCAGCACAGATCACTTCTGTCGTCAAAGCATAGTTGACCAAGTGTTCCTGCGCCCTTCTTTGCTCCTCTAATCTCTTGGACCGGCGGTGTTCTGATGGTTCCTCCTCAATGGCTAGAGGTTCTCCGCCATCCAAAAGCTACTTTACCCATCTTGTTTGTCTTGAATCCTCCCAAGCACCGTTGGGGGAGCTCGGTATGCTATTGGTGGCAGTACTGGATGGATATCCTACTCCTGGTTGTCTGGGAAGGAAGCATCCTCCTCTAATTGATGCGGCTGTTCTGAGAAGACCACATCGCGACTTACAATTACCTTCTTGGTAATAGGGTTATAAAGACGGTAACCCTTTGCCTCTTCACTGTAGCCCAAGAAAATACACTTCCAGCTCTTCAGTTCCCATTTGGTCCTGGTAGCATCAGGGACATGCACAAAACAGTCACATCCAAAAACTCTAAAATGTGCAGCTGAAGGTTTCTTACCAAAACAGGCTTGTAGTGGAGTCATCTCGACCGTTCACAGCCTTCGTGTAGCTACGATTCAGGATGTAAACTGCAGTGTTACATGCTTCAGCCCAGAAAGTCTTTGGCAAATCTTTCCCTTTCATCATACTCCGGCCCATTTCGCAAATGACGCGCATCTTGCGTTCTGCTACTCCATTTTGCTGTGATGTATGTGGCAGGGGTTTCTGCCTCTTGATTCCATGACTTTTGCAGTAACTTTCGAATTCAGTTGATGTGAACTCTCCACCTTTGTCTGATCTCAACTTCTTCACCTTCCTCCCCGTTTCTTTCTCAACCATTACATGCCATTCCTTGAACCTACTAAAAGCCTCGTCTTTAGTCTTTAGGAAGTATATCCATATCCTTCTACTGTAGTCATCGATCAGCGTCATGAAGTAGTAAGAACCACCCAAAGCTTCCGTCTCCATCTTTCCACAGAGGTCCATGTGAACGAGCTCTAGAGGAGCCTTTGCCCTGCTGGCCTCTTTAGGAAAGGGATGCCGATGCCGCTTGCCCATCATGCAAGCTTCACATACATCGGAAAAATCTGAAATTTCTGGTAGGTCTGCAATCATTCCACTTTTATGCATCTCCTTCAAAGAACTAAGGTTTAGATTACCAAACCTCTCATGCCACAACTTAGTGTTCTTCACATCCATTCGAGCACTGAAAGCTGAGAGTTCGTAAATGTTGTTGCGCAGTGTACCTTTACCAATGACCTTTCCTTGAAGATCTAGGATCTGTGCACCATTCTTATTGAATTGAACTTTGAGGTCCCGATCCGTGATTGCAGAAATGGACAACAAGTTCCTCTTGATATCTGGCACATAAAGAACATCAGACAACTGTTTTACAACTCCATCTGACTTGAGAGCAATCGTACCTTTTCCTTTTGCTGGACATTTTGCATCATTGCCGATTGCTACTAGGATGTCATTCCCTACCGGCTGTAGAGAGATATACCAATCCTTCCGACTGGTCATGTGGTGCGATGCACCACTGTCAATGATCCACGGTTCATCCACAGGTACATGAACTGCCTCCATGCAAATCTCCTCAGTTGCGACGAATAACTCTACAGTACTGCCTGCATGGTGTTGCTAGACTCTTTCTTTACTCCGTTCTTCTCATTTGCAATCTTCTTTTGGCACTCATTCCGCTTGTGCCCTGCCTTGTTGCAATAGAAGCACTTGATCTTCTTCTTTCTCTTTTTATCACCAGAAGAAGATGGGTTACTAGAGTCCTTACCCTTACCTTTCTTTGATCCGGTCTAGAAAGCCGAATCTTCTCCAATCCTCGTCTTTTGACGCATCTCCTCCTCCAGAAGCATCGTGCTGAAATCCTCAAAGTTGAGGGACGGATTTCTATTCTACGTATTCAGCGCCGTAACAAGACCGTCGTACTTTGCTGGGAGAATCCGTATGCACCTTCGTGCTAGATTCTTGCTGGTGATAGTGATGCCAATCGCAGTCATCTGATCACGCAGATTCTTCACCCTGGTGATGAACTTCTCTGCCGCTTCAGACTCAGACAACTTCTCATTCGCAAGTTGAGTCTCCAGATTCTGAATCTGCGTCTGATTCGTGGTCTCGTATCGATTTTTCAAGACCATCCATGCCTCCTCCGCTATGGTGACATGTTGAATTAACGCAATGATGGAATCACTAAAACTGCAGACAATAGAACACAACGCATCTGCATTTCTTCTTGTCCACGCGAGAATCTCATCCACAGCTGGTACTATCTGTTGTCCTACATTGGCTGGATTCGGTCTCGCAACCGGCCTCACGTCCACCCCAGTAGCAGTGTCCCAAAGCTCATATGCGCTTAGGATGGTCTTCATCTTGAACTTCTAGAGTGGATAGTTAGAGCCGTCCAACTTTTCGCTTTCGCCAAACGGTGGGATTCGTAGTCTTGCGGGTTGGGCCATCTCTCACAATTTGCTCGCAAACAGAAAACACACTACCAAATCTTCTTGCTAGAGTCCAGGCTCTGATACCATGTAAGAAAATAATACAATGACTGTGCTCAACAGATAACAGGATCTCGTACGCAAGAGAGAAAACAAGATAGTATGGAGAATCAAAATTTTGATTACTGTAGAACTGATACAATAGATGGCGCTGCCTCCAAATCATGCGCTCTTGTGAAAGAAGCTTCGATGGCATGCTGGAAACAATAGAAGATGGAGGCCGGATGCTAAGGAATCAGGGTTGCTGTAGCCAGTGATGAAATGGGCTTCACGGGCTTGCTCTTATATAGCCACCAGTCGTAGTCGATTAGGCTCAATTGGGTGACCGACCCAATCTGCCCAAAACGGTCGACTGGGGGTCGGTCCCGAAATAGGCCACCAACCATACGATAGAACCGGTGCGCAAAACAGAGCAACTGACCTACGGTTGCCGTTCGGCCCAGAGCCATCCAAGATCATCTGAGGCTCCAAACGGGCCTTGCAACCCGAGAGTGAACCCGAGAGTGGGCTGCCCCGGGAAATGCTTCATCTACCCTCAGTGCAGTCAGTCAAGGGATGCCTTCCCGCACTTCCCGTCCAACCATCAGGCCACACATATCTAGTGTCCAAACCAGGACCTACCAGATAACCGAGCTACTCAAATGCCTTCTCCTCATATGGGGGGCTTACAAGTAGAGTTAGCTGGTTTCCGCATAGTTACACGAGAGTGGAGCATTGATATCTAATACAATGTACATTGAATTATGACATCTTATATAAAGATGTGCCTCTAGTTAATCCAAAATTTATGATGTTAGTTGGATAGGAATCATTGATCCAACAGGCTAAATTTACACTATATTTTGATGTTAATATTCATGAATATGTCTAAAGATAAGAAATATGAAGAAGGAAAAGATGAAGTTGCACTTCCTTTAGCAAAATTGTGCGAGTAATTCAAGGTTAGAACTACACTCAAGGAGTGTTTAGTAGAGAAACTACCCAAAAATTCATTCTATCTCTTTAGTTTCATCCTAGAGGGTTCAATAGAACACAATTGATCGGCTATTTCTAGAGTGTTTAGTAGAACAAATTTTATAGATTGTTTGTTCTATTAAGTAAGCACAATTAGAAAGCATGAAAAACCAAGGCAAAAACAATGACCCAATAATGAAATACTATGCTTCCATTAAACCATAGCTTATTATACCTCCTCTCCATAGAGTTTTCTTATAACTTTTTTTAAACTTTCATTAGAGGCTTCATCAATGAAAATCAATTACTATTTCAGTAAAAAGTGAAAATTTTGCTAAGACTAAATATATATTATGACTATTTTTATACTCTTAAAACTTAAATTCATAATTTAAGACTCAAAATGATATAATTTACAACTTATAACCTTTGAGATGTGCTCAAATGGCATTTTTTGTTTGATTTGAGTGGCTAAATGACTATATTTGGACATTGGATCTGAAAGTTATAACACTTTTAAAAATGTTGTCCAAGATAGTTTTGTTGGGAAGGCTTCCTACAAATGGATTTCTTTGGATAAACCCCCAATGAAGAGGGGGGATGAGAGCATTTCTTCAAAGTCCAAGGTAGTTTTAAGATGAAGCCGCTTCCTTCAAATGAGTTTCTTTGGAGAAACCCCCATGAAGAGGGATTATGAGAGGTTTTCTTCAAGTATACTCCCCTATCAAATAGAAGTTATGAGGGGACTTTCTACGAGAAACCCACTCTAAAAATGTGTTTTTTTAAATCCTTTCCATCCCAGTATCCACCATGCCTAACATCATTATCATTGTTAAACAAAGTTCTCCATCTTTGTGCCAAGACCTATGGATAAACATATACTTTCTCCGAGAAACATGGTTTTAGTAATATACCCTAATATGCCTTTTTTTGAAGTAGAAATGTGAAGTTTTTTTCCTTCGCTCGGACGCTCGGAGGTTTTTGCTCAGAAAAGGGCCACCCCCAGAAAAGATAATCCCAAGTGGTAGAAGTCCATGAATGAAGAACATAATAGCACTATACAAAACAAGCCTTCCACCACTATGCAAAACTTTTACGGGGTCTATTATATCAAAGTCAAGAGTAAAGGAAAATTGGTTGCAAAGAGTTATGCCTAAAAGGAAGGCATGGAAAATGTTGAACCATTTCACCAATATGTCTTGCTAGTTGAATCAATTAATGTATTAATTAGTAGAAAAGGGAGGGGAAGGGGTGGGAAAAGCAAGGGGTAAGGTAAAGTGGAGAGTGACTAATGAGGACATCTCCCTATTTATGAGAGTAAGGATTTGAAGTCATTTTACTATATTTCTTTCACAACATCTTTACATAGCCTATTGGAAAGATCCTATGAGTGAGTAATGTATGTCTTGAGTTCAAGTCCCCCCTTTACATGAAATTTTGAATCTATCCCTTTGATCTTAGTTTAATTGGGTTAATCCACCTTTCACAGAAGAAATAAAGTAGATTTATTCTTTGAAGAATGAAGGCCTTTTCAATTAAAAATCTCTAAGGTAAGTTTTGTGTATGGAATAATTTGTTGAAAAGGTATATGGAAAGTATAGATGAGAAAAGTAATGAAGGAATATGGGGGTGTATCCAAGTAGATATAAGTCTCTTAAACTTTGTTTTGCAGTATGACATGTTTAATAACGATACATGGTGCTAGATTGATAGAAGAGGGGGAATCAGTTGATTAATTGTACAACATTAAGTTGTCCTTTGCATTTGAGTATCCTTCCCGCTTCATTCTATTGCATTTCCTACTTTTGATTTATAATTACTTCCTATTAAGTAAAATGAATAGGAGGTGGCATGATTTATCTTTCAAAAGAGATACACTCTACATTTTTAAAGGAATGAGCACTAAATTTGGAGAAAGTGAATAGAGTCCATGAATATACATTTATCCTTTAAAATTTGAAGCCCCTCAAGGTAGATAGTTACTTTCTGACTTGACCACTTAGTTGAAAATATTAAAGAAATCAATAGCTAGCAAAAAGCAATTCTCTGTCTTTGATGAATTTCTAGAAGCCCAATTATATTTGATTCATTCGACAAAAAACAACAACTTTAGTCTTACAACAAATGATAATGCCAAGCACTTTTCAAATAATTGGATGCCTCTAGGACTACATACATTTGACACAAAAAGTTCCCATGATTGGAACAATGGTCCATAAGGATAATTAGGGGCCAAGTGTTAATTGAATCTAAAAGGTGTGAGAATATTTTGTGACCCCGTCCCATATCACTAAGTCTATCAATTTAGCTACATGTTAAAGACTCTAGCTATATGGTAAAGACTATTCGCATTATATTTGAATTAATCATTCTTATTGTCACATGCATCCCCAAACAAATTACTCTAAATAAAATCATAAAGAATTATAAAATATTCATAAAATCCTCAATCATACCTTTTTATGAAGTTACAAGAGGAAGTTCATTTACGCTTTGAAAATTTATAAACCGTGGATATAAGTACTTTTGTCAACCTAGCACCATCTCATTTTCCATAACAGCTAAAGGAACAAATAAAAAAAGATAGCTTGGTCATCCATTCTAAGATCTGTATCACTTGAAGCAAAATCAAAAGGCTCATGAGGCAAACATCAAACCAAAGGAAGGGGGATCAATTAAACACTCTTTGCCAAAGGAACCCTTCACACTTAGTGTGTGAAAGGGCAAAGGGAATGCAAGAGTACTTTGTCCATATGCTTGTATTAACTCAATTGTAAAGCTAACAGTAAACTTTTAAATAAAAACACCTATCATATAGAACATTCTTGTATATCCCAATAATGTAAGTACATCCGCATAAAAAAGATTACCTAAAAGCTTGAAACATGAATAAGCAGATGAATAAGACCATCAAAAGTAAGTAGAGATATGAAAACATCTAATATCATACTGTTAGAGGATTAAAAAAACCATATAATAGATGCAATCATTAGTTGAAGAACTTTTCCTAATTAGGTAGGGAATTATGCGGCTTGGCCTACATATAAAGAATTATTTAACATAAAAAGGGGAGCATATAGGGTGGTCTGTAGAACAAGTCAACTTCTTTCCACTAATGACCTCTACTTGAAAGGACATCAAATATTAAGGTGCTTCTGAGACATCTTTTAGAGTTGTACCCCTGACTACAGCCTTTCGTCATAATTGTTAAAGGTCTAAGATTTTTAGTTAGTGGTGGTTAAGGCCTAGTATATCTTAAAAGCCTCTAACCAAAATATGTATTTGGAGTTTCCCTACCCAATCAAAAGAATGCTATCAAGACAAAGCTCGACCCATCTAATTTCTTGAGGGGCTACAAAGAAAGCCACATGTCACATATGGTACGAAATAAGTATCTCAATACAAAAGTGGAGTGCCCCTCCATAACATGCATTCTCATAAGGGCATCCCATCCTCCAAAGCATGGCCATGCCCATCTTGGTCCAACTTCAATCTCTTCCTTTTCTAGGAGGCCTCTTTAGGTGTTTCGAAGTTTGAATAGCAACATCAGACTTTGACCCCATAGTGGTGACATAAGAGAATAAAGTGGTGTGGACTCTACTAGGGACAGTAGTCAAAGTTTGAAATTGAACGCAAGAAGAGTTATAGTCGAGAGCACCTTGTGGGCCAAAAGATCATTGTGCTAGATCGGTTGTATGTTTGAGTGCATTGTTTTACATTAATATTATGCTAATGTCAATGCTTACTTTACGATTCCTCTTTTGAAGGAAATTATAATGACTGGAAATATTATCCTATTGACTCTCACTCCCTTTTCCACTTATTAATAAAATTTTGCATTCTTTTCAATATGGGAAAGACCGATAGGGGGAGACCTATTGGTTCTCAAAAGTGATTCCTATATTAGTATGCTCATACATATTCTAAAGGCCCTTAATCTCATCAAATTATTCCATACATAGAAGGTAACCTAAGGAGAAAGGCACTTGAAAAGGTCTTTATTTTTTGATTGAGAAATTCAATTGATTTCTTACATATCCTAATTAAGCTAAGGTTAGAGGGGTAGCTTCAAATTTTCATGGAAGGGGAGATTTGAATTGAAGACATCCATCACCCATTTAAGAGGTCCTACAAGTAGCTAATATAAAAGAAGTAAAGGGGTTTGAGATTCATACCCTCATCGATAGGAGGGGAGGGTTCCCTCTTCTTATACATAGAGAGGGACGTCTAATTATTAATACGTTTTGGAAAATCTTTTCAATGAGTGCCCATATCATGTGAGAGTCCTCTGCCCTTCTACAAAAGAAGAGGAAGCTGAAGTATTTATAGATCTGAGTTGTATTTTTGGTTGGATGCATGGGACTCGGTCCTTTTGGTTCCACACCGCTTTGATGCTCGACTTGTAATAGGGGCATCCTTTGAGGAAGAATCCCGTTCGTTTTCAATGGTACTGGAAGTACGGGTGTTCGGCAACCCTCAGTAATACCAATCGGAGGCCGTTGTCGGTTGCACGATATGAGCTACTACCTTGTTAGGGTGTTTTGACCACACCCCCTAGACGCCTTCATCAAATCCCTTTAGCGTGAACTCGGTGTTAAGTTGTCTAAAGAAAAGACTAGCTCATTTGTCTTTAGTTGTCCTTTCTCCGTCTTTTTGATGGTAATATCCTACTTCATAAAGTAATCCTTAAAAAAAACGTGACCATGAACTCACGAGTCTATTGGGGCACTAATGAGAACCTACGCACCGTACGTCTTTCTAATGCGTGCATGTGGTCAATCGCAAGGAAAGCTTCACTGCCAAATTTTGCAGAGTTAATGGGTGGGTGAGGGTGAGTATTGATACTATAAAAAGGAAATCAAAGTACGAGTGCTCGTGGCTAGTGCCACCGGCTTGGCTAACACAAGCCATAAAAAGGAAATCAGAGTATGAGTGCTCGTGCCAAGGTGGGTGAGTGTGAGTATTGATACCATAAAAGGGAAATCAGAGTACGAGTGCTCGTGGCGAGTGCTATGGGGCTAACAAGCCATTCTAAAAGTAGAATAGAGGTTAAAGAAAGTAGAACAAGGTGAAAATTTAACTAGGTGTGCCAAAGGACCTCACCCTTAGATTATGACAACCCTTAAATCCCCTCTCTCCATCATCCTTCCATCATGATAGCATTCTTTTAAGGCCCTTGCACAATTCCCACAATAAGAGAACCCAAAACAAACTGCTATGGCTTTGCCCTTGGCATGCCAAAAACATGTGTAAAATCACACCAAATGTCTTTCTTTTAGTGGATGAATGCTAAAAAGGATAGTATGAATACTACGAAGCCATGTGGCACATTCTAAGCTGTTAGATCAATTGCCCTATTATTAGCTACTTACAATATAATTAGCAACTGGCCAAGCATTCTAGTTGTGTATGGAAAAGTTGAGAGAGACATACTTGGAGGCACTCGTTCTCCTTGTCCCATCCAGCCCCCTCCAGGAATAGGCCTTTCACATAAATGCCCTCTTTAGCAGACTCGCTTATCTCACTCTCATCCTTTTTGACAATCGAGAATTCCCATGAAAGTGAGTCGATGGGCACTAGATTTTTCCTTGCTGTCGTCTGCATTACTGCGGTCAGAAAATCTGCTGGATACGTGAACCCTGCTAACCAATAGACGTATGGATACGTCCCCTCTGCCCATGCCTTCAGCTCCGTTATCCTCTGTAGCAAGTCTCTTGTCCACGACCCCAGCGGTTTCAATGAAGGATAGCACCTGCCCAGTACCAGAAATAAATGAATATATGCATGAGATGCTAATGTTTATACTCTGTTGGAATCTACGCACAACGGAATCATCTTAATCTGAAGTGAGAACAAGTTAGATTTTATTTGCTGAATTACCGTCTAGTCTAAAATTCTTGCTAATGTCACGTTGGTTTGTAGAATCAAGGAAGTAAAGAAAGTTAAGCATAAGGCATTAGAAAATAGAGGTATAGGATAGGAACGAGGGAACTGACTTGATCCATTTTACTGGAACTTTTGCCTCAGAAAATGCTTTATACATGGTTCCCAGCTCTAGGGACATGACAACAAGTCCCTGGATGCCTTTTTGCAGATTCACACAAGATTCTCGTATTTGCCTCAGCAGAATGTTGTAACGTTCTATTTCTTGGAATAAAACAGTGTGTAGTGCTGATGGATCTCCTGACTTTTGATTTTGTATGTCCACCAAGTCAAACGGTTCTGGCACCTGATGGCCATTCAAATTTGATTGTGAGGTCTATAGCTATGTGATACAAGGATAGTTTGAGCCACAGATGTAAGTATTTAAAGGATGTGAGGTTGATAGATAAGAGAGACAACCACCTGTTGAAGGAGGTCTGTGGCAACGTTCATAACAGTCTCTTCTTGACTTACTCCACCCTTGCTACTTGTCGTCTTTGGTTGTAGATTCACAATCGTTGTCAACATCAGTTTACTGGCTGAGAGTTGAGATGCAATATCTGCATTGGTATGCTGCCCAAAAGCCTCTGGTCGATCTACTGTTGGCCATGTTTGTATGAACTCTTTGTGGGTCTGTAGTGTTCCATCGTCAGGGACATGGTAGATTGGAATGGTTGATAATGCAAAATTTGGAATTGAAAGTGTTTCTTCACAGTAGAACTGGTTTAAATAGGAGGAAAGCACTCGACGATCTATTTCGTCTGTGACACGGCCACCATAGTTGGCCTCTGATATGAGGAATTTCAAGGCCTCGAATGGGGTTTTTTCATAAGCATCTAAGTATGTCTTCAGGAGGTCATCTGACACCTGCCAGGCACGATATACGTCTTAATGGCAGGTGTTGCATTGCTTGTTTCCTCGACTTACTGAATTTTATTTCAAAAAACATTGAGACAATTTTACAATATATGTATTATTTCAAGATGTGTAGGCAGTGCTCTTGTTGTCCATGTCAATGTGGAAGGAATTGCAAACAGATCTACCACTGGTGAAGCGTGCAAAGAGGAGATTCCTCAATAGACATCTTTTACTTGCATTCATTACTCATTAACTTTGGATATTGTGACTTAGTTTGCAGCAAGGACATATTCAATCATCTGTCCTTTTGTCAATTCATATGCCTATGTTGGCTGCATCATATAAAAATATTTCTATACATGTTGTGCCCTGTTTGCTGATTCGGGGTAGATCTAGTTAATGCCTGTCTTTGCTTTGCTGAGTAATTGTTTGCAGATTGGGAGGTTTGCGATTTCAAAAAATTTATTGAATTTTTTATTATGATTGTCTCTTAAAAGGTGCTTGGATAAGAATGCCGTGTTATGCAAGTCTAAAGTATTACCTGGAAATCTGTGTCATTAAAATCATATGGAATATTGAGTCCCAAAGTGCCAAATTTCCGTCGCTCGAGTAGCACGCTATGAAAATAGGCAAGACTGAAGAAGAGCTTTTGATATTTGGTCTGTGCCTTGCATTTTTGGAATGCTTCTTCTGTAGTTTGACTGTACAGTCTGAGTACATTTGCACGTAAACCCTGCAGTAAAGGTTGATCAGACTTTGAAAAGCTTTTGTTAAAGATGCAGCCTCAGATATTACTAGTAAGAAGAGGCATTGACTCAATCAAAAACTATTTTGCGTCTTGTTTTTAGTCAGTACAGGAAGTGCTGATTCAATTGTAACTCTTAAAGACAGCCCTGCGTACAGCAAATCAGAGAGCTTGCAAACAGCAGGTCATATCCCTTTGAGGGGAGGGATAAGGACTATGCATTCAGATTTGGTGAGTCACTTTGGATCTCAACCAACATGTGCAAGCTTGACTTTTACAATTTCCATTGACCTAAAGCCTGATGTTGGTGATAACCACTTTCTTTTGTTGAAAATAGATCCCTCTATTATGTGGAAAGTGCCACCACGTACATTACAATCATCCACCTTCGTATGTGGGAACCAAGTAGAAAGAACTCCACCTACAAATACACACATGACAAAAAAGATAGGTGAATCCTCTCATCTGCGGACTGCCAAGAAAGGACTCCAAGAATAAATTCCTAACCTCTGGAGAACCATATACGTTGGAGGTGAAACATAGCCAGCAGATGCACAGCGTCCAACACGAGAACTTGATTGATTCATGTAGGCGCCTTAGATACCAAAGGTCATAATTGTTGACAGTGGTAATTGGTCAGGACTGCCCCTGCTGTTGGAGATTAGGGTCCATTGTCCCACCTGTAAGTCCCCACACGAAGAGAGCACAGGAACATGGTGGGGGGCATCAGAGTCTGCTGTGTGTGCATCAAGTTTGTATGCCACATGGGGAGATCTAGTTGGAAGGGATAATCCACAGGACAGCCACGTGGGCAGCGGTGTAGGCTACCATGTGGACTGGGGCTGCCATATGGTTCACTGTTAGAGGTGGGCAGAGCTCTGAAAAAAGGGCTAATGGAGTATTTGCAGGGCTTCAGAGGGGCAGGTTGAGGGGCGCAACAATGAGCTAGGGGGGGCAGGATGAAGGGGAGAGAGCGCAAGGAAGAGGAAGGGGGGATAGGAGGGGAGGTGCAGAGGGGGGGGGGGGGGGTAGTGAGAAACAGTTTAGGGGAAAGATAAGGAGGTGGGGGGGCAGCACGGCAGGGGGAGAAGAGGAGAGGGAGAAGCAGGCGAGGAGGGGTAGAGGAGCAGGAGGTGGAGGCAAGGAGCTGGGGGTTGGAGGCATGTAAGACCAACAACCCTTGTAAAAATCTACGTTACAATCATTCTGGCCAAGAGAAAATCAAAATCAAGGTATCCACGCTCAAGATTTGAAAGGAAATTAGTGTTGGCTACATAATGAGATTGCTAAGCCCATATTATACGTCAATATTACTCTTCAACATGCATTCTCGAGGGTCGTATTAGAATCTCTAGTGTTTAGTTATATTACAAGATCAGAAACCCATATACTTTGTCTGATATCAAAGAGATAACTTGTCTAGGATGCATAATGTATATATGAACGAAATCCCAATAACACCTATGAAAATGATAGAGTGCAGACAAAAGAGGTATCCAAGGCTCATATGTAAGCCAAGCAAGCACAAGCTATGTGCTAAATATATAGGACATGCAAGACTGGTATGCCCACAATGCACATATACCGCCACCCCTTTCTTTTCATTTTTCTAATGCAAGATGTGTAGGAGAGATTTGTTTAGATTGCTCATTCAAAGAATGCATTGAAATCGAATGCCCAATGTCATGTTGGACCATAGTGTAGTTTGATAAATCAGTTGCAAAAAGTAAACCCTAGAACAAATGCTAAACTTTCATGTGGTAGTATATATGTCGAACCTAGCAGCTTACTCGAGGGTTGAAGGGGGACTCGAAGGTAGGCAACCAATAGGTCGCTTTCATGGATCATTAAAGGTGGTCAAGTGGATGTATAGCTGCATTTGTTGATCAAGGAGCTGACTGAGCCGGCCATGGTGGGCATCCAAAAGGTACCAAGCTAAAGTTGGCTCATGTAACTCAAGTGATTAGAGACCTATGATTAGCCATGGGAATGTGGTTTGCCTCCCTTCAGAGTCCTTAAAAAGAGGGTCTTCTTATATACCGGCATGGCATGTTGAAATCTAGATTAATAACAAAATGCTAAGAAAATTAAGTTTTTAGGGCTGAATTATTTACATGAGCTAACCTTGTTAGCCCTTAAACATGCTAAATCAATATCATGAAATGTTGACATTAACTCCCAGCTTTTTGGCTTTCATAAAATCTCAATGCACAAAGTCGTAAGTAGAGCCTTGCAAGAAATAATCTCGATCACAGCATCTCTTGGAGAGTTCTCACATGGCCGCCTTCTTATGCCCGTGCAAGCTCAAGGTGAGAGAATGTAAAATGGTAACAAGCTTCCCAAGGATGATACAATTTCTGCTCATACACTCATTTCCTTACCCTGAACCTTGCTGCATTGACAATATAAGCAAAAATCAAGCCTAAAGCACCTAGGAAAGTACTCTGCCCAAATCAAGTCTGATTCATAAAGCTGACGAGAGATATGCTTGCAATGCTTTAAAAACATAGAGCTAAGGTGTCAGCATTAGCTACTGAAGAAAATGAAGAGTATCTAGGATCATGGGTCATTCGCTTCACCCAAAAATGAGCCTAATTTCTCATCAACACAAATAAATGGTCCAATCCGTATCACACTTTGTTGAAAAATGTGCTTCTCTCATGAACAAGTTTGTAAGGAACTTGAGATAGGCATAGATGTATTCACTTGATGCCAAGGATATTATGGATATACACTGTTGCTCACTTGTGTTCACAACCTGTCTCCACTTTGTTCCTACACATATGTGGAATAATTCTTTTATGCCACATGGCACTCCTCCCAAACGACAAAATGGTGACAGGGCTGCACGAAGAAGATAAGGCAAAATCTAACGGCATTGATCGCCATAAATTAGAAGACTAGGGCCTAAGACTCAATGTAGAAGAAGAACGATGATAGAAAAGGCTCAAGTCCAATTACATTCCTAACGTAAAGATATCACTTCTCCAAGCCCCTTTACTACCCACCATATGTGAAATAATTCCTTTTATTCCATATGGCACGTCTCTCCATTTCCGATAATGCTTTCTCCTTATCCTTCCGTGGACCTTTAATAAAATTTCTTTCTTTCTTTCTTTCTAAAAAGGATTGTAATACAAAACTCTGATATAATATCCATCTTGGTATTTGGAGGCTTTGGCTTTTTGGGTATCTTCAATGGGATCCAGGCAAGTGGGAACACATTGTAGTAAACAACCATGATCTGGATCATTTTCAGGGGACAAGTTTCTAAAGAATAGTATTGTGAAATTCTTCTGCAACTTTGTGCTATGGGCAAAAGGGGATCCCTGCCATACTCAGCAGAACTGGCTGTGAATGGGGAGGACAGGAATGGAAGGAGCTGGTTGTATGCCCGGTTTGGGATCTTCTCAGATATCTAAATGAGCAGGGCTGTCTTCTCTCATGAGCTTGCCCATTACGATTGAGACTATGTGATCCCTTAGTACTAAGGGTTACAGTTAGGGGGTGCAAACTTTTAACAACAAAGTGGAATCTTAAGTATTCTGTAGATCTTTGCCCTCAAACTGGAAAAGCAAGAAGATAATGCACGTGCAACTCATGCTCTTTTTTCTGTGTGTTGAAAGTGGTGTGTTTGAAACTCATGCTCTTTTTTCTGTGCGTTGAAAGTGTGGTGTTTAAAGCTTTCTAAGAAGGGGAGGAAATTTAAAATCGGCAACACATGTAGTTGTTCATTTCAAGAAGCCTTGGTTATGACAATTACCTTCGGTGGTTCTGCTGTCATTTTCACACTACGTTGTAAAATAGAAATGGGAAATCTGTCATTTGGCTCACTTGATAACCAGAGGCGAAACATTTCATGAGGATTGCTTTTCTCCAGTGCTTGAATAATCTTCTCAAGTTGAGGGAGCCAGCTTGTCATGAGGTGGCAGTTTGCTAGGAAAACCCAACTGCCAGTTTTAACCTGTCAAATAGGCAGTGCTTCTTTTAATACTGTTTTGTAATTAATATTCTAAAAGGATTTCTCAGGCAAGTATGTACTTGTGATTGGAGCGCTTTTGTTTTTCATTTGCAATGTCAACAAATCATACCTCCATTAGTCTAAGAAATTTTCCCATCTCACAATTTTAAAATCATTGAAAACTAAGGTAAGAGTGAAATACACATATGACACATGCAGACACCATGAGCGAAATGCACACAGGCCCATGCACGCATATATATGAAGGGAGGGAGAGTGAAATTGTATCAGGTATTTTATAAATATTCTTAGACGATTCAGCAGGAATATGTGATTATACTTGAGTTAATAACTGCTCTGTTCCATAGTAAAATACAGCATGGTATCTCATATGAGAGAAGACAAAGTATTCCTCTCACAAGTCTGCTTCTATCTCACGAAGACAAGACCAAGGTGCTCTTCTCAGCCTCACGAGAGAGGTTCTAGGCTGTGTACTCAGTTAATGTCTATGATGACTTAAAGGTAGGTGAAGCCCCTTGTTTACAGTGCATTGGCACACTTGTCCATTTCTGCTATTATTTGCTGAGGTGGTGACTCTTCTACTTAAAGGATTACTCAATGGACGAGGGTGAGCATGTCATATTGATCGGAATAACAAAAATCTCCACGTGTTGAATGAAGAAAGTGCCATTCATTTCATCAAAGAATTCTGAAGTCGGTAAGTCATGGGAGAAGCTCAGAGCTTAGATGCTAGGACCACACGAGGTGAGCCACCAAGTCCATGTCATGTGGCTTCTTGAACTTCTGAGAAATACATCTAGACATTATAGGATCCTTGTCATAGGTGGACATTTTAGATGCCCCCTTTACGAGGAAGGGGTTAGAGCTCTAGGAAGCATCTCCAATCCACAGTAGATCTAGTGCCTCTTAGATTCTTTTCCCCCTTGCTACCCTCCCTTCTCCCATTGCCACCCTATTTCTAGCTCTCACCTCAACACTACCTTGATGCAGTGCTTGGTTTGGCATGGAGAGGTGTGTGACTCAGAAGAGGAGATGTGAGGTCTTGAAAGCATACGGTTGGGCTAAGGGAGATAGTGGCCTATCCATATCCTTTGGGTCTTGGAGCAAGATTGTGAGAGATTACTCGGCCTCTCCATTTGTAAGGAGCTAGTAGATGGAGGGGAGAGATCCATGCAGCCATCCTAGAGGCTTGGTGGGAGGGATTGGCCCTAGCAGCAACGATGCCCAGCAATGGATTGGGTCAAAATGGATGTAGCTGTAAATGCGAAGGTGAGTCAAAACGGAGCAATTGTGTACGTGGGTCTTGGACGTGTGGTTGGAACACTGGCACTCCAAGCTTGCAAGAGAGGCTTATCGCTTGGTGACTGTAGCTTGAGTAATGTCTTCATGGACAAGCTAATCCCTTCGAAGGTGATCCGTACATACATGTCAAGTCGATACTATATATATTAAAATTTTGTGTGCATGACTGGAGTCGATATTTGAAGGTAATAACCATGGTTTTGTCGATATGGATTTTCAATCTCTTTGTCAAAAAACTTCTGAGAGGCCCAAAGGTTTTGTCTGAGACCATCTACATAGGTCATGATCTACTTAAAGTAAAATTACTATTACTGTTTGGACCTAGGTATTCCTATGCAATTATGGATATAGATAGGTAGCTTACCAAAATTATGGGTAGCTTTTTTGAAATATACATCGTAATAGTATATTGTGTTATGGTATCTTACTATCATAGTAGAGTAGTTGTGGCTTAAACTCGCAGTAGAACTGTCTCAAGAACAGCCCGATTGCAGCCATAGGAGAATCATCGAGCACCAAGAGCTATCAGTACATATCTCAATTATTGGTGGTAAACCTTGGCATGGGCTTCCTTGCCATAAGAATGGGTACAATGGATTTTTCCCCCTATCGGAGCCAGAAAACAGAGGGAACATTTCGTGGAAAAGTTGGGTCACCATGGTCCTAGCCAAGGGCTCCCAACCATGTGCGAGTTACTCTATTTGGAACCTGTTATGAGCTTTGTCTCTCCCGCTGTGAATCTTCAATACTTTGTCATACATTAAAAAGTAGAAACTGAAGTGGGTCTGGGAACCTTGAAGCAATCTGGGCCTGGTTTGTCAAGGAGATGATATAACATGTGATCATGCCTGGTCATAGGTGAGGATGACTTTTTCTCCTAAAACTTTTGGCAAAATTCTGTACGGTCATTGCTCAAGAGAAACTGAATCATCCTCTTCATTCTAGGTAATGAAACTCTCTTTTTGCAGCAGATCAAATGCTAGTATTGTATTCTAGTTTGTCTAGCACTGAGGAGTCCTTGAGCCTTCCTGTGAAAAAAAGGTTGCAATTCTCATACTTGCTGTTTTGGGAAACAATGCTTATGGGAGTTTTTTTGTGTGGAATTTGTAGTGTCACCGTTTGTGAGGGACATATTGTTGTGTAAGAGTGTGTAGCACAAGTTTAATGGAGGCAGTTTTGGCCTCAAGAGAGGGGAGGATGTCAATGTGTGCAAGGAGACTTTATGGATCGGCATTATAGAGGTCATCCAGGTTGCTGTGGAAGTGAATCTGGGTAAAGGCCTCCAAGGAGTGGAGGTCCCAAGAGCTGAAAACCAAGTATGCATGGTCAGTTATGGTGGCAAGGTTGAGAAAACCAATGATGTATATTAAATGCTCCTCCAGTGGAAACATGTACAGTTCTCCTGCTTTGGCCATCTCTTCATCAATTTTATATTGCTGCATGGCTCAATCCCCAAACGTGATGTGTTATTTCCTGTGGGTATTTGGCTTGCTCCTCTCCTGTGGGAGGTCTCTAACATGGGGACCTTTCTTTGCATGCAAAATATAATGTCAAGCAATAGGACAAGGAATAAATTTGGGGCCCTCTTCTAAACAAGGTCTAAGGCATATCATTATGACATGAGTGGAAAGTAGCAAACTGTAATATGCAAAGGATATCAGTTTTATATCGAACCAAAAGTATCTGGCCATGCAGCTGGAGCCTTTAACATCTCCCTTATCCTGTGTTTTCCCACATGTATCCATGAACTATTGGCAATCTTTCTGTGTGTGTTGGACTACTTGTAGTAAAATCTCTCCCTTTAAAGGTATTAGAAAATGTCCTTGGCTTTGAGGATAGGGTGCTCTTGCAACTTGGACGGCCATGCAGATACGATTGACCGCGTGCGCATGCGCAAGAGAGAGAGAAAGAAAGAAAGAAAGAAAGTTTATTAAAGTCTTCGGAAGACCGATGGGTCTATGAGACTGTGAAAAACCTGATACAATGAGCTGTGGTAGTGGAGCTACTAAACGAGCATCCATACCAATGTAGAATGCAAAAAAATGCAAAATGACAGTACTAAATCCTAAGTACAACATAGTCATATCTCGACTATATATATCAATCTCAGCATCATCGTCGACATCATCATAACCATCATAATCATCATCAACAGCAGTAGGACATCATCTATCATCATCAACAGTAGAGAGAGAGAGAGAGAGAGAGATCACAAGGTTTGACATTGGGCACTCTGGACTCTGTGGAAAGAAAAGAATCATAGAGTCTTTAGAGAGCCTACTTCTTCCATGTACTACTTTTTATGGATCTCGCTCAGGTAATCCTTTTATTATTGCTTGCCTGTTCATTAGATAGATTATGTTGTTTACTTGTCTTACAATCAAATTTTCTGATCTTGTATAAAATATATGGATTTCACCCCCCAAAAAAAAGTGTGTGTGCGTGAGAAAGAGAAAGAAAGAAAGAAAGAAAGTGTATTATTGTCCACTAAAGGCCAAAATGGGCCCATGAGAGAGAGAGAGAGAGAGAGAGAGAGAGAGAGAGAGATACTGCTTTCTCAATGAGCTTTATAGCTATAGGTCCTTGTCCTTGACCGAGGGCCACTGAATGGAATTGATCTGCTAAACCTTTTGAGGCTGCAAATTGCTGAAGTGAACTAGTTGGATCCACACCTGCGCAAGTCAGATAATTTTGTAAACTGCAAATGTGAGGACCAAAAAGAAAGAAAGAAAGAAAGAGTTTATTAAAATCTTTGAAAGGCCAAAGGGTCTACAAGACTAAAAAAACCAGATACAATGAGAAAGAAAGAAAAGAAAGAAAGAAATTTTATTAGTGTCTTCGGAAGACCGATGGGTCTATGAGATTGAAAGAAAACCTGATACAAATCACAGTAAGGGTGGAGCTACTGAAACGAGCATCATCACCCGTGCTGAATCCTAAGTCTAATCATACATAATCAAATACATCTGGATGTAATAATGAAAAGGACTGGAGCGGAGCGGAATCCTTTGTATGTCATGTCGCCTTGGCTGGTGCATAGCCGGTGATGGGACGCTGGTGCATGTCAAGGGGTGCCGTGCGTCTCGGTCTCTTGGACAAGGCTCGACGCAAGACCAAAGCCACCGTGACTCCCGTGGGACGTATCCCGGGTCTAAACAATGACGAGAGGTCCTTCAGAGTGATCTGTGTGTCCCCTCGATGTCTCGTGTGTCGTGCTGCGATCGTCGGGTTGGGGTCTCTGTCATATTTGCAACTAGAGACTGGACGATCAATGTCACTCGATGGGAAGAACTCTGTGATCCTACTCTGAGAGGTGTCTGATGATGTGGCCAAGCCCTGTTGCCTGAGTAAGTGCTCTCTATGTCGGACTCCCTCGTGAATGAAGACCGCGAGGCATCTCTGATCTGGGTAGGCGAGGAATTTGGAAAGGAGCCCGGAGCCGTCTCTGAAGAGGCAGTGGTAGCGACCTCGGATCTCGTAGTACACTGGGCACCTGAAAATAAAATGCTCCTCCGACTCAACCTCCTGATAGTCGCACAATATGCATAAGCGATGCTCCCTAGGAATCCCCTCTGCTCTGTTGCTCTCTATGCGGAGGCGGTGTACTGATACCCGAAACTGTCCGATGGAGATCCGTAGTGAGTGAGGCATATGAAGCTCAGTGTACCCCAGTGGTGTGATGAATCCCTCCTCCGAAATGCGAAGACAGTACTCTCTGTAGAAACTCAGCTTCACTGGAAGCTCCCTCAGCTCCAACCAGGTCCTAAAGGTGTGTAGCTGCAGGAGATCCTCTCGAATGACCTGGTTGGTATGTGGCCCAATCGGGATGGTGGGTGGGAGTACCGGAGGGGCATCTAAACTGTACTGAAAAGGAGGTATCCTATCGATGTGGAACCCTAGTCTCACAAACCATCTGTGAGTCCATGCATACCACCATCGCTCGTCTCCCTCTGCTGCCAACCTCATGGAGGAATTGAGAGCCAACCATGGCAACCTCTGTCTTCCTGATGTGCAGTCCCCATTATGATCTAACCCGGTGTAGATATGTGATGGTCTGAAAGGCTGCATCTAGCTGGAGTGGAGAAGCACCAAACTCGTCCTGAAACCCGGTGTAGATATGTGATGGTCTGAAAGGCTGCATCTAGCTGGAGTGGAGAAGCACCAAACTCGTCCTGAATGATGTGATGTGGTACAGATGGTTTCCCCCGGATCATCCGTGAGAGCATGAGGATCTACAAGCGCTCCACCTGTGTCCACTCTATCTCTGACATGTCAGGCCCCCAACAAGGGCTGCCATACATACCGGCTGGTCAGACCAAGGAGTCAAAGAGGAGAGCCTTGGTCCGAGGGTCCTGGAAGTGGGAGTGAAAACAGTGTCTCTCTAGTCGAGCCAGTGAGGCGTATCCCCTGCTCAGTTTGGCCTGCATCGCTGGTCTCATCGTGAAGATCAAGCCGGAGAAGATGACCCCCAAGTAAGTGTATGAGGATACGATCTCAACTGGTGACCCACCCAAAGTAAAAGTAAACTGCTTCCGTTGCATGTTTGCTCGAGAGGTGTTAAAGATCATGACCTTGGTCTTGCCAAGGTTGACCTCCAAATCATGGGATAAACAAAAATCCTGCAGTGCATCCAGGTGTCGCTGGAGCCTCTCGGGTGTGGACGACAAGAGTGCCACGTCATCTGCATAAAGAAGAATCCCGATGATGATCCCGACAAGTGAGTAACTAGTCCCTCCGAACGTCCCCATGAAAGTCTCAAGCTCATCGATGTAGAGGCCAAACAGGGTCGGTGATAAGGGACAATCCTGTTTGACCCCTATGGTACTGAGGATCTCATCTGTCCCAGGCATGCACACACCTGTATCACTCACAGTTTGCTCACCCCAAAAGTGTAATTGAACGCGCCTGTACGAACTCGGCCTGAGACTCTCTCATGCAGTGCCATGATTGCCCAGATGATCTCCTGATCAAATCCCAGTGTCTGTAGGTGTGTGATAAGATGAGCTCGAGGTACTATGTCAAAGGCTTTGCGAAAATCCAGAAAGCAATAGTATACCCTCTCCTTCCGTGATCTGGCCTCCTGAATGACACTCCTAAGTGTGAGTATGTGATCCATAGTCCCGTGGTCTCACCTGAAACCGGCCTGACCCTCTGCTCTGAGCCCTCTCATCTCTGCGAACAGGCTGACCGATGCATCCAATACAGCTGCATAGATCTTGGACATCACATGTCCAATCATGATAGTCCTGTAGTTACTCGGGTCCATGGGATCCCCTACCTTGTGGATGGGGTGATGGTGTTGAGTGTCCAAGTGCGGGGGAAGCCAAGGCAAACAGCATCATTGGATAGCTTTGCTAGGATCGGGGCTAACGTGTCAATCCCATATGCGATAAACTCAGTGCATAGCCCCTCGTGATCCTTAGCTCGGCCATTGTGCAATTTCAATGCCGCGTCCTTGACTCCCCCTCTAGTGAACAACGTGCAAGTGGTGGGACGAGGTGTGTGTATGAGGTATGGAGTGGGTTGGTGTGGGACATCATATAGATGGTGTGCATACGTGTGCCAGACTCTCATGTCGGTGAGGGGTGATGGGGACCTACGCTCAAGGAATCTCCGCCAAAAATCCTTAGAGTTGCTGCTGTACAAGATGTGCAGCAGCTCCTCCTCATTTTGACAAAGAAATGCCTGCTTCTTCCGACGTACGAGACGTCGGTACTTACGTACCGTGTCTAGTGTGTTCGGGAGGTGACATCTAGTTTCAAGTCGGAGCTGTCGGCGATAAGCCTTGCACTCCGCATTGTACCAATTGTTGCAGGGTACAGAACCAAGAGGTGGTGGTCTAGTGGACTGTGTGGTATGGGGAAAGATTTGGAGGGCAGCCTCGTGGAGTGTGCGACTAATCAGGGCAACACGGTCCTCTATGAGTGGTATGTGATCGATGTAGGTTAGGAGTCTGTTTAGGTGTCCAGAGTAGGCTGGTGAGAGGCTGTGATCAAAGTGTATGTCGTGGTAGGTGTTGTGCTTTCTATGTGGTGTGTGTGGTGTGGATAAGCGTGGGGTGGCGATAGTGAAGAATAGGTATGTGTGATCAGCTCCTGGAGGGAGTGGTGCTACGATGAAGTCGGTGATACATGAAGTGAAGGTAGGGGATCCCATGATGTAATCTACTACACTAGTGCCCCCCCCCGTGTGGAAAGCAAGTAAGGATCACGTTGCCCTAATCACCATGAGGCTGCACTTCACACCTTCTCTCACACTCCTCACTCTACCCACCCACCACCACTTGGGACCGTCCCTTGCAACAGATGGTACAATGGTGAGTATAAGGCTTTACGCCGTCAACTTAGATTTTTAAAAACACACAACCTTCTGATCGAACCTGACACGATACGTGAGTACCGCCGATTGGGTCACAAGAAGAAACATGAATTTATCCGCCGTAATGAGGAGGAATTACTAAACATTTTGTTTAGTAACAAGTCCAAGGACTTTTGGAGGAGATTCCTCGAGAAATGGTCCTGTTCACCCCTCACCGACACTCAGGTTTGGTATGATTATGCACACACATTATATGACATCCCAAATCAGCCTGTTCCTGACCTCTCACACATACCTCGTCCTACTTCCTGTACACTCTTCACTAAAGGGGGTGTTAAGGGTACTGTTATGAAGCTTCATAATGGTTGAGCAAAAGATCATGAGGCTGTATGCATTGAATTCATTGCATATGGGATTAACATCCTTGCCCGGATCCTAGCAAAGCTCTTTAATGAAGGTGTTTGTCTTGGCTTCCCATGCACTTGGACTCTTAACACTATCTCACCCATCCACAAGGCAAGGGATCCCATGAACCCGGGGAACTACATGACCATTATGATTGGGCATGTCATTTATGCATCACTACATCAGTGCTTGATTCTAAGGTCAGTCGATTCGTAGAGATGCGGGGGCTTAAAGCATATGGGCAAGCCAGATTTTGACATGATCATGGGGACTATGGATCACATTCTCACACTTAGGTGTATTATTGAGGAGGCGAGGGCACAAAGACAAAGGGTTTATTGTTGCTTTGTGGATTTCCACAAAGCCTTTTATACAGTTCCTAGATCTTGCCTCATCAGGCGCTTGTAGGACTTGGGGCTATGATCAAGAGATCATTTGGGCTATTATGGCACTTTATGAGAGAGTCTTAGGCAGAATTCGAAGACTTACAAATCAGATTTTGAGTACAATTGGGTTCAAACAACGATGTCCTTTATCACCCACCTTGTTTGGCCTCTACATTGATGAGATTGAGGCACCTTGTTTGCACTTTGATTCAGATATTGCTTTACGCAGATGATCCTATCGTCCTCAGCAAAGGGGCTCCAGAGGCACTTAGATGCACTATAGTCTTTCTATGAGTCGCATGATCTGAAGGTCAACCTTGGCAAAACCAAGGTCATGATCTTTAATACCAAGGTCAGGATGCATCGGGAGCATTTTACCTTTGATGGGTCACCGGTCGAGATTGTTTCATCATATACCTACTTGGGGGTTATCTTTTCGGACCTATTTTCACCATGAGACTGGCAATGCAGGTCCGCTTGAGTCGAGGATATGCCTTGTTGGCCAGATTGGAGAGGCAGTGTAGTTGCAGGAGATCCTCACGTATGACCTAGTTGACCTCATGATATGGGAGTGGGAAAAACAGCACATCAATGCTGTACTTGAAGGGAGGAAGTCTGTCCATATGTAACCCCAATCGCTCAAACCATCTCACTGTGTGTGCATAAAACATCTCTGGTCACCTGCCTCTGATAGTGCCATGGATGAGAACAATGCCAACCATGGTAATTTGCTGCGTCCAGAGGTGTGATCTCCGTATGCCCTAGGTAGGTAATGACCTGAAATACTGCATCAAGCTACAATGGTGGAGAACCAAACTCAGCCTAAATGATCTGGTGAGGAACTGATGGCTTACCACGAATCATCCGTGATAGGATAAGAACCTGTAGCCACTCCACACGAGCCCACTCAATATCTGATAAGTTTGGCCCCCAACAAGGGCTGCCATACACATGCCGGACCTGGTTGGAACCGATTGAGCTCCTAGTGAAGCTCAGCTTCTACATATGACTGCCTACATATCTTAAATGAGGGGTATATACACGAGTTTATTTACCCCATTGATTGAGGCTCTCCATTGGGCAGTTCTTGGTCTCTTCACATAGAGTTTGTATTGAGAGTGGTCGGGTAGAGGGTCTACCTAGGGAGCGATGCACACTCTGTGTGATCTACAGGAGGTTGAGTTGGAGGAATATTTCATCTTCAGATGCCCGGTTTACTATGAGATCAAAGGATGATTTTATTGTCTATTCAGAGATAGCTCTGGGTTGTTGTCATGATTTCTCTCTTATCCAAATCAGAGGTGTCTAGCTACGTTCATTCACGAGGCTGTTAGACATCGCGAGTGCCTATTTAGATCTCAGAGACGACAGGAGGTTACCCCTATAGACTCTTCCCACAGCATGATCACGGAGTTCTTCCAGGGAGACCTCATAAACTCCCCTCCTATAGGCCCTAGGCATGATTGGGACTCAGAGCCAGTGACACGGAAGCTCAAACAAAGGGTTGAGGCACAAATTACACTCGGGGACATTCCTTCCATGTTCAAAGTGGGAGCGCGACTGATTGGGGTCACTGTCACCCTGGTTAGACGTAGAGCTGTTACCAGGAGACAGTGTGGGATTGTATCAATAGGGAGCTGGCAACACTCTATATCTGACTTCATGCGACCACTCCCTCACTCTTGATGAGGGGGGGACCACAATTGCCTTGGAGCACATCTCTATTTGTATTATGATGTCAGCCGCTTTCATGAGGATGTTGATGATAGTGATGCTGTAGATGACTACTATTTTGATATGACGATGTAGGATATAAACTTGCTTTTGTACGGGTGTGGATGCTCGATTAGTAGCTCTACCCTTTCTGTTGGGTTCTATTCAGGTTTCTCACACTCTCATAGACCCATCGGTCTTTTGAAGACTAGAATAATCTCTCTCTCTCTCTCTCTCTCCAAAGTTGAGAAGATGGATGCTAGTAGGATACCACACAAGGTGATGGAAGCTACGCGAATCATGTGCTAGCATAGAGACGGGATCTACATCGGGATCTACAGCTACACAAACAGTTTTCGCACCAGTAGGAGATCCTGCCATTGCCCGAGCTCAGGCAGAATGGGATAAGAAATTTAGTTTGGTGAACAGGAACTATCCCCTATTCGCAAGTGCTTGATTGCCAAGGAGATTTACTGCCCTGTTTTTCTATCCGTAATAGTAATTATGTATTATGCTGAACTTATTATCATTTATGTGTTCAAATCGTGCTCGTCTAACTAAATCCTAATTCCGCACACTTTAGAGCAGGGGGTGACTTGTGTCGTCAACCCACATGAACACAAGGGCGTCGTTCACATGAGGATATCAGACAAGCATGATAGCCCTACCCTTTCAACTTTCATGTGTATAGTTCAGGATTAATCATAAGATTGCTAAATTTCAACTTAGGAATCCAGACAGCTATTTTTAGAGTGCTTTATCATAAGGCTTTTGGAAACACATATTTGTTGTTAAAATGGAATACTGAGGATGAATGATCACTCTATCTCAACAAGTCATGACTGGTGCTTAACTCAGTCCCAAAAAGAAGCCCTAGTAGCTCACAATCAGGCTGAGGTGCTGAAGACACAGGCACCTAATTCCTGGAGGTGACCTCCTTACAAATTGCCCAGGCTTTTCAGAGAATGTAGAAGCAACAAGCTACATTTGAGAGGGCTAGGATTCGTTGTGCATTGATTTACCTTTGTAGATATGAAGATAATTCTTTAGCATGTCTATTCATCGCTAAATTTTGGAGGACAGAACACCACAGAACCTTAAAATTGGATACCTACTCAAAATCCCTGAAGGCAATGCATGTGGTTCCCTCTTGTTAACATGGCATTATACTCAAACTTACATAAGTGTTACTATCTTTAGCCTTTTTATGTGATTTTTAAATTCATCTAAGCTGCCTATTACAGATGGTTGAATGCATAGTAAATGCTTGCAAAGTTGAGTGCAGTATGCAAAAGGATGATGTGTTGTAGAATGCAGTACAAAGGAATGTTTTCTCAAAGGACAAAGGTATTTCTCCCTTTCAACTGTATCTGTGCAGAAAATGAGCCCGATGAAGAATCATATAGAGGTTTTATGAGAGTCAAGTGAACCTGCAGAAAGAATGAAAAGCAAAGGGCTGACTCGAGATGAATCACTGAAAGACTCGCCCAAATCTAACATGGGTGGCTCCACAAACTTTTGTCCAAGAACATTTGCTACATATGCTGCTGTAGCGAACATTAAGCGGTCCTGAAAGAAAGCCACAAATCTTAGATAAAAGTCAAGTAAATCTTGATCCTTTATTTTTTGCGATCTTATGCATCACATTATACCTGCCGAAAGCAACGGAGAAGGATTAAGCGTTGTAACTCGTTGCACTTATCTTCCCAATCTCCTGGAAGCTCCACATTTTCTGGCTCTGATGTCTTGAACCATGTTTCCCATTTTATGGTATCTTGTTGCAGACTTGTCACCTGCATCGACAATTATTTTTCTGAGATATTACATAACATGCAATGTTTATAAGGTGCGAAGGCATGCTATCCAAACTGAGCTCTAGCTTTAAATCAGTTATATTGTTAACAGACATTCAAATTCTTATATTTATGATACTTTCAATATTCATGCTAAAGCGCTTTGTAGCACAGCTAAAATGGATGTTTTGGTTGTAGAACATCCTAAAACTTCTCATCGTGCTTCGTTTGACTTTTTATCTCTTTTATAGAAATGCCCCACTTTGACTCAAACATTTCTGATTTGGCAAAATATCTTCCCAATTCCATAGCTTTTCCCGCCTTAGAACAACAAAGGAATCTTTTATCACTCAATGTAGACATTTGATCACTTTGTTAATAATGAAAAAAGTACACACAAACTTAATATGAAGTCTTTTATCTATGGTGTATCAGCCTTAGGCATGTTTAGAATGATTGAACATAAGCTTAAAACAAAAAGTAGGGATCTAAACACCTTGTTCTACTCTTAGTTTCTAATAAGAGTCAAATTGAGTATGCGTGTGCTTTGATCTTGCATCCTTGTAGGAAGCGGTACACAAGTGTAAGTAGTTCCTTTAGTTTTATATGTTTAAAATAATTCATTCATCTGTCATTCATTCTTTCATTCATAAATATGAAAGAGAGAAAGAGAGAGATTTTATTCCTATTTTTTGGTCTCTTTTGTTTCTTGATTAGGTTGTTTATTTTTGCTCTGTCACGTTCTTCCTTTCTTGTTATTTTTCCCTTTTGCTTAATTGACGTATTTTAGTGAGCACTGGGTTTGCCCAAGAGACTCTGTGGGTCTGTAGAAACCCTATGCTTGGGCATGGATTACGACATGAGCATTGCTTTACTTGCTAGGTATGTTTACCTTTTATTTTTCAAAAATTATAAAAGCTCATTTTTCTTCTCTTATGCTTTCTCTTTTATTTTCTTTGTAAAAATTTGGACTTTAGAACAACAAAAATCTAATTTTGTTAGAGACTACAGCAGGGTTGAGGTGGCATTTTCAGCCTCAACCTTGGTTTCTTTCCAGCTCATTTTGATTGTTTTGTTCCCTATTTTAGGGGGGTTCCCTCATGTACAGCATGATGTATTTCCGCCGTGAGCTTGCTTACGCGGGTATTTTTCATACTTAATAGAAGTCTTTTCAAGGGCTAAAAAACAATCTAATTTTGTACGATTGGATATATTCTAGTCTTACAAATGTATATATATTTTTATCATTTAATTACTAAAAATCCATGAAGATTAAGAGGATTAAAATACAAGTGCACTATCTAAATATGCATCTTAGAAAAGATTAAGAGCTGCTGTTTTTAATCTCTTCCTTGAGGTGGGAAAAGCATGGGTGTTCCTTTTCTTCTTGTTGCGGTACCAATGCAAGGAAGTGGAATGAGAGTTTGGTAATACAATCTTTCAATGGTTGCAACCATTTATATGTGCATAAAGAACAATTTATCAGAAAACTGTTTTAGAAATCTGCTTTTTGTTTGGACACTAATATAGTATACTTTTTGCAAGGAAGGTTTGAACAGCCTTAAAATACCCAGAAATTGAGACAAAAAAGGGAAAATTCATCATAGATAGCTTACAATGTTTTCGAAATGGCTTGGTAAAGAGGTGGCAAGCTCTGTAATGTCATCCCAAGAAGATTCTGATATCCATTCTGGTGCTGGATTAGGAGGCTGTTTGGACTTATCCAAGACTGAGCCTCCTCGCAAGAAGAACTGCCATTCATCAAGTGTGATAACATTTGACGCAAGCAGAATTTTGGAGCATATCTGCATTTAGGCAAACAAGCAAGAGAGAAGAATCAAGTTTTGATGCCTTGGCAACTTTCTTTTTCATAAGGCATTGATAGAAAGCTTAAGCTTGCACTGCATGTAATAAAACAGCAATGCTCTTTAAATGTGGGGAGACTTTCAACTTTATTTTAAGGAGTCGTGAATGGTAAGAAAGCTGGGGCATGATGTATCTGTGTTCTAAAATTTTGGACTTTTTATTTTTCTTG